>NC_048903.1:12518444-12715200 GCF_011077185.1 Oxyura jamaicensis | reverse complement strand
AAAAAAAAAAAAAAAAAAAAAAAGAAAAGAAAAGAAAAGAAAAAAAAGGGCAAGTTAGTCTGCAGCTCAAACGGTAGCTGCTTTATAAATAAGATTATTGCCTTCGCTGAAATCTCAGGTTTTAAGCTTCAGTTCATCATGTATTTTTGCTAACATCAGCATTTTTAGAATATCCAGCTGAGTAAAAGCTATGATGTTTGTCCACACAAATTGAGCATACTGATCTGAGGGTTCCTCTTTGGGCTGAATACCACTGCTCATACTAATTGATCATTAATGCAAGACTTTAATTCAGGAAAAGCATTTGTGGGTCCCTAATGCAGCAGCACTGCCTGAGCTGCCCAATCACATGTCTGCCTGCAGCAAAACAAGGATCAATCTTTACTCTCCCCTGTTTGCCCAAAGCTAAACTCTAATTCCATGTTCTGGGCATTTCCATGACAATAGAATTTTTCTGAAGGAACAGATGAAAATACATGCCTTTGTTGACGTGTTCCTTCTCACTGCATATTTCTTTAAAATTACTTAAAAATACATAAGAAGAGACTATAAATTACTACGGACAAATTAGAACATTTTATGTAAATATTTTCAAATCATCAGGAAATGCTTTATAGTGCTTTCTTAAAAGCAGGTCTTCTGAGCCCTTCATTTGTCTTCAACACAAGAGAAGTTAGAGGGAAATAGCTGGCAGGAGCCATTAATCTGGCTGACCTCAATAAGGAACCTGTCATCCAGGGAAGATCACAAAACTTAAAACTGTATGTCGTGACCTCCTTTAAACAGTGTCCCTGATTAACTGATATTAGGCCACAAAAGGACATTCTCTGAGCACACACAGACAAATTCTCTGGTGCTTTCTATTGCAGTTATCATATATTGCATTTCAGCCTGCCAGATTAGTGCCACCTGTACAAATAAATGCTAAGAAACAAAGATTGACTTCTCCATCTTGGAGCCAAAGGCAAAGTTATTTTTTTTAATACAAACAAGTGTAGAAGAATAATAAGTAAAGAACTTTTTTACCTAACAAAATCACAATGCAAGCGAGAATGGCAATTAAAGCTCCAGTGCTCAATCCAGCATTGAGGATGTAGGCTTCAGCATTACAGGAGAGCAAGGAGCCATTGCTGTCGCAGCCGCAGACTCGAATGGTGAGGGTGTTGGTGCTGCTCATAGGGGGGAGTCCACCATCACTTATTACAATGGGAAGAAGGTATAAATCTTGCTTTTGGCGACTAAATCCTTCACGTCTAACAAGAACACTTGCTGTGTTATCTGTTTAAAGAAGGGAGATGGTCATTATCATTTTTTTCAAATCTGAGCAAATATGAAAAAAATCTATTTTGCCACAGTGGCCCTGAATTTTCAGATGTTTCAGAATGTAAAAACAACATGAACAAAGTAGCACCTTCCTAATGACCCCAAAGCAATTACAGTATTGTGTTTCATTCATACAGTACCACCCCCAATTTTAAAGGTGATGAGGGTAATACAAGGAACAAAAAAAGTCTCTCTTTTTTAGTACTTTTTAACATAAATTTTTCTCTTTTCAAAGTATCTTAGCATCCTTCATATGCAAGTTCACCAATTACTTAAGCACCACAAGGGAATATGCTCACAGTAAACAAAGCAATGATTATACAATTCATAATGTTTATGTTTATTATAAAACAGACATTGTATAAACAGCTGAATATTAGATATACCAGCTAAGGCAATGTAACACATTAACTCTAAATACTCAACAGTGCATATGTCACTGAAAGCCTATCCTGCAAACCATTATCCCAGAAAATGACTGTAATAGTATTTTTTGCACCCCAGCAACTTTCTGGGAAAGTCACAATACTTCAACAACTACTAGAACAACGGGGCCTTGGTATTGCTGTTTGTGCTGGTTCTAAGCTCTTTTGAGAATTAAAGCCTTCAGCAGAGGGGAAGAAAATGAACCCCCCTATTGACCTATTGCTCTTGGTGTCAGAGCTACAGGAATGGAAAACACCAACATGGCCTGTGTGAATGAGACTCCCACCAGAACAAAAAACCCAATGCTTACTGTGTATTAGCAGATCAGAGCCTCAATGTTCATCTATTTCAGTAAGATGCACTGAAGCAAGCATCATTTTGGCAAAACCAGTTTTTCAACCAAACTCCTCCAAACCAGAATTCAGACAGCTCAATCATACATGCACAGCCTGTCGGGACACATTATGAATTACCTGGCCATGTACTGCATTAAGGCGCCTGTCTAACACCATTTCCATTTGTTATCACTGAGCCTTGGGCTTCCTGGTCCAGGGCATCAAAACCAAGCATCTGTCTCAGTACAGAAAGCTGTTTTGAATAGTCCTTTGAGCTCTCTGGGGCAAAAGCATTTGAAAGGGAAGTGTGTGACATGAAACACTGGGATGAGATGGCCAGGGCTTCCTGCTCCCAACCTTGACAGACAAAGGCAAGGAAGCATGAACAGCATTTCTTTATTTGTACTTCTTGTTTCTCCGTTCTCAGATTGAACCAAAGTTTATAAAATTGTAAACATCCCGAAGTAAGTAAAGCAAAACAACCACATCTGTGGTTTTCAGACATTCAAAAACTAGTTTATGATGAGGATTTAATTCACACAACCTTTTCTGTTTTAAGAATGCTCTTTACTTTTCACTATATAATGAAAAGAAGAGAAGAAAAGAGAATAGAATGGTCCTTTTATCTACTAACAGAGGGCTATTCTCCTCCATTTTATTGCTGCCTTGGGGTACTGCAGAAGATTAATCATTTTCCTGTTGAAGAGTCAGCATAAATTCAAGAATTTAATAATGCAAACCATAAAACCTCTTTTAATGATCTAATCATTTTCCATGAAAATCTGTGAATAAATTATACCAAAAGAGAAGTGTTCTTGCCTTATATTAATCACCCTTGCAGACAGTACCCCTGGTGTAGGAGAAGGTCTGAAACACTCCCCAGACTTGATGGACACAAATCAATTAATGGGATGAGAAGGATGCTTGTACTAGGGTCCTGCTTACTGAGACTCTCCACACTAGAAAATTTTGCAGATCACACCAGAAAAGGATGAATATTTTTAGGACCGTCTTAGGTAGGTTTGATACATGCAGAATTAATTCACCTCCCAGTATCACTTATGGTTGTTGGACGTGCCCTTTGTCTCTTTTCAAAGCCATTCTACCCCTCTAAACGTTTACATGCAACATTTCCCCAGCTAGGTTTTGTGGCACAATTTTTTAAAGGACTTTAGTGGTATCAGTGTTTATGTGATGGGGTCTTATTTTTGGATAGTAAGTTAATGGGCTCATAATGATTTTATATAAATAGAAGTGTAACATCTGATATCTATTAACCTAACAACAAATACCTGAACTAACATATATTGATACAGAATCAAATTATTCCAAAGGGTTGTCTAAAATGCATTTAATAATTCATTTCATCAACCTGAGAACAAAGATCTGTTCTATTAAATTAGAGTGCAGTAGGACAGACGACTCTTGTGCCAAAATATATGAACATCAATAGAGGACTGAGATGCAACTGCCTAGAGGCTGTAAAGACAAACTGGAAGGAAATATATGCGGTATCAAGTATTAGTATATTTAGTCTGTTGGTTACACATTTTTTATTGTATCATATTGCATGTTTCCTGAATTTTGGCAAATATTATTAATAGCTTAACTAGTATTCCTACTAGAAATAAGAAAAGGATGGAAAATTACTCAGTTATTACACAGTCTGGCCAATTTCACTGCGGTCAATTACATTATACTAAAGCTGAATGTGATCCAATGAGTCATTTATCTGGTTTAAGTTGAGGTGATTTCTAAGTTAATATATATATATATACCTAAAAGTAAAATCCAATCAACATTCCTGGCTAAAAATTAAAAAGGACTACCACGTCATTTTTTTTTTCTGTGTATTTTCACTTCTCACATTTAGAAAGAACATAATATCCACAAGAGAAAATAAAACTCTTTTACCTAGATAAAAGATAATATATAATCCTAGCTAATATTCTCATCCTTACTTTTTCATCATTTTCAAGTCCCAGGAGTATAACTATAATCCAGGTATAATGGCATTTTTTTAAGCCAAGAAACAGAAGTTAAATGTCAATACCAGCTTAAAACTATTACTTAACACATATGGGAGCTACTTGACTGGCAGTCTTAAAGAACACAAAGACAGAAGAAAATATTCATCTCAACACCATCCAGAAAATACACATACTCTCATTTTTCCAGCTATTATTGTCACTGATTTTATTGGACTCATGAACTTAATTTCAGTCTTCATAAAGCTCGGTCTTGCATATTTGAAAACATCACCACACCTCACTTTTGCCAGTGTGGTATAATGCATCCTGGTGTAGCATGCAAAAGCGAGGTGGTTGCAATACTTCCAGCAGTATTGGCTTTGTGCCTGGCCTCCACACAAGGTGAGCCCAAGTAAAGGGTATTTCAGTTTAGGACAGACAAGGCAGGATTTAAAGCAGGAAATTCATCTGCTAAAAATCCATCTCTCTGTGGTGAAGTGCAGTGAGCCTCTGCTGCTCTTTTGAAGCTCTGACTTCAATGGGAGTAAAATTGAACAGAGCCTGGGCAAACACAGTGCTGTTTACTTATGGGGTATAATGTAAGTAAACAGCGCAAAAGTAATTCGGTGTTTTATCACAGCATGTGATAAGCCATTATCTCATGTTTTCTACTGAAGATAGTCTCAGCTGAAAAACTTGGTAACACAGTAGGCTATTAATAGGATGTAGAATGTGATTACTTTTTTGGATTACTGCAATATGTGATTACTTTTAGGAGTTGGTAGAAAGAAACTCTATTAAATGATAATTATAGGACTGTATTCGCTTTAAAGTTCTGTAATAGACCCAAACATTGGAGTTTTCATTAACTGTTCTCCACAGTTAATAAAGCCATTTTTCTCTGAAACTAGTAATTCCCTCTGAAAGCAGTGGCATGGTATATAGACAGCTCAGATTTACAAATGAAAAAGAAACTTTAAATGATCATGTAAATTATTTGACTTGCCAATGATAGCACACTCTTTCTGAGAAGTTCTTTATATGGAAGTAAACAGAATTTAAAATCTCTACAGTACCATAACTTACATTTTTAAAAAATGAAACAACACAGAAATAGTTAAATAAACAACATGGCTGCAGTAAGGATTGTACAAAAATGATAGAAAACACACAGTGTAAATGGATGGATTGCACTACACTATTTATTTCCTAAACAAAAATTTATACAGTAAGATTCAATCCTTAAATACTGTCTTGTTGAAATAACCTTTTCAGATATTTAGGTATAGTCACTACATTTGATGGATATCATCATTTCTATCACAAAACAGTTTTATCTGGGCTTTGTCATGAGAGAAAGAGAGAAAGAGAGAGAGAATTTGCTGAATATGGAAATGAAAGATTAATGGAATAGGATGGAGTCAGGCACTATAAGACCATTTGCCGGCAACTGTATCAAAGCATCTCAATTCTGACCTATGCATTCTCTGTTAGATTATACAATCTAATCCATTTTCAATTTAGTATGGTGACCAGAAAATACCTTGTAAGGAGAAATTTGACCTCAGGGTCTCAAGAAAAGAATTCATTACTAATTACTTCTCTCTAAAATACATTCATCAAATTTTCAAAAATGGTGTTTTTCTTACTTCAAAGAGAATAAATATATTCTCTCCACTGGATCCTTTATGAATTGCTTATGTATGTACAAGTGTCAAGTACTAAGCAACAATACTACTTTGATCCTTCAAGAATTATGGAACTTTTGTTTAGGAATTCTGATGATAATTGTCCTCACTTCAGATGTTGATGGTGATAGAAAGCATATCACAACATAACTTTGAGAGAAAAAAGTTGTTACTGAAATGATTTATCTGGATTATGTTGCCTTTTGTACTTCTGTCAATCTACAATAAATTTAAACCAGTTCAGCTGAGTTCTACATTTCAGAAAACAGGTGTTTCCTTCACACATTAAAGCTTGCTATTTAAAACCAGTTCTTTGGAAGCTATAACTGTATTTTTTTTTCCCTGTACAGGAAAACAACAAATGAACATTGAACATAAATATTATACTGATTATCACTAAATAAACAGAATGAATATTGTTAATGGCTGAATCTGTATTCCCCCCCCCCGCTCCCCCCCCCCCAAATTTGTAAACATTTGGCAAGTCAGGTAGTCAGGTTCAATAATGTTATCATGTTAGAATATCAAGTAAGTTTTAGCTTTTATGCTTTATTTATGCTTGTTTGTTTTCTTACTAAAATTTCTTACCTCTTATGATGCTCATTCTGAATGCAAGACTATACTGTATTTCATTAACAGAAAACTGGCAAAGGGATCGGGATACCCATATGCTGAGATATACCCACTCTGGATTTCAGTTTCACAGCAGAAATTTCCTACAAAAGTTTAGTACTGCAGTACTTTCCACTGCAGTACTGCACTTCTTTCCATTTAGGATTTAGGACCCTAGTCCATATCTCCTGACATCCAAAAACTAGCAAACAGAATTAGGTGAAAAAATACAAGCAACATAATAATTTATCCTTCCCTCACTAATTTTAGATTAGGAAGGAGTTTTGTTTAAATCAAGGAGACCTACTAATTAAATTTAGTGAACATTTTTCTCAATGTTTCTTACCCTCTTCCTGGGTGATAAAATGGCAGTGGATTTTCGTGTAGGCTGTTGTTATGTAATTTTAAATATCTATTCAAGAAAATGAGTGAGTTAATAAGCATTACATTATTCCAAGAACATCCCTGTATTTAAGCTGTATTTTTTCTGCCTTCCTCCCCTAAATCTCTAGAAAACAGGCACTCTGACAAAGTTAATGAAAATGCTGTTGTATGACATTAAGTTGGCCATTAGTTTTCTTTTGTCATTTCTTTGGACACTATTATAGAGGGAACCTTCATACAAACCTCTGTTGTCTCTGAGTGTAAAATTTGGATTATGAATAATTTCAGGTGGTAAACTGAAGATAAATCTTGGTCCATTGGCCGAGTCATCCTTGTCATCAGCACTAATTGTAATAAATTGCTGTAAAAGAAAAGTAGTGTGTAAGCAAACAGCTCCTTCTCTGGATACATCACATATCAACAGCATTCTGAGAAATCTTTTGAGTACAAAGAATTTTGAAAGTCAGAGGAAATAGCTGAAAACTTGAAAATATCTCAAATATCTCAATTATAAACATAGCGCAGACTCAAAGCTAGAAAGGCAATCTTTCTATTACATTTAACCAACATTACATTAATTAACCAATATTACATTTAACCAACACAGGATTGTAGATGTAAAAGTATACACCTAGATACACATTCTTATATACAGACCTGTGCTAATAATAACCTAGTAGGCTAAATAACATTTTGCAGAAACTTCAGCAGCTCACAATGTCTCTTCAAAACTGCTACAGCAAATCAAAAAGTGCAGGTAGTGTAGAGTGCCTTATTTCCACCTGATGCTCTCCCTTTTCCTCGCAGATTGTTCAGGGATAAATCTGTAAACTATACCATACAAGCACTGTACTATGATTCTTCTTGTAAGATGCTGAGTATTTCTTAATATCCAAATCAAGCTCACAACTGGGAAAGTTGTTCCCAACCAGCTCTGTTGCCCATGTACTGGTGGATACTTACAGCCAACATCATTCACATTCAATATACAAAGCACTCTTATTGCTATCTGTCGATAGAAATACAAAATAAAAACACAGGAAAGTACACACAGGATGAGCGTTCTAGGCATTTTGGCCAACATTTAAAAATAAATATTCGTTTGCTGGTATTTTTTCAAGCTTTCAACAGAAAGCTGGGCTAACACCCTACAGAAAGAAATTCAAATGTGGTGAAGGTGGAGCACAGAGGCTTACCTGATTGCTTCGAGCATTCTCACAGACAAACGCTTCATAGGCTGCTGCAAATCTGGGGGCATTGTCATTGACATCAACAACCTTAATTGCAACCGGAACTTTAGCTTCCTGGTGTTGTTTGTCTATGGGTGTAAGCAAAACCAGAATGAAATGGAAGCAGGAAAATCCCTCAAAACAAACAAAATCACAGCAAAAGCTGTATTAGTTGTATGCAAGTGAAAAAGAAATAGGATTTATTGCAGCATACCAATTTGAGTCAATTGGAAGACAACAGAATTTATAAAATTGATAATAAAATAATTCAGTGAAATACTTACGAACTTCAACTGCAAAGACAGAGATATTATGCCAAGCAATTTCTTCCCTATCCAAAGCTTTTATTGTCTTGATGTTGCCATCATCTGCATTAATAGTAAAATATCTTTCAAGATCAGTGTGACGATCAATTGAATACCTAAAGAAGATTGAAAGTCAGTAATTAGGTAAAAGAAAGATTTAGCCGTTTCATGCATCCATTTTTTTAATAACATTATCCTTTCTAAATAATTATAAGCAGTACCCTTAATATTATTTTCAATGTAATTATAAATGGTTCTTTTAAAAGGATGTTCACTAGGTACAATTCTACATTTAGAAAAAATATTATGTCAGAATGCTAGTAGTTAAGTGAAAATTACTGTTCTTTGAAGTCTGTATATTAAAGCCCCCCCAATTTTTTTTACATTCTTCTCTTACAAAATATCTGCAGAGATATTTCTGTTTTTATCTATATCCTATTAATGACAAAGATCATTTAAAACTTCTGATCTTTGGATTACTCAGAATGTTAATTGATTATACTAGGTTATTAAGTATTATCCATTTCCTACACATGTCCACAGTTTTATACACCTCTGATTACTTCTTTACCATGCAATTCTTCAAAATGTTAACTATACCCACAAAATGGTGTTTTATAATCCAAGTTACACTGGAAACATGACAAAGTACACTAATAGAAGACTACCCAATATAACTGCAGAAAGTAGGTGTGTTTATGTGGTTTTCATTAGAAATTAACGCTTTACATTTAACACTTTACAATAGAAGTGTGTGCAGTAGATTACAGACTATCTTTTGAAAAAAAAAAAAGTGATAATAAAATAAGATTTTTTAAGAGGGATAAGATATAGAATAGAATCTAATACAGATGTCTTCAGGTATATTTTAGGTAGGCACAGCTATGGGACACTTCCACTACCTCTTTCTGATACAGACTTTGAGAAAAGAGTACCTTATGGAATAAGACATAAAAGCAATGCTGTATGGTTACAGATAGCAATATTCTGTGTAAATTAGGAATATTACTATCTGAGGTCTATTATGCTATCTTAATTTGCACAACAATTCTAAAAGCTTACCATGCTTAGAAAGAAACAGCCTGTTCTAATGAAGCATACCTTATAGCACTGTTTGCAGCATCAGGGTCTTTGGCATGTACTTTTCCAACCACAGTACCAGATGCTGCATTTTCTTGTACTTCAAAAATATAACTTGGTTTTAAAAATACAGGTGGTTCATCAGCATCTTCCACTGTAATCTTCACTGTTACTGTGTCCTTGAATGGTCCATTGCTGATGAACTTCGGATCGATATGTACATTGGCTGCCTCTACCTTCAGACTGTAGGACTTTTTGGTTTCAAAATCTAAGACCTGTGAGAAACAAGAAAATAAGGCATTCATTCAACAGAGTTAACAAAACTAGTGTAAAAGCAGTAAACAGTCTCCTAGTATTCAATAACATAAAACAAATGTGAGCATATCTGTCAACAAGCTTGGACTGAAATGTGTGTATTTAAAAACAAAAAGACTGAAACAGAAGGAGCTACATTCTATGTATGGAGCAGCATAAGAAGGCACTCAAAATATCAAGACAAGATTCTTTGTCTTGCTCTTTGCTTCCTGCATCTCTCAGGAAATCATCTTTACTGGGAAAATTAACCTTTCCTTTGCGCAGCCTTCCACATAGCACGGAAGAGGGATGAATAGGAAAGGGGTTCCTACAAAATGTCAGGCTTGAACTATCCCCAAGCTGTCAGGCATTCCTTTAGAGATATGGGTATGGACAAAGAAGTTATTATTATTATTATTATTTTTAAGTAGTAGAGGAAATATGAAGATGGCTTGTAGTTCTTTGATTTTTCCAGTTCTTTCCATCCACAGATCTCATGTCAATTTACAACAGGGAGGTGAAATAATTCCAGCTAGGTCCTTTAGAGAGCCTGATCCAAGACACAACTGATAACTGATCGGCATTGTCATCAACATGAAATGGCTGCAGTGTTGCAGCATTGGAAACCTCAAAATGATTGCGCCTTTAAATATCTGAGAAAGAGGTGCCAACCACAATTCACAAAGTAGGCTAACAGCATAAATTGAATGCAGGCAGTGACAGTATGCCCACACTTTAAAATGCACAAGACAAACATTCCCACCTCTAGAACAAATACAGTAATTGAACCACAGGATAATTTTGATTAAAGGAGATCTCTGGGTCTCATCCAGAGAGACTGCCCCATTTTACAGAGCAGGGCTAACTTAGAAGTTAGGTTGCCCAGGCCTTCTGCTTTGACTTTTGAGTATTTCCAAAGGAGATGAATAACTAAAAAGATATGAAAGGCAAAATAATAATACTTAAATAATGAATACAATTCTATGATTTCTAAATTATAATTTATTTTATAACACTTTCAAAAATCATGCTGATGTATGAAATCACCTTAGTATTTCTGCTGCTTTTGGCATAGCCTGTGACTCCTTCAGAACAGTATTTTGGACAATGCACAGCTGAGGAATTCAAACTATAGGGCATGAGGCTGTTCAGACTGAACATAAAGCAACAGCGAATGTCTGCTACTTATCAGCACTAGGCAAAACTTCATTAACAATGAAGCTGATGGCATTGTATTTTACCGTGACTTTTTATTATGAATTCATTTAGTTTGTGCAATTAATCCACTGTACAGTTTTTATGTAACTCTTCTTGGTTATTTTCTTCCATTCCAATTCAGCTAATGGGGAAATGGAATATTAAGAGTTAATCACAGCTTTAGAAACAAATTAAGTGAAATTGCATTTACTGATATTTTAGCTTAGGTGATAACCCATTACTACTACATACTTGGTCAGAAACAAAGAATATTGCACTTTGGTAGGTTTGAAAGGACAGTACTACTCACCTTCTTAAGCTTTACAACACCTTCCTGAGTCTCATAGTCTGTTGTAATTTCAAACATATCCACTCCGTCTCCATCAATGATGCTGTAAGCTACTAAGCCATTTTCTCCAATGTCCGGATCTTTGGCCTTCACTCTTCCTACTTCCTCTCCAGGAACAGCTGCTTCTGACACTGACATCTGGTACACACCTGGCAGAAGAAGAAGAAAAAAAGACATTTGCCTTAAGTGTGCAGTCTGCTCTCCAGTTGTAAATTTACTCATTTAACTTATAAATTCCAACTAACCACAGTAATTTTTTACATTTTGAAATTCCCTGCAGGAATGTTGTGATGTAAAGAGCTCTGAGAAGGCATCTGTGAAATCTTAAAACACATTGCTAATCTATATAAAATTACCTCTTCATTGATGTTTTACATAACATCTGTATACCTATCTGTTCTGGGAGGGGTTAAAAAGACAACTGATTAGTCAGAATACAGACATCAAGGTTATAATTCATATCAAAGACGTTACTACAAAAAATGAAGGAAAACTCCATTTCATATGACTCACAGTATGACATTCAATTCTATACTTGTGAAGTGTTTCTGCCAATTTATTTGGTAGCCACAAATGATATAATATGAATTGGATATACCTCACTGCTGTACTGACTAAAGAATAAAACTGCTGCTTTCTATGACTGTAATTTGGAATATGAATGTATTGTTGTAGTGATTATTACAATTTACCACAACAGAGAATATATACCAATTTGGGTAGGATTCCACACTTTAAAAAAAAGGCTTTCCCTCATCAAACTTAAAAAGGAAAACCATCCAATAGTTGTAATGCCACACATTTCTCGTTGTGTATTAAGGACACTAGAGGAGACCAACACTCTTTCTGGACAAATCTCTTACCAACAGTTGTCCTTTAGGGACCATTGCTTCCTGGACCTTCCCAACTTACCACAGTGTTCACATAACATAACCTGGTTCTAAACCTGCAAACCTATGTCAGCATTTTCTGCCATTTCATCAATATTAGTGAATAAAAAATAATAATACAAACACCAAAATAGCATGAGAAAATAATTTATCCTCCTCTCCATAGTTGTTCTTTGTTGCTACAGTAGCACTCTAGGAACATCCGGAGACTTACACCAGGCAGGGACTTGGCTCATTACCCGTAAAAACAATTGGCACATGTCATGGAAATAGGCCATTAACTCCTGTCACAAAGAATCCAAAATTTAAGCACATAACTCATTAAGGGTTTGAGCAATGAACAAAACAAAAAGAAAAAGAAAGGTAAAAAAAAAAAATACACTTGGCTATTTATATAAACTGGCCAAATCCTGGTTTTGTTACAAAGCACTCCCAATTAAGGTTTTAAAATTAGGGGCAAATGATTAAGTCAAATAACTGATAGTTCACATTTCCGAACATTGATTTAAATATTTTCACAAAACAAAATTATTTTTTTGCACTCAGTAAAATGACTAGAATTTGCTGAGAAAAATACATAATTTGGTGGAGTTACTGAGCAAAAATACCATGTAGTGGAGTCCCAGGTTATGACTGGATTAAAAAGATACGTTTGTGAAGTGTGTAGAACTTGAAGTTTTTAGGATTTAACACTTTTCTGTTAGAATGGTAGAAAATGTTAACAGATTTTTACATTTATGGGCTGGCTGTGTCATTTAAGCTCTGGCTTGAGGGTCCGGGAAACTGCAGCATGGGCAGAGAGCCATGTTCACATCCAGGATGTATCAGTGTTGTATGGATGCTCAGAGGGGAAGCAGGGTGGGGTAGGATGGTGCACATGCTGCACTCCAAAACAATCCCATGCAGAGATGAGATGTAGGACAGCTGTGTGGGTCCATTAATATACTTTCACCCAACTGTGAAGACTGAATCTGTTAATGTCATCCCTGACTAATTTTTTACATGAAAAATAAATAGCACAGGTATTGAAATAGACTTTATTTGACCACCAGCAATATACGTCAACCATCAATTTCAACATGTAATTGTACCAAATTTGGTTTTATTGCCATGATAAAGTATAAGGAGCATCCAGTCATAACTTTTATCCTTACTGACATACATCATTCCCGAGAGTGTTTACAGAAGTAAAGGATCAAGCATCAACACTGAAAATGGAAGGCTATGTGAAATAAAAAATGATGCTCACTCGAGGGTCTGTCAAAGACCTGAAAGGGCATAATCAGGAGCTGTTAATAGGCTGCACAACACTTCTGTCAAGGGCCCAAAAAGCAAGACTCTTGGACCCTGAGAAATACAGCTGTAAGAACATAAAGTAGATCTCCTTTCCTTTGTCCATCTTCATTGATAAACAAAATGGATTACTGAAAGGCTTGAGGTGATGCCACTTGGAGACTTCTTTCAAGCATGGGTAACCTTTACTGCTTTCTGCTGCACACACATTATGAGAATACTATTTACTGGACCTCTCCCACAATGGAAGAATCTGTTCCTATATAAAACATGTAGGAATTTTGTTTTAACCTCCTCCACAAAGATTACTTAATATTCTCATGGTCTGAGCAGAGAAGTAAACACACTTTGATTTTTAAAAGTCTTTTACATCCACACTATAATTATGAAAATGGGAAAGGCAGTAAACCAGCTTAGCCCAGAACTGCTGCAGGGGAGGTACGTCTTCTAGTACAGATTTGCTTGAACTGTCCCAGAAAATGAGACTTCTTTCTCCATTAACAGAGAAGTCCACACTGTGTCTCCCTGATCACACCACAGGTATATTTCTAATATAACATGATCCAATGGTGTTAAAAATGAAGTATAGAGTTAGAAATCTTTGAAATCCAATTTTAACCTTAAATAATGGCTCATTGCAACACAAAGTAAATCACCCAGATACTGAAGTTCTGTATGTTATTAGCAAAAATGTGTAAATAATATTTGTCTATTCCTACATGTGCTGTGATAATCCATCAGTTACTGCTTTTTGAAGTTTTGAATATGTCTGATGCTATGCAAATATGGGTATTAGTAGTATATGTGATTAAGGACTGTGTTACTTACTTTGTGGGAACTTTGGTGGGTTGTCATTGACATCTGTAAGTGTAATTGTCACTTTGGTTGTCCCTGAGAGGCCTCCCATGTGTCCTCCCATATCTTTTGCCTGTATTACAACATGATACTCTTCCTTAGCTTCTCTGTCCATATTTGGAAGGGCAGTTCGGATAATTCCTATAAATACAAAGAAAACGTGTCACACACAAATTTTCACATGTTCACATCAATGACAACCAGGACACTGCATTTTTTTTTAATGTGCATTAAAATGCAGCAGTATTTACAGTAATATTCCGGATTCTCTTTCCTCTATGCTGTGCATGACACTATGCAAGCAAATTAGCCCAAATATTTGGAATAGTTCAGCACAGAGCTGCCCCAGAGAATTACAGTTCAGCAAAGAAATTGTTATTTCTATCATACCATATCATACCACAAAAGATAGAAACATCTTTCTAGGGTAGTGTACCAAGAAGCTCTACCAAATGCCAGGGGAACAACCTGCTAAGCAGCTTAGCTAGCTAGCATCAAGAGAGAACGAAGGAAGCTTTGCTTAAACACACCAGCACACATACTGCCTTGGTCAATATATTTAATTCTTCATTTTAATAGATTCCAGTTATGAGGTCCTACTCAAACTGGTCAATAATACCTGTTTGAGCTTCCACCGAGAAGTACGGCTGACCTTCAAGAATACTGTAAACCAGTTTGGCACTGTTCCCATATGTAGGATCATCAGCATCTGAAGCTGTTACCTGAATAACGGATGTACCTAAAGATGGAAAGCAAAGAGAGAGGAAATACAAACAAAAGCAAATGTGTCTGTAAGAACCAAGCAGAGATACTTTCAGTATGGCTACATCTTAACTTTTTTATTTTCCAGGTTTGGTAAATGAAAAAAATCACTTCACAATTTATACATGACAGAATAGACTTATAAAATCCACGAAGATTTGTCAGCAACTGTGATGTGGATTAATGTTCTAAACACTGAAGGTATAAAAGTCAGCAGTCACTCTGTATCATTATGCTTTTTTTTCCTCAACAGTTTATAGCACTATATTCCTTTTGTCATTAGACAGCCAAACAAGTTTTCTTTTTACATTTTCCTCAAAACGTGTCAGAGAAATCATTCCTGTAGAAATCTCTGTGATAGACACAAGCTCAAACAACAGATAAAAATTGAATAGTGTGGCAATAACTCCCTAGCTTTACTACACAGCTCAGCCAGAGGAATGATCTGGATGTTTACCCCAGAGGATGCACACTCCGTAAATTCTAGGGGACCCTCATGCTCCTTCTAGGAGGAAACAGATGTGTTCTAGGAGCAATCTAGAGACACCTCAACCATGACAGTAGCTGAACAAGCCTTGATTTGGTCAGCAAATTAGATAAATTGACTGAGTCACTGACTGAGCTTGAAGTAAGATTTACCTCCCAAAATTCTAGAATAATTATATTAAGCCAAGAAGTACTGACAATGCAACATCCTCAAAAACCAGGGACTGAAGTGCATTTATGAGTACTCACCTACATTTGATCTCTCTGGCACATTGGCATGGTAGTTTTCATGAAGGAACTCAGGCGGGTTGTCATTTATATCTTGAACTTTAACAATGAATTCAGAGGGTGGTTCCAAAGGTCTGTTAGTGTTCCTGTCTACAGCTTGTGCCGTGAGAGTGTACTGAGCTCTCTCCTCCCGGTCCAGTGTCTTTGTTGCATGGATGTTCCCTGATTTGTCATCAATAACAAAAATGATTCCTGCTCCTTCACCTGAGAGAATGTATTTAATGTTTCCATCTCCAGAATCAATATCTGAATGAAGCTACAAAATGATAAACAGATATACTTTAACAAGATAGCATAAATTTCATGTATATATTTACAAAAAAAAAATGAAATTAATATAATTTCAGTTTCCTAAAATCTTGTCTTACATTAGGCAATAATCCATACACGAGCCCATGCTATGAACATCTGCCTGTGCTTAGCCACTGCCTGCACAGAGTTGCATGCTACCACACACAGGGTGCAATTGAGATCCAAGCTTTGAGATTTACTTAATTTTACTGATAACTTAAAAACAAAAGGATGAAGAGATATCTTTTGAGCTGTACACTTTTACTGAGCTGCTGGGTTCGACATTACAATTTTAATTACTCATTTTAAAGAGAATGATACCAGATATTCTTGGGACATACTGTTGTTCAAGTGATTGCTGTGGTCGTAAATGACAGCTATATACATTCATTCAAACACTGCTGAGGTCAACAGAAAAAACTTGTATTCATTTAGGTAGTTTTTGATTAGCTCCTTAATTGAGCTACAATGATTAATTGAGCAACATGATTAATTTTAAGTAAATAAGGAGCTGCTGAAGAAAGAGCTAATGCAACAGAAAAGCAAGGGCAAGAAAAAGAACAACTCACAAAATAATAATATTAATTAATGATTATTAATCAGTGAATGAAAAACAAATTCTTACCCTTCCCACTAGTACAGGATCTGGTCCCGTGTACTCTTCTATAACAAAGAACTGATTCCACACCCAGCCTCTTTTTGAACGATGAAGAATTTGTCCTTCTTTTCCTTTTTCATGGTGACCATGAAGTGATGGCCTTGTGTGGTTCAGTTTTTCTGTAGTTATGGCATGGCTGTAATACAGCATGCCCAGGCAGATAAGAGCGGCATGTAAACAATTGTCCTCCTTCATTTTTGGTTATTTTGTAGGCACAGGAGTATTTGAGAATCTACCCCTTCCACCTTGGAAGCCAAAAAGTTTGGGCCACTTAAGAGTTTCAGATAAAATGTTCTACACATAGGTTGCAACCACACATTGAATGCATCACTTTAGTGCTCTGCAGCTTCCCAACTTAATTCCTGAAAGAAAGTAAAATGGACAAAAATGTCAATTCTTTTATGTATGTCTCTGAGGTGCAGTAATTTATTTATCAAGCAAAACAGAATAAGAACTAACTTGGAACATTCTGAGAGAATAAGATTAAAATATAAAAATGATTATGAAATGATTATGAAATACTAAGTAATGAGCATAGTTGGTGCTTTGGTACATGTAACTACCACCTTATAAAATCTCCTGACTTGATGGTTAGGGCACTCATTTCAAAGTTAAATTATATTCCCTCATGATCCTTCCAAATGGACTTAGCCCAAGATGTGAGATGACTGTAGAAATACCTAATTTATATCTAAGCCTTCTTAGGAGCTTAGATATAAGCCTTAGATATAAGCTGTTAAGCCATAGGTTTAGATATAAGACAGATACCAAGATACTTGCTTATCAAGAATGGAATATATCTACACATGCCTGCAAAAAGGCCTTGGAATGACCAACAGATTTTCATGCCAAAAATAAATGCCTGGGGGTTTCAAGGCAGGAGCAGTGGCTGACCGGACTCTGAGGAACTAAATTTTGGATTTAGGTCCTTGAAGTAGCCTTTCCACTCCCTCTGAGGATCAAGTCATTAAAGCTGAGAAGTAGCACTGATTGCCAATTCCTCTTTGTTCTGCTGATGATAAATGCCATAAACTAACAAACATATTTAGATACTTTTGATAAAACAGCAATTGATGTGGCTATTTACTCCTGTTTTCCCTGTGATATAAATTACCAGAATTAGACCGATGCTTATTTTCTAGTATTTTTTTATATTTTTATAATATTATTTTTATAAAAATAATAATTCTTATAATACTAGGTCAGAATTAATATTTGAAGCAGCAATTGTGTAATATAGTGAAACCTGAACTAAGGTCTACAACTCCGTCAGTTAACGATCCATCTTAAAGGCCACTTTGACTTATCACTTGGGTTTCCAACATCAATTCTTCAATCTTCACAGACCAGCTAATTTTTACTAGGTACCTAGGGTGTTTTGTTTCATTTTTCAGTGTAATTCATTTTATTCTTCTGCAACACACTAATAAAACACTCAATGTTATATTCATACAGGCATATGTATAAATTGCTACCATCTTTAAAACCAAATCATTTTTCATGAGAAATAAGAAGGTACTTGTAGTACAAAAATGTGAATATAGGGAAAAGCTTCAACCTACATCACTACCTGTAACTCCAGCAACAAATTAACATCTCACTAGTAGCCAGCCGACTCATCTTGGGAAATCTTTCTCAAATCCTGAGCAGTCACGTCTTCCCATCCACATTCCTTTGCACAGTTACATAACATACACTCAACACTGAGATACAGATTTTATAAATAAATAATTCATAAATAAGGAAGGAAATATTTCTTTTTCATTTCCTAAAAAAAGCTGCTTTTTATTTTTTTGAAAACTGAAATAACTTCAGTTATAACACCATAATGACTCCAGCATAGCAAATTAAATGAAAGTCCCACATTTAAATACAAACGTAATCTGGCACAAAGAGAGGAATTACTCCATTCTCTTTTCTTAAGCATATTTATTCACTACAGCATTTGGTGTATCCATTTCATTTTTTACTACTGTTACACGATGCCACATTACAGATGACTCATAACAGCATGGGAGATATGAAAAAGAAAATGATCTATTATTTTGGTCAGAAAAATGCTCTCAAAATTCAGTTATTCTGATACAACATTTGTGTGTGAACTGTGGAGCATTAGGCCTGTATTTTTAGAGCTTATTTTATACCTCTATTTTGTTGAGAGGTAAAAATCAGGTAGGACTTAAAGGACTTGAAAAATTTTATTTAACCTGTTTTAGAAGTGGCTTAAGTATGATAAGTCTATCAACACTAATTATTGCAGTAGCTTTTGATGATAAGAAGATCTAAAAGGAAAGGAAGTAGGATTTTTTTCCAGTTTTACATAGAAAAAAAAATCAATTTGAAACCCCTAGTATGCAGTATTTACTTACAAAGCTTCCCTACTATTTAACTATCTATTAACCCAAGGGTCTTTTTAAATACAATCCATCAAATTCTGTACTCATCCCACGGATGTAAAATGAACTCTTCTGTCTTGTTTAGGAAACACCTCTGGGTTTACATCATTGTGGTGGGCAAAATTTGACCCCACAGCAAGCAGGCTCTGTTAACTCTTTTGGGTTGTCTGTCTACAGAAATTTAGTGGTGTAACTAAATTATAAATAATAAAAAGATATATCACTAAAAATATATATATAATTCACATAGTAAGACCAATTCAGTCTGCTTCAAAATTGTATTCAGTTAATCAACGATACTGCTGCTTCAGAAATAGTTTGCTAGGGGGTGCCCTTTCAGCCAAAGAGCCTTCAGTGCCATGTCCAGTATACCTAATTATGCTGGACAAGTATACTAGCATGGTATTTGTGTGCAGCAATTACTAGTGGGGTTGTTAAACAGGGTCTACAAGTTCCAAACAGAAGTGAAATAGAAAGGCATGCCTAGACAGCTGTGCATTTTATAACCTGCTGCTAAAAAACGTTAAGTAAACTGCTTACATTACTAGATTTTGGACATGTTTGAAAATTAAACTCTCTGATAATTACTCTTCATTAACATCCCATAATGATTTCAACAATGAAAATAAGTAAACAAATATGACCATTATTCCCATACTTCTCAATACTGTTATGTAAATCAGTAAACACTTTATAAAAATGCTTAATAACAATGGAAGAGCCAAGCTGACACATACCCTGGTTATTATCAGCTATTCAAGTATGAAGTGCTGGAAACAAAACATTAATCACACATCCATGTTTAATTTACTAATGAGGATTTAAAACAAAAATTGCTTGCTACCTTTTGTTTTTATTCTCTACGTATACATATATAGAGGGAGCAATAATGCTACATATCTTCAGGTTGTATCTCATCCTGTGAACACTATTTGGGCAAAAAAAATAAATCACCATAGCTCTTATATGGTAATTGCTTCTATTTTGAGTTACATTGTGAAAGGACTCCATGCTAGTACTACCAACTTGGCTCTTAAGTATGTGAACTGCTGCTAGACAGGTGAGAGCTGCAGGCTGGAAGGTCTGCCCAGCCTCCGCATGCCCCCCTCTCCTTCTCCCTGCCTGCAGTTCATTCTCTCTGTTCGCTTACATAGAGGCTGCCACAGCGGTAAGCCCTCTGACTCCTATCGTCATTAGAAAAGTTAATAATATAAAGCAAATATAAAGTTCCACTGAAGTCTGTGAAATAATTAAATTCCTAACAGCTACAGCTTGGCTTTCTGCAAGGTACTTTCTTCCTAAAAGCCAAGGTGCTCAAGATGCTCTTTAGCTATAGTTAAAATAAACTGCATTAAGAATGAAGTGGTATTATTAACAAAAAACAAATCTTTTTTTTTTTCTTTTCCAAAACAATGTGCTTGAGGCCTTTCAAATATTTTAATGCAGCTCAACTGCTGAAAGCTAACAGTTTCCTTTTTTTTTTTTTTTTTTTTCAAGCAGAAAATCAGAAAATATAGAAAAACAGCTACACTATTTATAAAGCTTTTCCTTTTCTCCCATGGACGGAGCTAAGGGACAAATACCTCATCGTCCCCTAAGCATGGAATACAGATCTGAGGCCAGCACATGCAGCAGCTAGCTGGAATGCTGCTCGGCTCAGAGTCCACACATTCTCTGTGGGTAGGGCTTCTTTTCAGACACTGCACAACATTACACATGCAGGGAACTGTCACAACCATTTGCTGTGACTGTTTCTAGAATTTTTTTTAACTCATGATCTGAGAGAGATGCTCAACATCATTGTTATTTCTGCACACAGATTTTATTCCTCAACGACAGCTAACAGCATCTGGGTGGGCATTTCACCAAATTGCAACATCCTGATGTTTTTTCCATTGTTGCTTAGAATTACACAACGTGTAATTTTGAAATCCTAGGTTTTCCTTAGAAATCTGTAAAAATCCAACCCTGCTTCCCACTTCCTTAAGTGGGAGAATGGATACCAGCCTTGAACTAAGAAACACCTTTTCACAAAAGGAGGAATTCCATTAACAGATTGCAGTCACATACAAATGAACATTCACAATTTTGGTACTGAGTAACAGCTCTACCAGAGTAAAGGAAAAACCATGCAACACACAAGATTAAATCACTTCAGTGGCATACATGAATGGAAAGGGACTCCAAAATGCTACCATGTAAGTTATCAGTTGACATATGTAAGACTGAGAATTGTTAAAACAAATCTAGTCCGCACACTGAAGAACATCACGCATAGGGGGACGTCAAAACGTTTGCACGGAAATAGAGTATTTCTCCCTAAATAGTTGTGAGAAGAAGCTGTCAGGGCACTTCTAGCTATGTGGATAATAGGTCTATGTTCTTTAGTTACAGTTGTTACTTATTTTTGGAAATGCAAAGCTAACAAATTTCTATTTTATCATAAGCAAAGTCTGTTCTGCTACCACTAGAAAATACAATCCATCCCTATTCCTAATGGAAATACGCTATGCAACTAATTAAGAACTCATCCATCAACAACCTGAAAAATAATAAAATTATGACCACAGACTACAGCACAGCATAGAGCCGGAGTATTGGCGGCTCCACCACGCATCAGCTCCACTACCCTTCTGCATCCTCGCACTGAGACTGCAAAATGCAGAGGCACAGCAGAGAGGTGGTATCAGCTCTAACAGGCTAATCTGAAAAGTCAGTCTGCTCGACTAAACTTCAGACACGAATGTGAATGACTGCTTATAGATGACTAACAGACAAAAATAAAGAGCCAGCAATGATTATTTTAATGACAAGACCAGTCACGGAAATGAAGTCTAGCCAATTTCAAATTTCTTTCATTATATTTATAGCAAAAATAATCCCAAACATTCATGCTGACTTCCTGTGTGCTATTAAATGACCATATGCCAAATTATAATAGACTAAACAATTTTTTCTGATTTGTCTAGGCTACAACTTCTGGATGATACATTAAAACAGCAATTGTTCTCAGGAATACACTTGGCAGAAAGCAGTCAAGAGCACGGTGTAGCAATATAATAACAGATGATTATATTCTGAAATGTTTTGCAAGAGTGTCAAGTAAATATAGCAAACTCCCAGTCCAAATGAGATTTTTTAGCTGTAATTAGAATTAGCTGAAAAGATGAACAATTTATTTTACAATAATTTTTATTGTCAGATGAAAAAATGAATAGTTTTTAATGACAGCGTAAATATTGGATCCTGGTAGCTTTGGAGGTCAGAACGCCCAAGCTCTGGGCAGAAGGATGCAGCACCCACACAGTTGGAGGAGCCCCTGCAGCCCACGGCAGGGAGGGACCTGCTGTGGCCGGGCAGTGCCCCAGCTCTGCAGGGACCCCTCATCTGTGCAGGCAGGTGTTGCAAAGCCAACCTGGACATTTCTCTCCTTTAGGACCAGGGCCATTCTGAAGTGGCTTGGGGCTCATGATCTGTGGCTCAACTTAAATGGTTAGTTCTTTCTTCCTTGAATACTACAATTGGGGTCATGAAAATGAACAGTTTCTATGGAAAGGAGGTAGGACAGAGATTTCCAGTTCAAATAATCAGTTAAGTCCCACTGAGCCCATACAGGTTAATCTTTAGGGCATATCCTGAATTTAACTGCTCTGGGAGTTTTTAATAAAAGACATGAACTGAGGGATGTGGACTAGTTCTGTGTGCAAGTGTACATCTGTCCCATACTGATATGCATTTGTAAATGTATGTGTAGCAGCATGAATACAGGATTTAAACATGGCATGTATTTTTATTACCTTGTAGAAATGCTGTATTCTAATACCTGATGCCTAATTTTCGAGAAGTTCACATAATTAATATGAAAATATTTTTGAGTGAAGCTAATTCTTGCTGCAGAAAGCTATTCAGCCCTAACCAGTAAGTTTCACATATCTTGATAACGTAGTATTTGGTTTCAATTCAATTTTTCCCCTTTTAACACAGCTTTATTTTAACTCATTTCAAGAAAATGGAACCTAAACATTTAAAAATATCTTGGTCCCTTCTGATTATGAAACAAGATAAAATACTTAGTATTTTGTATGTTATTTTGTTTTTTATATTTTAAAAGTAACTGCCACGTTTGACTTAGTTCTATCAATTACTTTTTGATTTTAAACTGTACTGCATTCTCAGACCAACCTCTGAGTATGTTTTTTAGCTTAGACAGACTCATTGCAAACAATTCTTGTGGAAGAGAAGACATATCTCATTTAATTTACTTGAAACAATGTTTCACAAAGTATCAGGTCTGCTATACAGCCTACCCAGCCTGCATGACACACAGAAAAAACAGTTCCGAGAACAAGTCCTTCAGTCCTGAAAAACGCCAGAGATTCTAGGTACCCTAAATCTGGACAAGATTAGAATTAAAATTAGAATTATTGTATTTTCCCATTGTAACTAGAGTATGTCTGGTCTTTCCTTCCCAGTGCTACCTATATGACATGCAGAACTGAGAAAGGTGCAACACTGGCACCTCATCATTCCCAAGGTCTACTTTAGATGGAATGAGCTGAATTAGAAGTCAAGGCAATATTAGCTTTTTTTTTTTTTTTTTCTTAAAAACAAACAAACAAAACTTTCAGCTGCACTACAGTAGTGAAGGGCTTTGTGCATGTTATTCCAATCAGGAAATCATCCCATCAGGACATGGATTTTCACTTCCTCCAGTGAACCCCTTCTCTGACAGCAGCATCAGGACATAGAGCTCTATTTGTATACCAACAGAGTTCCTTCTCGACGTGCCAGAATCGTGGCCCTTACTCATCACATACAAAATAGAAAAAAGAAAAACTAAAGGACTCCAAACCCAGCAAACTGACTTTATGAATATGACAAATCCCATGAGACTAGTCATGTATATAATTATCTACTGGCAGTCAAGCATTAAAGGACAATAACCAGTAGTCTAATGTAAAACATTTTGTTTAAATGACAAGACCTCTGATCTGTGATACAGGAAAAGATTTTCATGTTGTATATGTAACTGGTAAATCTCGTTTTTCTCAATGTTTAATTCTAAAACAGACCACCAGCAACTAACTCCCTGTGAGCCCTTCGGAGGCACTGAATCTCTCTTCTTATTGAAGCATATTTCAGGTCTCACCGGAGCAAACAGCAAATAACCCTCATCTGAATGCAAATTGATATCAAGTCTTCTGTGTCACTCACAAAACATAATTAGGCTTTTGAGACAGAAGTAGTCCATAAAAGGTTTTTTTTTTTTTTTTAATCTTTAAAGATATTTGGGAAAATCTGTTAGTTATTCTACTAAATGATAGACTCCCCCCCCCATATTCCACTGTCTTGCCTGGGAGCATCATGTATAATATTTAAGTTTATATATAATATGCAAACAGATGAAACTTCTAGGGCTATACTGCTATAGCAAGGCTCTAGGTTATGCTAAGATTTGTATGTACTAAATATATAAATAAAATCTTAACAGAACTGGTGATTTTCATCTTTAGCAATAAAAGTTACCTTCAAAAACGCATAGTAAGCTTTCTAGAATCCTATTCTGAGTTCTGTAGAATCCTGTGCATAGAAATCTTAATCCTTTGCAATTTTAAATTATATTTTATAGCACTGTTTTGGATTACTGAGATGTTTAAAGCCAATAATCCCCAGCTGCTCCAAAGAATAGTTTCTGAAATGTAGCCATATTTTCCTGTAGTAGCTTTGAGATTCAGTGTTAGGAAGCCATAGACAAAGAACCATAAAATGATGGTTCTTTGAAAATAGAAGTCATTTTGCAAGAAAGAAGAAGAAAAATAACCTCTTCATGTTGTGATATATCCTTCAGTATTCACCTCTGAAACCGTCGTGGAAGGAAAGTATTTTCACCAGACTTTGATTTAATTTGAACTCATTCAAAGAGTGAAATTGCCATTTGGTGTTGCTCATACAAAGCAGTAGAAAGTAGGAAGACAACTTAGTACATTATGAAGTGAATGACATAGAAATAAGCCTGAGAGAGTGATATTAAAAGGCTTGGGAAATGAAAAATGGCTGTAAACGGAGTTTTACATTTACTTGCTGCCCCAGGGAGATCCACTTAAGATAAATGTGACAGAGGCTGTCTGTTTTTAAGCATAAACTCTGCAGGAAAACAACTAGCATAAGAAAGGTAGTCTTATTAAAGAACATGATGATTGATAGAGTCATTTGAAGTAATGACTAAGCTCTTCGTAGAGTTTATTTTAAATAGTAATTGCATTCTCACGCATCTCAGACAAACTGGAATTCTTATAATTTCTTGTAAATTCAAAGCCCAATATAGTTGCAGCCTATGCCCATGCTAGTTTCAATATATTTTCCTATTATGTAAGTGGTTATAAATGACACCTCAAGGAGGAAGTAAGTGGGATCTAAAGTCAACTTACTTCAAACTACTAATACTGTGCTCACATGTTAAGACAACCCTGAATATTTATTTTTCTCTAAGAATTTATAGCTAACACTTGTACTGTGACTGAGGGTCTTTTTGGTTTATGACAAAAATTAGACAGAAAGTCAAGATTAAGAAATGATAACTGAGAACGTAGCAAAAACTAATGACTACAGGCAGGTCTATTGAGCTACCAAACCCAGCCAGAATGAATTCTAGCAAATGATCAATTTCTGTTCTGATCTACAACCTCTTGCTGAAGGGCAAACATCCTCCACGTAATCAGAAATCTAAACTGAATCTGCTGTATTGTACTTACAGCTTCATTTCTAGAGGCAGCTTCAGCAGTGCTGTTGAAATGCCAGACAATTATAGCATCTTGCGTGGTCTTTATATAACCAACATCAATACGTAACTCTAAGGAGCACAAAAGCTATGGAACGTCTTTCTCTACAACACATTTTATAGTGCCAAAGCTTTTGGGTTATTTTGGTTGAAGTCCTACTATGTAGCGAAAACAGTTACCCAATGTGGATATTGCATAGTTTTTGCATACCCCCTGCATACACGAAAGCATGTATAATACATTTACCTATATATAGAAGTACTTTAGAATGGAGTTCATAGAAATAATTATTTCTGCAAAACATCTGAGCAGGGAATGCACTGCTAAATCTATAATCAATTTCTTCACTGCACAGAGCCTTCCTCTACAAAATGTTTTGCCACTTTGAATATAATTCTACTAGAATACTTGATCCCCTGGTCCCCTTCAATTTGATCTCCCTCAAGTAGGAAGGTTTCTGATAGAAGATCGCCACTTCAGAAGCACATGCAAACCACCTTGAAAAGACAGCAGTTTGCTTAAATCTAGCAACCATTGTGATTCTCATTTAGAGAGGCTCACATAATTAGATTCTCTGTAACACTTATCTTTATAAAACTTGACAAGTTAGTGAATTACCAAGAGTCTCTTTCATTTTCAAATACATTTGACAGAAAAAGAAAGGTGAGAGCTAAATTTCTAATCAAATTCCTCTCCTTTTCTCAGCTTTCTTGGAGCCGCAGAGGGATGAGTTCAGATCCTTCAGCCATGCACATGCAAGGTTCTTTCTGATTGCTTGCTTAACTGTTTGAGTTGAGTGCAAATTTCCTCCATAAAAAGCATAAAAGCCACTTTGAGATATTTTGAATGAACAATTGAATCAATAATTAATTTTTTCATAGGCAGATATTGTCTGTGAAGAGACTATTTTGGCTCAACAGCATGAGGCAATAACAACAGAATACTCAAATACATTCTTAATGCAGTGTCAATAGCTCTAATAAAAGACACCATCACTGTTTAGGTACCTAACGGGAGGCTAAAGCAGACAGGATCAAAGCTGCAGATTTAACTGATTATTTAAAATCCATTAAATCACAAGATTATAATTCAAACAATATTTTCGTGAGTAGCTCCTGGGATGTCTTGTTGCAAGTAGTCACCATACAATTTTTGCACTTTAAAAAAACCACATGCATAAACAAAACACCTTCATTTGATATAACTTTCTCTTTGGCTCCCTGTGCAGCACGATCTGCTCTGAGCACAAATGAGAGGAGCCATTTTTATGTTCACTGTTCCAAGTGATGCAATCCAAGGCTATGAAGACTAAAACATAATTCCCAGTATTACAATAAAAATAAAACAAAACAAAATAAAATTTTAAAAAGGCAATGAGGTGCTGAGGTGCTGCAATTAGATGCTAAGCATATAAATAGATGCTAAGCAAAAAAAAAAACAAAAAAACAGGCTTGACAGCTTGCAATTAAAATTTGTTTTTCATGCAAGTGATACATGTGCAAAAAAGAGCAAATGATTCAGTGTATTTTGCGTGAACATAATTCATTCTAAGTCAAACCTGTTCAATTTTATATTTCTAACTGATCATACGGAACACTAACACATATCCCAGAGAGTATGGATTGGCCTATTTCTGACCTGTAATTACAGGTGATTGTGACAAACCACTTCATTGCTATTCTTCTGATAAACACTATTAACAACAAGAGCTGGGAAACAGTGGTTTCCTGCAGTTGGAATGATGCTTGCGACCTACGTGATAACGCAGAAGAGGCAAACTTCAAATATCTTGAACCTATAGCTGTTCTTGTGTAAAAACACTAGCTTCAGAAACTGATTTTCCACAGAAAGCTGATCATGGGAAATTGGCAAAAATGGGCATTTGTTTAATTAGATTAGTGTTATTCATGGCTGAAGCTATGAATCAGCGAGATTAGATATATTCTGGAAGTGCATTACTTGAATATGAAATACTCCACCTCTTGCCATCTTTTTTTTTTTTTTTTTTTTTATGTTAAGCGGAAATCTTGACCTTAACGGAGCAAATCAGGATTTGTGGCATATATTTACAGCTTAGATCAACATTCTTAGATCATTAACGTCCTTGTTAAGCAACAGGACAGTAGGAAAGTATTTGTATGTGAATAAACACATGGCCAGTCAAGTAAAGCTTTAGATTCTGGATCTGTAACAGATAGCTTTCTCTCTAATGGAGACCAGTGATGTGTGACTTAAAAATGAGCTTGAGGAAAAGAAATGGGAAAACAACCTGACACTTGGTAGAACTGCTGGATTGAAAGCAGCATAATTTTTGGATGGAATGACCTTAATATTAGGCAGCAACACACAAAAGAATTTATATTCATGGCAGTAAAATAGAGGCCAATAATAACAACAAAAAGAATTAACGTACATAAAAAAAGACTGAAAACTTCAGTCAAAAGGATGGAATTACACATTTATTTTCACATTAAATATATCCTAATGTTCAGCATATTTTGTACCAAAACGTTCTTTTCAAAAAGTTGTCGGGGTGATATCACTATTTCAATGCAACCAATTTCCTTTGAAGTCTCCCATAATGACAATTAAATAAGTTGCTCTTGTAGTACTTATGTTTTTTCTGGAAATGGAACTGTTAGGGTAAAGAGAGATGAGAGAGTCTGTCACCAAACATAATCTTTCTAAATGCATTTGTACATTTATGGGAAAAATGATGGAATACTTACAAACTCTGGACCTTTCTAGTTTTTTTTAAAAAGGAAATGTCTACCTGACAGTTGAAATAAGAAACAAACTAAAATGACTGCTGACAGTCCTGGGAGTGTATATAGAAAGAAAATGGAAGTTATGAGTCAATAGAAAGCTTTTAAAGACCATATGTGTTAAGCCCAAGAGACTGTGAACTAGAAGCCCAAATTACCATCTTAGAAGCAAGTGGACAAGATGAAGGTGACTGAAAGCCTAAGAGTAATGGGTAGGTGTACAGTATAAAATGCCATTCTCCATGCAAGCACAAATACATCATGTTTGTAAGAGCATGATGCTTTGGAGGCCAGGTTACTATAACTCCATTAAGAAAGTTCCTGCATGGCAATTCACCAGTTCAAACATCTCTAACCTCTGTGAATTTTATCTTATTAGACAGAGACAGAATGGAGGCTTTCACAGTTCCAGTGAATTTCCAAATACATAACTATGTTTCATCTGTACTTTTCCTCTTGCTTACAAGTCAGGTTAAGATTGTTAGTTACAGCATTTTGAGTGTGCCATAAATCGAGTTTTGTTTATGTTTTTCCTCAGTTAAATTTATTATACTTTGGTAAAGATTCTCCTATGTAGAAATCGGCCATATGCCTGCCAAGCAACCTGTGGCATCCAGTCACGTTATGTCAGTCTGTTCTGATTTAGCCATCAGAACAGACTGACATAACCTCTGCCTTGTTCTCTGCTCTAGTCTGGTATCTCAGCCTTCACAGAATCTGAATGCAATACTGGTGCTTGCTGGTTTTGCTCACATTACAGAGAATCTGCAGTTTTTCCTATAAAAGTCTACATAAAACCCATTCAGTGGGTATTTGCTTTTTTAGCTTATAATGCTTAATGCACTAATGCTTATAATGCACTTCTGTCTTCCTTTTTCCTTTAAATCTCTTTGGTAAATAATATAATGTTGCACAAGACTAGCCCACATGGATCAGTATTTGAATTTCTTTATGGTGTTTTTACAATATCACATCCAAGGATGGTGATATGGTGCTCTTCTAAAATGCTAACCCTGTATTTTCTTGCCATCTCAAAGAACAAAAGACAGTACTTTGAACCCAAAAACTCCAAAGAGGGAGCAAAAAGGAAAATGAATGATTTGGTACCATTTGTCCTTCACCTACAGCCAAAAATAGTTTCCTGGAAATCCAGTGGTCAGAGAGAATAAAGCACCAGACAGGCACCAGCTGGAAAAACTGGATCTGGGGACTCATCCAAGAGCTGGGAACATCTTTCTGAATAGACAGTCATATTTCTTGTTCAAATGCAATGGCTGTCAGGGTAAACATTGCCTCAAAAAACTTAACATGTTCTTTTAAAGCTATTTCTGCAAATGATGTGGACCCCTTCTGGTTTAAGCTTTACTAAGTGCTCAGATATAGACCCAAGGAATGATAAATGCATACTATAAACAGGAAAGACTCATTAGGAAGGTCATATGCAGGCACTTCTATATTATTTGTAAATAAAGCTATAACTAAACCTAACACATGCTAATATGAATGACTATGTAAAAAATGAAACTAATATATTTTCTAAATGCCTATTTAATAGTGGGGTTTAATTAAATAGTGTAAAATAATTTTCCACGTGTATCATGAGCTTGTTACAATTTCAGACCCTTGAAAGACAGTGAACATGGCATTAGCGTTGCTTGCAGTGTGCCAAAGACTCTGTGAAGCTGACAGCCTAGGCCTCAGGGTTCATAGGCTTCATCTGGATTTGTTTTGGCCTGCCTGGAACTTGGTTTTATTTACCTTGCTTGGATGTAATGGCTTATCTGAGGACCAACTGACTATTGTCTCTTTTTTTCCCCCCTTAGTTTTAGATGACTGTGTGGTGTAATACTGTTACTGTATGTATACATTTGCAAGGGACAGATAAAAACAACAAGTAGCTAATTTGTATAGAATGAAGTACCTATGGCCCTTGAATAAAATGCAGCATAGAGTCATGCATGGGATGGTATGAGGAGGCTCTGAAGTCCAGGTTCAAGATGTTAGTGAAGACCCCAGGCTGTAAACTGCTTACTAGAGCTCTGCTACCAGCCACTGAAAGAATTTAACCCCGGAAGGATTAAATTCAAAAGCTGTTTTAGGGATAACGCAGGGAGCACATAACACAAGACAACACGTGTAACACACCATTACAATAAAACTGGATGCAATATGGAACCAGAAAACCATGAAAAAAAGAGCAAGGTGTAGAGATGTGGAGTGTGTCAGAAGCACAAAAATGACTCCAGGTGGACACTAGGGTGGGGAAGAAGAAGGAGCCATCATCGTATTGCTCTGGGATGTGAGGGCCCTCTGTCCAGCCCAGGCTGAGGAAACCGTCTGAGAGGCACCTACCAGCCAGAGTGACACCAGAGGAAGGAAGATGCTAGGAAGCTTATGTGTATCACTTAACTGTACATAATATTGGACTAATGATTCTTTGTTTAGACTGTTGAGACTTCAAGGATAACAACACATTCTTGGCTTCTCATTTAAGTTTTGTTCCTTTGGCCTAAATGAACCACACAAGCATAATAAACTGATGGAGAATTCAAACAACCTAGTCTGTAACCTGGATGCAGCACAACGCTAACTGCTCACAGACAAAGTAGTTCACTTGAACAAAACACAGTATCATCAACTCTATGTGAGCTCACATTAAAGAAAATGGAGCCCATGCTGACAGGAGTTAACAGGATGTGGGGAGCAAAAGTTTAACCTAGATAATGACTGGACCAGCAGAGCACTAACCTCTGTTCAGGAGAGTTGGTTCTGACAGTTTTAAAAAGAGCCATTACCATTCTATTCCTTGCTGAGAAGCTTCCCCGCTTAAATATTTAACCCATCCTTATATTTGTTAAGCAAAAGCACTTCTAAGCAAATCAAATTGCTGCAGATCTACAAGGAGAAAAAAGGTCATTCCATTGTACGCAAGGTTTCTTGAAAACACAGCTATTGTACTGTACTGTTTATCCTGCAAGCAGCAAAGTAGCAGTAGGCACCGGGTCACTAGCTTTGCTGTGAACCAGCACAACACAGTCTTTTTTGAGCTTTCCTTGGAGTGAATCATTGTGATTCACCAAAAAGCTGTTCTCTGTGATGAGGCTGTTCTCTCCTGTGTCTTATGCAGGGCAGAGAGGGAGAGAAGACAAAAGCAGTAGCTTTGGACATGTGAACAGAAGAACATAATAATTAAGCTTGCAGTTAGTATCCAGTCTTGTAATGAACAGCTCACTAGTGAGTGCTAAATGTCTGTCCAAACACACACTGCAGCTCATGCACGATGCCTACAGTGAAACTTTGAAAACAGCTCTGGAGGTCTAGGGAGAGTCTTTTGGTTGGTCAGTTATTTTTACTTCACTGCTGCAGCCTCAGATCACAAAATGTAGCTTATAGCATGAAACTACGCCAAGATAGCCAGGAGGCCTGTGACCAGCAACCAGACTTCTGAGGTTATGCAATCTGTTTTTCTATTTTGAGGGGAGGGAAGGGAGGATGGGAGGCCAAATACCCAAGTTTCTCTTGTAATAATAAGTATAAGCTTGTGAAAGTCCAATGAGATCAGATCCCAGAACCGTCACTTTTCAGTATTTTAGGCTGTTGTTTGTAAAAGGAGATCGTGTTCATAAACTGAACCATAGAATACCCCAGAGGGTCAGTCCTGTGTTTGATTCCAAACATTATATTGGCTCAGGCTTTCCATTTTCTGACCTCCCTGTTATTCTGCTGAATTCATTAGAAGGTTGTGGCTACTGGCCAAAAGAAATGGTTAATCCATCCCAGACCCTACATTGTTTGAAATATCTTCTAAGACAGGAATTTATAGCATTGCTATAATAAAACTCAGATTTCAACATTAAAGTACAAGTTTGTGGTACTTGCCATGCATACCAGAATTATACAGAAAATCTGAACCATGAAACTCTGAGGAAATTAGGAAAATATGCAGTAACATCTAGAAAGAGGCCATTAAGATTTAGTTATGCCTTTAAGCAAGAGCTAAATCACAGATGATGCTATACAGGTAGCTGCAATGAATCTAAAAGAAATGCCACTGAATTATGAATCCTTTGGTTTTGCCACATGGAAGGATAGCAATTTTAGGCTGGTCTGGGGCACTTACTACCTTGGACAAGAAAAGTGGGACAGTCCTGACTGTGCCCTCGCTTGGCCCCTCCATGCCACTTCTCAGATCCGAGAAGGTTTGTTTTTTCTTTGATGCATCTACTTAGTGTGTTCTAGTCTATTCTCTTTCATAATATGTTTGTTATCATGCATTCAAAGAATAATGAAATATGTGCTTTCTATCCCAAAAGAGTGCATATTAATCTTACAGGAATTACACAGTACTGCTTTCATAGACAAGAAACTGTATTGCTTTTTCCTGTAAAGGAACAGAGGTATAGACTTAGCCTAAAACCTTGGAACAAACCTTCATTTATGAGACAAGGGAATCATTTTTATTCCACTGCATGAATTCAGTGGGCTGCCACAGGCCAGTCATAATCTGTTATTGTTTCCCTGCAACCTTGTACTATTAATTTTTCTTTTTAATGAACTGTCCAGTCTAGTTTAGCTATGGGAACTATGATGGAGCTGCAATATAAATGGTTTATGCCATGCCTTTGTCAAAAGGCTTTCCCCTAAAGCACTAGAATGTAATTGAAAAGCCATTTTAAAATAAAGTAACTGAATGGTTGCAAATGCAGGTTGTCAGGAATAAAGTGGGAAAATCCTATGCATAATATTAGATTTTACCAATCACAACTTGTGTGACTTTATTAGTGTTTACGCAAATTAGTAAAGCCACATAAATTGCATATGTTTGCATGGTTATATTGGGAAGTACTCCTGAAAGACACAGAAGCTATTTTTAAGAAGTTTTTCTTCCACAGTAACTAACACCGGAGCAATTGGTTTGATTAAATATCTCAAAATAATTAAATATGCTACATTTTGTTTTGCTTTATGGCATAAAAAATATGTCCATGTTTGAGAGAGCAGATAAGCTGCTGAGTAGCACCGAAGACAGTTTTCGTTGCACATGAAACCTTGAATGGCTAAGTACACAGCCTTTTTATATATATACGTGAGATATAATTTTTGCTTTTGCTTAAATTTTCTAGTCCTCTGTATTTTTGTATTGTTATTACTATTATGAAAGACCAAAGAGATGAACTATAGAGTATTTATAATAAAAGCTGACATCAATTTTCTCAATAAACATGCAATGAGTTCATTACATCAGTGATTTGAAGATCAAAATTGTTTCTGAAAAATGTTTAGTTTTTGGTTCCCACCTTTAAAATACCTACTGAAATTTTGTCCGAAATTAATTACATAGGAATACATATTGCCCAACTAATATCAAAATACTTGAAGTTGTTTTGACTTGCAGGAACTTGGGTTTTTGGTTATTTTTTTAGCCAAATGGTATGAACATTTCCAATGTCTTTTTCTTCTCTTATGGTCAGTCCCTGCAGTTTGTATAGTGCAGTCACTCCTTTGCTTAGTAAACCTCTTGCCTCCCGGGAGCCTCCAGAGTTTCCTGTGACATAGCCCAGCCAAAGTGCTCGAGCATACATGGCAGAGCACAATGTAGCCCAAATAAGGCTGGAATTTCCCAGAAGGCTGGGAAAAGGCAGAGCTAAGAGTTTGACAACCCATTTCTTTTCAGCATTGGAGCAGAAGCAAAATTTATGTCAATAAGACCTGAGTTTCAGTTCTTTCAGAAACCTTGATGATTTATAACAAAATAATGATTTCTCTGGTATCTGTTTGACCAGAATATACCTCTTATACCATTCTAACAATATTTCCAAAGGTGCTTGGAAATAAGCTCAAGCAAGCCTTCAGGAGCACCAGCAAAGCATAGGTAACAAAATCAGACTCCAGCTCATTAAGCTGAATGTGTGCAATGAGACTGACACAAGCAAATTCTTCTTGACATTACACTCTCAGGCCATAGTTTAAGAAGAACTTGTGGATTCGATGTACTTTGGACCACTATCCCACTAAAATCAAAAACTTTGCACTCATTTAAGAGCCTATGCCATTTAGGCTAGCAATATTCACCTAAAATGTATGCAATAAACTAATCCTGCAGACACGTTGGTTGTTCTGCGTTGTAGTTTTGTGGCTTAAAGTTGAGATTTCAAAAATGTAGGGCTTAAAACCTATATAAATAGCTACTTGTTGAGAACTGAAGTAAGATGTTATACAGACTACAGCAGACAACTGGAGGGAGAGGTAGCACTGTCTGTTGAGATATGTAGGCCTCATTAAACATGCTAGCATTGTAATAAGACAGGGTGATTCTATGCAACTGAAAACTAATCTCCTTTCCACATGGCATTTGTGCAGAAACAAAGCCACACAGCAATTTCCTTTCAATATCTACTCTGTATGCCAGGAGCACTGCATTTTTCCTATTACAGGCTCAGTTTACTATGCGACAATTAAAACAAATAATAAAAAGGATAAAATATCTGAAAGAGGCAATTTTTATATTATACAACATTGAATTTGTATATCCAGCAAGTGAACCTAGGTTTCTTATCCTGTATGAGATAGATTTTTAATTATGGCAGTATTCTTTTTGGGGGCTCTTGTGGATTGACCCCCATGGATTGAGCATTCATATACAACGTTTTTCAGAGTAATGTAATTGAGAAGAAACTCAGTCAAGCCTACTCTCACTCCCTTCAGAACCTCAGTACATAGACCCCATGCAGCATAGGGAGGAAATCGCTCGTCAGGATAATCCCACTTCAGGAAACTACTGATCATTTTTGGTGTGACCGAACAGCCAAGCCTACATCATAGCTCCAAAAGAGCTCAGTTGTGTCTTTCTGTCTGTGCTGTTCTTCTTTGTTCCATTAACAATAGTTAAACATGAATATTTACTTTGTAAACCGTTTGATTATCTGGATACTGCAACAGGAAATTTGCATTCCTGAACAGGCACAGCTGGAAACAATTTAAGAAAGAAAGATACTTCAAAAGAAGAGAAGAGAATTTAAGAAGCATATGGATGCCCAGGTTTACATGATAATCAACGAAAGCATGCTTGTTCCTCCTCTTTTGTAAGGAGCCACTTCACACTCCAACCAGAGAGAACATCCTACAGTCACTCTGCAGGAAGCTTGCTTTCAGAAATGATTTGCTTAAACTCTGAAATGTAAAAAAAGTCTTCCAAAATAGATACAAGTTTCTCTGATAAGACAGTTAAAAAATAATAATAATAATAATCTTGAGCAGAGACCCAGTCTGCTAAATTCATACTGGTGAGAGTGAAAAGATTTTCTTTAAGGTTATTAATCCAGTCATTTAATTTGTTAAAAGTAAATCTGTTTGGAAGTATAGCTCTGAAGTTAAGAACAAGAAGAGTAGAACAAACCCTGAGACAAACCATGAAGGGAGATATAAGAAAGTGCCAGAAGAGGCAAACTGAAACAGTTCAATGAGAAACTATGAGAAGATCCACATAACTGTGCATGGACAGGAGGCTCAATGAAACTGAAAGCACAACTAATTTAACGTATTTTTGCTATTTCTTTTTGATGCCCATGTATGAACTTGAAACCTAGTCAGGAAGTCTTTGGTCAAACTGAACCATCTTTAATTTCATTCAGTTGAAAAGCTGCATGTGAAAAAGAACAGAGCGTTACTTTCAAAATTTGGACCATGTGTTCAGTGAATGACAGGATATGAATCTCATATTGCTATTCCTAATAAAGAAGCAAAGGAGCTCACACATTTCCCAACTAAATTAAATTGAATACTGTTGATATCACTGTCAAATAGGCCCTGTTTCATCTTCACACTAATTGCTGCAGCCTACCTTAACAAGTTGGTGGAGACCATGTACATGTATCCTATATAGCTGCTCACAAGGGTGCTGGCCCATTTGGCTGCTAGAATTAAGATTTAAGGACATTTCCACTGAAATGAAGCATCTGTCAAGCAGGACTTGAGTGCACTGAACACGAAAACTGTGAATAAGTCAGCTAGACAATTTAATATCCTGGCTTTGTACTCTTTATCCAAGGCAATTCAGATGGGATCTTACCTTTGACCATAAAAATTATAATATTTATGTTATTTGTTATCTAATACATTTAATCTATTTCCCTGTTAAGTTTAAAAAAAAAAAAAGCATGAATACTTCTGTAGGTGGACAATTCTCACATCTGAGGAATCACTGGTTTCAGCAGCAGCACAACTGAAAGTCTCAGAGAGTATGAAAAATTAAAGGCATCACAGCAGCAGATATAACTATTTTTAGGTTTTAGGGTTTCCCATATTGCCCTATTTTCACACTTTCTACAGCCACCTTCTCTGAAACCCAAGAGTCACCACCGCATTTTTTTTCTAACCCAAGTCTGAGCATTTCCTTTAAGCTCAGAGGTATTGCACAAAATAATCACTCACTCAGGTAGGTCCAGAGTTAAGTATGAATCTTTTTGACCGATGAAATCAAATTGCAAGCCTACATATTAGAAAATTAGTTACATTTCTGCTTTTCAATGATATATTGCTGTGAGTTTTCAAGAGGTTCTCTGATGTTTTAAACGAGAAATTAGCATGATACAAAAATATCAAACCATGCTTTACACATGTAGCAGGACAGACGCTGTCCTACAGCACCAGCTGTCCTGAGCTCAAGACCAATGGATAAACTGTATGAAATTGCATGAGATAAACTTGCTAACAGCTCACAAGAGAGATTAGTCATTGCAGAAATTTTCCCCTGTATTGCACAAATATTGGAGACATGGTAGAAACAGGAGATGGCTAAACGTATCTGACTTGTTACTCAGAAGATCATACAGTTGGATGTACTACTTACCTTCACCCACTGGAAACTTGTTGCCAATTTACGTAGCATATTCCACACATTTGAAAAGTCATTTAATGACACTGTGACAACAATGCAGATGCAAGCTTTCTACTGCCTCTTATCCAGTACTTCAGCTCTGGCTGCAAAGAATGAAAAACTTCATTTGAAATCCAATGCAGTGTCAGTACCATAATAAAAGAAAATTCAAATCTAGCCTATAAACTATCACACTAGCCCAAAGAGTTTAAAGACTAGCAATTAAATAATACTTACATGCCAAAAACAGAATTAATAAATAGTTTTTACCTTAACAGACTTACTATTGCAAGAATGTTCCCATAACTAAAATGCTGGAGGCCATCTCAATATTCCTTCACATCTTTTTTGTTATCTCCTGAAAAAACAGATTTCTATGGAAAATCTGTTCTGGGAACATTATCCAATACAAGACACACTGCAGGGAAAAAAAGAGTAACAGCTGCAGATACCATTAGGCAACACAACATGCTTTGAACATTTCTAAGTGCTCTAAAGGCATACTAGAAAATTAGTATTTTTACCATTATGGCAGAGAAGGGAGTAGATTATTTTAGTAAGTGGAACCACCACTGCATTAGAGAATATATATCTGGGATAAGACATTTGAAAAAGAAAATGAGTAAGAGGTACTTCTGTAAGAAGTTCATCTGTGGTTATTTCAGTGGTCAAATTGTTTGGTAAATGGGATAGTGCACTTAGACATTTTGTATAAAGGGCACAGAAACAAAAATAAACTAGCTAAGTCACTTCTTATGAGTTGAGGTACGTCTTCGTGCATTTAAACAAAGAGGTTAAGAGTGCTCAAGTTTGAGGGGAGCATGCAGTCCTTCATCATTCTAAGTATTTCTGACAATATGTTTTCACACAAGTAAAAAATACAGCTAATGTGACTGAATGTCAGAGAAATACTCAGTATTATCTACTGTTATGTACCAATTATACTGTATTTCTAATTCTACTTGATACCTCGACAGACTCTTAAATGCGTACTAAATGAATCCTATGACTCAGACTCATTTTAGCCAAGGAAATCAGGCTAGGTTACCCAAGACTTTCAAACTTCTTAATTGATATTTTTAAAGCAAGAATTACTGCACAATGGCCTCCACAATTTGTGTTGTTACCATTTAAAAATATATGTATGTACATCCAAATCAGTAATTTTTTTTCAGTATCAAACTGTTAAAGCTGCCTCATCTGTATCGATCCTCCATTCTATACTGACTTTCCACCCTCATTAAAGCAATCAAGTTTTACTGGCACAAAAATAGTTCAGCAGCACAGGGTACATTCCGAAGTTGCTAGCAAAAGCATTCAGGAGAAATGGATAGGCATTGTCTGAGTATTAGATATTCAATATTGCAATATTACACATAAGCATATTTCACACTTAATCTACCAAAGGAAGACATAAAACCACATTGCCAATTGTGTCTGCAGATATGTTAACGCACTGTTTTAAAAATATGTCATGCATGTTCATCTAGGAACGTGATTTTCGATAAGTGAATTTTACTGATAAGCTCAAAGAAATATGGAATGTTCTCTGTGATGACAGTCCCTAATACACAAAGCACTTGGTTTATTAAAATACTCTACATATGCAACATACTTATGCCATTTGCTATGATGTGCATATGGCATCTTAAATAAGTTAATTTTGGAAGCAATTTTTTTTTTTTTTCCATAGAGGACCCTTTTGACCTAATTCACAATTCATCCGAAGGAAAGAAAAGAAAGACTACAACTGAATAAACTTTATTTTGGTATTTCGCTCAGTATCTTTACAGATGACATCTTTACAGATGACTTTGCAGTTCAAGGATTCTTCTTGCCCAAGATAATTGAAGTTGCTTAGATATGTATTTCTCAAAATATCCTCTTATGTATACCCATGGTCTAATTTTTTTCAAGATCTGCTTTTGATTTTAGAAGCAGCAAATATAGTTGGTAATAGATACTACCACTGTTCAACCCGATATGCTACACTATTAAGCTCTATCCTGTACATATACCTGACCACCAGACAGTGAAGTGCCTACATAAATAATAGTTTAACTGTCAAATAAAGGCTCCATTTTCCTGATACACTGCATTTACACAGACATCAGAGGTTCCAAATCAATATTTTTTGTAGTACTAATCATTAGTTGAAGCAAATATATCTTCATATTAACATCAGGCAAGGGCAGAGAAACTCCTGCGGATATCAATTCAAGATATCAAGACTGCTGAATGATTTCCATTATTAATACAGCACAAGAAATAGTTTAGTTTGTTAATTTTGATACATAGATAGTAGATATTACCCCTATTACTGTACGTTATTTTTCTTGTTTTCTGCTATAGTTGAATATGGCTACAATAATACTAACTGCATAACCTTTAAAAAAGGGAGAAAAGGGAAACAACTGCTGTATTTACAGAAGACTGTTTCAAAGGCCAATTATAAGAAAACTCAAAAAAGCCATTAAACAGTTCTAATGCTCCAAACAGACTTGACACAGTGGTACTTTAAATCAAATCTTCTAACAAGATTTTTTTAAATGTAAAATAAGCCGTGTCTTCAGAGTCGGTTTATACAAAGTGACAACTTGAAAAATTTTTGAAATGTTGCTAGTTAAGAGGGGAAAAAAAGCCAACCAACCCCATTGTCACTATGGTAATTATTTCACAATGCCTGATGTTAAATGGGCAGTCCTGTGGCCTAAGAAGCAGCTGAATCCTGCATTGTCCTTGCATGATAAAAAGATTTGAGAGTCTGAAAAGCAGAGAAACGGAATCTCACAGCTTCTTAGACTTTGCACTGAAAGGGCCATTGTAACATCATCATAAATCCTGGGCTCCCCAGGCACTTGACAACTAAAGCAGTGGACAATAGAATTCTTGTGTTGAACAAAACACTCCTTGTCTGCCAAAGGGTTTATCTGCTTCATTTACAAATGTCTTTCATTGTACCAAAATAATTCCCTATTAGAAAAACTATTAGGAACAGAACTAAATAAATATTCACAGCTTTGTGGTCTGTTTGGCGAAATGAATGAACTAATACAATCAAGGAGCATGCAAAATATGAGATTTAAATCAAGGAAACCCTAAACAACCCCAGACCTTTCTTTATTTTCCTCTCTTCATTTTCCTCTTCCTGATTGCATGGAATTACACTGAATACATATTTGTCTCTATAAAAAGGACCTGAGCTATATCACACTCATTAAAAGATAAGAAAAATTTTAGAAATCTGCAAAGATCTTGGGTTGGAGCAAAATTGTGTCCAATGTGCTTTTAAAGTTGAGTATTCCCAGATGAGCAATTACAGAAATAAACTTGGGGACATATCTGAGAGTTCACTGAAATAGAGGCAAAATACTTACAATCATAAAAAGATTAAAGCTGTGGGTTTATAACTACATATGTTTAGGTGTTGAGAGACACAGGGGGCTCAGATTTTGTAACAAAATTGTGGCCACATTATTGCAACTTTTTTTCTTTCAAGAAGCTCAATGAAGATTCTGGCAGCTAACATAAAAGTGAGTGAGAGGGAGCAAAATATTCGAGAAATACTTATTTACAACTTTAAAAAGTGTTTCTAACATATTCAGTATTCCATTGCAGTGGATTTTTACATAAACAGTTATCTGATTACAACTCACTAAAAAAGTGCTTATGGAACAACAATTTCCACCATACACAATTATTAAGACAAAAACCTACCAATCTGAACTATTGCTCAGACAATCAACACTGACTATATCCAAAGCGGTAATCTGCACAGCTGAATGAAAACACAGAGCAGTTGAAACTTCTTGACTCAAATACTGATCATAAATTATTATTCAAATCCAATACAGAAAAAAATGCTGTTACACAGCTCAGGCAAATGGCTGAATTTTTTTTTGTTTGTTTTACTGTGCCTAGTAATTACTTGCCTACCAGACATACAAGTATTTCTAACCTGCATATTAAACAGATATTCAAGTGGGAAAATAAAATATTCAGAATGTACACAATGAAAAACATCAATACTGTTAAAAATACAAGAAAGATTCTAACAGCATGGAAAATAAAAATAGCATAGATCTAAGCTCACAACCACAAGATGACAGAATACAAGATTTAGGAATATGTGAGCTTTCCATGGTTCTAATATGAATTTGCAGTGCCACACACCACTTAACCTTCAAGCCATTTCTAAAAGCACACTGTAAAAGATTTCACCGATGAAAAATGAAGTTATTGGTACAAAAATCAGAGGAAAGAGGCCTGAATTCAGACCTCCCACATGCCAGCTGAGTATCTCTACTGTTTGGACTCAGAGCTTCACCATTTTGCCTCTCACGTCTCACACTGTCTCCTCAGTGACTAGTTATACCTAGAATCTCACTGTTCTAAAGGTATGTTTTAACAAAGAATTTAAACCTAACTTCTCATATGCTATTTTTTGATTTTTGCTGTTGTAAGCTACACAACACCAAAACTCTCCCCTCCCCCCCCAAAGGTGCATCACCTGGTCAATTCAGGAATATGTATTTTAATCTAATTTTTCATTTTTAAACAAAACATGTTTCCTGCCAGCTCTCCATTTCATTCCAGCTCCTACTACATGATACACAGCCACACTACACTGTGATATCGCCAGCAGTCTCTGCTGCAGTCTCTTAGTGCAAAACCAGCATTTAGCCCTGCTAGTGAATATATTTTATATATACACACACACACATGCCTTGACTAGGGAGGAAGCGTCCTTGGCTATGTATAAATTGTTCCTGCAAGCTATTATTTTAGCATCTAAATAAGCTTATGCTCTGAATCACCTTCCGGGAGAATCTATCTTTTTTCCATTTACTACAGGCAGCTAAGTTCAGTAATGCAAATCCCTACATGCAACAACCAACACAGCATCCTAGAATACTTTAGGTGGGAAGGGACCTCTGGAGGTCATCTGGTCCAACTTCAGCACTGAAAGCAGTTCTAATTTCAAAGTTACTTTAGATAATTAAAGCTGTCACTTCATCAGTGTTAATAGCTGGTATTTGCAGCACAACCAAGTGCACTCTATGTGGACATGAATGCTCCAAGGACTTACCATCATAGGCTGAAAGACAGACAAATAAAAAGTCATAGAGTAAAGAAAAGGGCAAGCACTGAATCTGGAAGAATAAAAAGACAATTGTGTATAGTTTGCCTTATAAATAAATATATATGCATGCGATTTCAGTGCCTACAGGCAGGTGAGCACCAATGCCTTTGATGACTGACCATGTTTCAGGGGCGGGGGGATGTTGGTACAGCCCTGTGCATGCTCCTAAGCACCCAGAGCCCCCTGTGCTGAGCAGCAGTGATGGAGGAGCACACATATCCTCTCTTAATGGCTTCCAACACCACAACACTTGAACTCTTCAGTTTGTTTCAATTACCTCCTGGCTTTGAGGTGAGAAATTGTTAATACTCGTATTTTACAGTACAGAGTTAAGTCTCAGAGAAGTTAAGTGTTCAACCCATGATTTGCATAAGAAGCCTGTCATAAATGAGGGTTGAAAACAGTTAACTGAAAATTTTGTTAACTGAACAGTTGCACCATCTCCTCTCTCCTCCAGAAGGAAAGGAGGACCTCACCATGCAGCAGGGACACCTTTTGGTAATGCAGGACACGTGAGGAAAGGACAAGGCCCAAGAGATGCCGAGAAGGCTCCACACAAACAAGACTCGGTTCAAAGCCAGTAAACAGCCTGTTTCTCTTTCTTATGAACTACACCAATTTTATATTCTATTCTCTAGCAAAACATTTTCCCCTGGTGTTCCCTTGCCTGCGCTGTTGAGCGCAGGCCAACCTTCAGCAGGTTGTGCTGCCCAAGCAGGGAGTCAGGAGCCAGCCGGCCTGCAGGCTAAGGGAAAAGCTGTCCTGAATCCTGTCAGAAGTGAAGGCCATGAACAATGGCTGAAATTAGGAAACTAAAAGGCAGAATAGCTGCATGCTCTCATAAGAGACAAAATTACGTATTATTGCTTTTCTGAATACTAACAGGCTGCAGACTAAAGCCCAAATATTGTGTGCCCAAAGCCAAATTAAATAGCAGTAAAAGCAACATTTCACATGGGCACACAATGAACAAATCAACCCCCATCTAAAAGCTCTTTACAGACCCCATGCATACCCACACCCTGTGCTCACCTAATGCAATACAACTTCATCAGTTCCTCTCCTGCTTTTGGGTCACAAGTGCCTGAAGGCAGGTGTTAGGCCCTTAAGGATAAAGTCTGTATTAATTAGCTTCATGCTGCTCTAGTCCCATCCTAACCAGGTACTAAGAATACAAGCGGATTGGGAGGCCTGAAGGCAGGTATGTTCTGTCATTTTAAATATCATAAATCAAGCCCTCTATTTCCATGTTCCAACTTCTCTGAATTTCTTCTAAAAACTGAATTTGGAAGAAGAGAATCCACAGCAAGTAGATACATAGTTTTTATCTCCACATGTGCCTATACAGATATACACATAAATCGTAATAAAAATATTTTTTACACCCTCCTCATGCATAAACAAATCTTCCTGTGTACCATACTGTATATGATTTGAATTTCTTGGATTTGGGAAAAAAAAAGCACAAGACTTTATATTCGCTGTCTACTATATTAAATTAAGGATATATTCTTAAACCACCACCATTAAAATGCTCATATATATTCCCTCTTATTCAAGCATATACATTTACAGCCTACAAAACCAGTTACTACCACTGCAAAAAGAAAAAGCATGTGGAATCACTCTAAAACCTTCTAAGTCATTCTGGAACTTACCTTCCCCCAACAGTAGATGTCAGAGCCTACTGGAGTGGGATTTTATCGTCATGGAAAAATTCTTATGGCAAATTTTCACTACAGATTTTTTGTTTGTTTGTTTCCTCCCATTGAAACATTCACTGGTGTTTTTCTTCCACTACACACAAATGGCCAGATCCTTCTGTAGTAATCAACTGCAAAGCTATAGCACGGGCCATCTTCATCAGCAATTGGTGCTCACTTTATCGTATCTTTCCCTGCTGCCAATTTCAGTAGACTGTTTTCTATTTATTTCCTCCGGCTTTCTTCTGCTCTCTTTTATCAACCTCTTCTAGTGACCTGAAAAGAAAGCCTAAAAATTGAGAGCCACTGAAGTATATGCTGAATGCCCCCATTAGTCAAGCTGTAGGGGACACTCAGCACAGAAAAAAAAAATAAAATAAAAAAAATTCAACTAACCTTTCAAAAAATCTTTTATATAAATGTTCAACAAATGTTCCTGCTGGTTCCAGTTCCACTGGAGACACCTGAGAAAAAATAGTTCTGGAACATCAGAGATAGCATAAAGGAGAATAGCCCAGAATTCATCCAAGAGACTCAAGAGAGACACAGTTCTTTGCTCTTAGGGACATTTTTTTCCTACCTTCTCCCTTTTATTAATAAATACAGAAAAGAGGAGTTGTTTAAAGTCACCACAGAGATCTGACATTTTTGAATATCTGTGTGCCTCATTCAACTCACTGAATTATCTCTGTCATCACAGAATGATACATGATTCATTCTGGGAAGCCTATTGCAAACCCAGCAATAACTCTTCAAACATTTGCAAAGATTTTTAAAAAGTTTAATTCAGTCTTATTTCTGGACTGAATATGCCTCTTTTTCTATTCCCCCCCATCCTCTTCCCAAACTCCCGCTCATCTTGCTTCTCTAAATCTAGGGAGGATGGAGTGAGGGGAAGATGGATAGTGAACTTATTTTAGGTCAACCAAAAAGCATTCACTCTCTTTCCTTCCTACTCTTCTTTTCCTCATTTCCTTTTGTGCTTTCTCAAAAGACATTACACAGTTGGCTTCTCTATCAAGGACAAGGCAATGTCAAACACATTAATTTGTCCATGAAGCGTTCTTTAAGGGATGACAAAAGAAAGCTTAAAAACCAAAAAAGACAAGCTAAACTTATTGATTCTGCAAACAAGCTTCTTTAAATGGCGCATTTCAGTTTTCAGGACCAAACAAAACAATACTGAACAACCAATGTTTTGAAACTGTTCCCAAGAGCATATGATTTTCAAGAAATGGTAAGTAAAGATACTGTGAGGTATCAATGGGTAAGCATAGGATTTGGAATACAAGCAAGCACTAGGAGTGTTCCATGATGCCTGGTGCACACTTTCTACTCACAACTAATGCAGCTTTCCTGAATTGCAGCAGTGTTTATGGCAAAGATTATATGATTTTCCACTTCCTATTATTTTGGGATATTACACTTCAGAAATGATGATATACTAGTATTTTTCATGCAGTTATTTTGTCTATATTTGGTAGCATGCCTACATTCTATTCTTGAGAGTTGAAATATAAATTCAGATCTGTTTCAGTTGCATCATGTAATGAAGTGCTCACAACACTGAAGTTTTAACAGTCAAAATTAACCAGAATATTTGACAATATTAATATTTAACATTTGTCTGCTCTTCATTATGCCTCCCAAATACCACAGAGCTGTTAGTTTTCTGTTGTGTAATTATTACAACATATGAGCAAGTGCATTATGAGGTTTCTTCAAAACAATGATTGTGAAATAGAAATATGCATAACTAAATAATAACAGAGCAAGTGCTCTCCATATTCAGGACAAACTGCATGATTAGGAAAGAATTCCTACTGATGTCTACGGGAGTTTTGCCTGATGAATACAGTCATAGGTGCTTTAAAGGCATTTGCTTCAAATAACAAGAAACAAACTCCAGAGTACTGTTCCACTAGCAACCAACTAGTAAACTCAGACAAATGAGAGAAGATACACTTAAGAAACAGAGGGTTGATAAAACAAACAAACAAAAGACAAATGAACAACAACAAAAAACTCTAATTGGCTAAAAGCTGAGACACTACATGCACTGTTTTAAATAATGGGAGGCACTGATTTCTCCCTGGTAACCAATGATACAACATGCAACCAGTGGCACAAAGCTGCAACAGGGGAGGTTCAGGCAAGGTATCAGGAAAAATGTCTTCACTATGAGAGTGGCCAAATACTGCAACAGGCTTCCTAGAGAGATGGTTGATGTCCCATGGCTGTCAGTGTTCAGGAGGCATTTGGATAATGCCCTCAACAACATGTTTTAACATTTGGTTAGCCCTGAAGTGGTCAGGCAGTTGGACTTGATGATATTTATAGGTCTCTTCCAACTGAACCATTCTCTTCTATTCTATTCCTCAGAAATGCACCTACTCTCTAAGTTTCAGTTGTTTTCTTTTGGGAGTGAGCCAGGAGTGCCCAACATTAACATAGCCAGACAAGATGGAAGACTGCATGTGGAAACAACCTAAACTTTACAATAACAAAAGAAGTCTGTTAACTGGGCAGAAATGTGGCTTCTCAGCAAATGAATGGAAAGATCTCTTTGCCAAAAGATTAACTAAAAAAATGTAAGTGGAATAATTTTCATACAGCAGTAACATTTTTCCTTTTCAACTGAATTGGACAGGGATGGAAGAATATTCCAGGCCATAATTTAAGTCTCCTGGGTGGTCTTGGGCAGATTTTCTGGGAGTATCTACACAGTATATTGTTGGCAGATGTGAGTTCTTCTGCCCAAGTTCCAAGCTGAGTTGAATCTGAATAAATGTGGTCAGAACAGCACTGAGCCCAACCCACCAAGTCCTACTGTGAAGCGAGGCATATAAGCTTGTGATCAGACCTGCTAATTCAGATTTGGCACCATGATAAACATGTTTGTGTAGCTCTAGTGGGCTGAGATTCCATCTGCCAACAATAGACTGTCAACATGCCCTCTGCTCCTCAGCTCCATCACTAAACTGGAGATAATAATTAACGCCTGAATCTGAAAATGATATTGTGAAGGTAAGTAAATTTACTCTCACATTGATTGTTAAGATGCTTTAAAAGCAGAATCATATACCTGCATACTTATTAGTTAAGGTAAACCTTTTTCCCTGCGCATGCTGCAGAACTGAGCCGAAATAAAGCTGTATACATACTTTATGTTCAATTTAGTGAACTCTCAATTTGTAAAGTATTAATAAAGATACTCATGTCTTCGTATTAACTTCAGGTTAATGAGATGTATAAGTATTTGACAAGTCAACATATCTAAACAAACCTGTTATTTTGTTTTCAGAGGTGTCAACCTTAGCGAGTTTTATTAAATATGTCACCTAATAGCTTTACCTAAGAGTGTGGACAACTTTGCTTCAACAAGTTGCTGATTCTCCAGTCAATATTCACAGCAATTCTAATTATAAATTAGTCCTTTTTAACAGATAGCATTCTGCATGCTAAATTGTGGCTGAACACTTCAGAATACTCTTTTCAGAAGTTTCAAATGACACAATAAACTTCCTTACTCCCTTTTTAAAAAGAAATCTAGTGATTTATTCTTTCCATCTCAGATGAAATGTCCAGTGTTTTCGCATTATTGTTTACTTATTACTATAACTGTAGCACACAGAGAAAAAGAGAGGATGAGGAGAAAGAGAGAGGAGCAAACCACAGAAACTCCACTAAATGTTGGATTTTTCCTTTTATATTTGTGTTTTATTCATGTGCTCTTTTTATGCTTTTATTTTTCAGGGCACAAGAACCTCACTGGCCACGTTTGAGAAAATAAACCTCAACAACCCCCTACATCAAGACAGTGTAATTTTATAAGTGGTTACATAAATTATCTTCCAAAAACTTTGTGAAGAAATATCTTGTGGTATGGAAAAATACACAATGCTGCAACTCTAAAGGTCAAGATTTCATGGTTTAAAACACTACACATCCATAAATATGGTACAGTACACCAAATAAAAATGACCAAAAGTTGCACCTTTCAGAAACAAACCCTGTGCTGTGTTGAATTTATGAATTTAGATGACAGCAGGGAAAACCACATACCTGCACAGCACAAGGGCAAAACACCACAAAGCACCACACGCTGCTCTGCCCTTCTCTAGGTATACAATAATCAGCGCATTTACCCAAGACTGGTGCAAGCGTGGTCTTTTCAGCCTCTGGAAACACATAAACTTGGAAAGCTGTACTTTATGTTATACAGATGTTATTAAGTGCCTTAGGAACAGGAAACCAAATAGTATATTATCAGAAATATGAAACAGACAGCTGGAAGTTGAGCTGTACATTCTCCCTACAGATTTCTTTGTGCCTGAGTTTCCAGTATTAAAGTTGCCTCATTCCAGCACAGAAGTATCTCAATTAATTAAAAATATTAATTGCAGGAAAGGTTACTTACAGAGAAGAAAATAATTCCAAAGCTTCCAAGCAATTCAGAAGCATAACTTCAATTGAAAGTCTTAATTTCATATATTGTTAAATCACATTGATTTTGAAAAAAAAAAATGTAATGCTGGGCACTTGAATATTCTCCCCCGTAACAGCAAACTCAAATCTCAGAGTTAAATGTAATAAACCCACATGTGCAATGAAACTTCAGTGCAACTGTTCAGTGCCTTTCATCAAATGTCATTTATTTGAATTTCCAAAATCAGAGCCAGTATTTGGTTCGTGCTCTAGAGAGCATATTTTCCCTGAATCTATACAGGTAGGGAAGAAATTGCTATGTGAGCTCTTGTACATACACAGCAAACAGTCGCCTAAAGTTACTGGCCAAACCAAAGAGCAATCTCAAGGGCCATATTCTGCATTGCCCCGTAGCTGCATTTGCCAATCTGACACCTGGAAATGGACATGCCTGCTCTCCCATGGCCCTGCAGGGGCATACAGGACCCCAGGCTTCCTAAACCCAGCTCTGAGTAGAACAAAGCAACTTGTGAAATAAGAAGACAAGTTTAGTTGTCTTGGAAAAAAAAAATAATAATAATAAAAAAGGAGCCTTAAGAATGAAGCCAGCAAGCTCTGAAGAGCCAGCAGGCTCCCATGTTAGCCATATGCCTTCATATGTCTGTTCTGTGGGAGTGTTACAGCTCCTGCTGTTCCATTCTTCACTTTTTAAAGAAAATGTTACAAGGCCACAAGGACTCACAAACATTTGTTGACATTTCTTCTGGGTCAGCCTTAGGAGGCCTGCAAGAATTTAAACATATGGCAGTATTTAGTTGCATGAGGGAATGGGCTGTTTCAGAGAAAAGCAGTCTTTGGTTGCAAAACAGTTTAAGCCACCATAAAGTTTTTTTTTTTTTTTTTTTTTGGCCAAAATCCAACCTTTTCTCATTATATTTTTACATTATATTTTTTAAAGCAACAGCAGCTTTTCCAGTTGAGCTGGTAATGTGAAACATTTCACAACATCTGCTGTCCTCCACACAAGCAGTATCTTTATCTAAGGTTCCAGATCAGACAGACTTGATGTATGTTTAGACTTGGAAAGGGGAAAAAAGTATTTAACTGACCACTGAAATGAAGGCTATTTCCCAAGCTAGTCAAGGGACACAGAACCATGACCATTTTGAACCACAAGATTATTTGAATTGGTTCTTAGCATGGTTCAGCATCAGTACTTCCGCATTTGCGGAAAGGAACTTACAAGGCTTTATCTTGTTATTCAGATGATGTTGTTCTAAGTCAGTTGCTAGAAAGTGTACGATAGCTCACTTGCTGGCATTCTTTATATAATGCTGTTAAAAAACACACTGCACACAGGGATCTGAGGAGCTTTGTCTCAAACCATAAATAAAGGGCAGCACAATGTTAAGCTTACCCAGTAGCAGACTGGGAGCACTCCTGACAGACCAAGCTGCAGCACCAGGTGTATAGCACAGCACCGCAACTCACAAGCAGAGGTGAAAGCCCTGGCCTGACTGGTTTTCCTTCAACACTTTTTCCCCTCAACATCACAGCACACTAAAAGGAGCTCCTGCTGCTCTCTTCATTTGCATGACATTAAATAGGCCACAACCATGCTTAGCAATGGTATAGCACTATTTAAAATGAGTAATTTCAGCAGTTGAAAACCAGGATGCAAGAGCCATTCTCTTTTCCAAACCGCACAATGGGCACTGTTTATAAAACGTAGAACTGAGCAAGAAATTATACTTTTCCTAAAACATTCTGTTAACCAACATCTTCTGGTTCATCTGTGTTAGCACGTCACATTAGAGGTCAAACGTAAGCCCCTAGCCCTTGGAGCCCTTTGCAGGTGTTGGGAGCACCCCCATGTGTCCCTGCAGCCCTTCTCAGGTTTTGAACAACACTTTAAAGCCTAAAAATGAAGCCAGGTTTATTTTGTTGAAAACAAGTGCAAGAAATTCATTGAAGAATGACTGCAATAGATAAAGAAATGTTTTTGAAACTGTAATGGAAAAGTGAAGTTATCTATTTTTAACAAGAGAATTGCACAAATAAATAAAACAAATCTGGATTAGGAAGTTTAGAAGCTGTATCTAATATGCTTTCTATATGCGCTGTCTTGGTAGGTTACTAGCTGCCAGCAGGCATTGTTGGTTGCATTATCTATGTTGTTAGCCAGAAGAATGAAAGTTACTCATGTGTTATTTTAATACAATCACAGAAGGGAAAAGCAGCAAACACTCTGAAATTTCCAATAAGTCAGAAGACAAAACTTTTGTCATTACAAAACTGAGATCTACTGTTTCTGTAATCAAACCAGAAACACGCACAGACGTTGTGTGGACATGTAAATGATTTAAATAAAATTTGAAGGTCAAGTTACGTTTATCTAACTTCCACACTCTCAGAAAAAGTATAATTCAAACTTTGTTAGGGTTAAAATTTTCGGAAATGTAGACTTTGCAGTCTTTAAGAACCACAGCACATTGCATCTCAAAATTTTGCAATTAAAAAAAAAAATGCTGGAATTAATATGGTATTTCCTGAAAGCTACCCACTTACATTAATCCTTCATCCAAGATTACATTTTCTTCTGAACTGTTCAAACTGCACGAGGCAAACTGCGTTTTAGAACACAGCATTCAGCCATGATCACAGGCAGGCGATCAAAAATTACTACAAGTAAGAACTAGTAACTTCAGAGGAAACAGTAAATCAAACAAATACTGGTTGTTATCAGATAACAAATCTGATGACTTCGGAATAGGCAGGTCTTGCTGACTTGTGCTCAAGAGCAGAATTTGGCCATGATGGAAGGACCTGAATGTAAAGAAGACAAGTTGCCAGGTAAGAGGAAAGTAATGTCCTCAGTGGAAATCAGTTGCAAATACTTTACTCAAATGCCCATTTGATGCAGTTCATTAAAATTAACATTTGAAAACAGTCTAACACAGTAGTGTCCAACCTGGTAGCTGAATTCAAAGCTTAAGAACATGTAAGCCAGATGGATCAAAAGATATATCAGCAGCACAGGAAAAATAACAATACAGTGAATAAAAGGGACTGTATGAGTCACTGAAATATCAGTAAGAAAATGACATCAGGGAGCTGAAGATATCAGCTTGTAACAATAACTAAGAGGTTAAAAATAAGTTTTATGTATTCAAAGAGTGGCAGCAAGATTTAACTGCAAACTTTTTATTGCCTTCAGTGGCAGGGCTGTAAAGCAATTAAAGCAGGGAATTGGAATGAAATTTTTGTACAAGCACCTGGCATTAAAGTCACCTTCCTGCCAAAATTATGATAGAAAGCAAAATGTTTAAGACAAACAATGGATTCTTGAGTCTACAAATCAAAGCCGTTTTTCAAGGAAACAAAAAAAAGTTGGATTCAGTACTGATTCTGTATAAAAAAAACAAACAAATACAAAAAATAACACTATTCGGTATGAAATTCCAGGAGTCTGAGTTGAGGAATCCTTTAAGGGTGACAAATTCTTGTAGGATCACAGTGGTATACTAAGGGTTTTCTCACACGTTCAGGCTGAGAGCAGTGTGCAGCGAGATGCCCAGGTGTAGGAAGCCAGGGAAGCTGGTCTGCCCCAAACAACCGTATGCCCCATGCTGCAATGCAGAACCAGTGCTATTTATCACAGGTTTCACTACTGCAGGTCTTTGTCTTACAAAGATCAGCAGTTGTGCCTTGGACCCCGTTGGATACAATTCTAGCTATCAGCTATATTGAGGAGAATTTAATTCCAGCAATCTGAAAACAGCAAAGAGTTTGTCTGTATTTAGCTACTTACCCCTAGCTATTCGTTCTTCTTTTACGTGATAAGAAATTGAAGACACTCTGATACACCCATGAGCAATTATAAAAGCTATGCAAATATTGCCAATGTATCTATAAATATTCATTTCATATTAAATCTTTTTGATCAGATTCACGCGCTTTCAGATTCTGTTTCTGCAAATATTTCCCTGAATTCAGATGATCAAGCATGTTTGCTGAAACAGCATATTTTAAGTAACTATTCACAGCAGATTTTCAACTTGTAATTGCTAATATTCATGTCAGAAACCTAATTCAAAGAACTACACTTATCCATTTAGGGAACTGAAGTTTATCACATTGCTTGTATATCCCATCAATACAGCTCAAAACGCATCAAACTGGTCACAGAATTTATCAGAATAAAATACGATCCCGTTAAAAATACATGTTAGTGACATTGTGCAAGCAGTGTACTGAGATGAGGAAAGCTGATGATACACATAAGTGTTTGTTGAATATTTTGCTGAAATTAACTCATTTTCAATGAATGTATTAGAATATGACTATCACAAGTGGAAGAGCAAGACGACCCTCATTTAATGAATTCTTTGCAACAAATTAAATACCCTCTTACAAAATAACGCTTTAAAAACTCAACTATATATACGCAAAAAGTTTCTGTATTAAATGATTTCGTATCATCCCATTAAAAGATACAATTCTAGAACAAGCAGGTGAAAATTAAGTTGTTGTGGTTTAATATTATTTTCTACAGGCCTGATGTAATCCAGCTGAAATGAATGGAAGTCAGTGAAATAAATGTTCTTGGCAGCTACTTGTTTGTGCCTTACCATATTATCCATTCTTTTGATGAAATCAATATTTATTAATGATTTTTTTTTCACTTTTAAAACACTGCTGTTTCTGAAAGTCACCAAAAGCATACTGTCTTATGCACAAACATGAAGACGAAACAAACCTGAAGATCAATTTAAACTCATAACACACAGCCACATTTTCAGCTCCTGCAGTTCCGTATTATTCTTTGGTCAATATTTGTATTCCTCTACCAGCTCAGCATGAGGGAGTGCTTCAACTACTTGTAGCAACTCTCATCCAGCAAAGCTACCCTTTGGCAGGGTTTGCTCCAGTTGCTTTGCTCTTTTAACATACTCCTTTCAGCTGAATGTGCTCCCATACACTATCATTGCTAAAGAGACCATGCCCAATCCCAAATCCCAGAAACAGTTGTACTGTATAGGTTCACATTTTTCATATGAAGGCTATGAAATACAAAAAGGCCTGGCTAATTCTAGATTGTTGTAAAGTTTCTCTAGCTGTTAATTTTCATTTCAACTATTCATAATAAACATCCCAAGATTTTTTAAAGGAAGACTCTCAGTGGCATGATGTGTGCTTACTTCAGCTTCAACTTTTCCTACCACAGCTGATATATGTTGTGAGCCAGATACCATGGAGATGTAGCTACTTGAGAAGTGTCATAATTAAAAATGCAAAGCTCGAGCACATATGAGATTAAGTGTTACATCCATTGGCTTAATTTTAATTTATAATTAGAAATTATGAGGAAAGGACAATACATTATCATGATTCAATGGCAAATTAGGAGCATCTGTTAGGATAACTGTAATAACCACAGTTAGAATTTCCTATTATCTACGTCCAGTTGAATGCCCAACACTTCTGGATATTGTCAAATCTAAAACAAACTGTAGCCCAATTTTCAGCAATAATTAGCTACAATTAGCAACCTGGTGGCTGCCTCAGTCAAAAACATCACAAGTGAGGCTTAGTAATTCCCACCACTTGGGCTGAAATACAGATTTGATAAAGACAATTTTCCAGTTATATTAGGTCTAATAAAATATATTGGTTCAAGCAACTCTTATTTTTATTATCCAACAGTATAAATGTCTTTGTTTCACTGAAACAAAAAAACATGATGGAAACTATTCCAAAGACATCTGCTGTCTTCCCAAAGCTCAGTCCCATGAAATCAGGGAAAAGCAGAGAAGCCAAGCACAAGTTCAGCTCACCACTAGAATTTTTAAAAGATCAATCCATTCTGACATATTACTAGTACTGCTCTCTGATCCTGGCAAGATATTAGCAGATCAGCGATGCCCGTATTCTTATTTGGAACACTTTGTCTTCCTTCATGACTATTTATTACAACCCCAAATAAATTGGATATAATTCAAGCCTAATTTCTTCTTGGTCTAGGGAAGGAAGACCTCCAATTCACTAAATAGATATTAACCTTTTCTAGTGTCTTGCATAAAGTGCCAGCATGTGTTCAGTAATAGCTTCAGTTCAGATTATCCTCAGGTAATTTTTGGCTTGTGATAAAACACCTTGTAACTTTTGTGTTTAACAAGAGCTAAGGATTAACCAGACTCGGTTGAAAGGAAGGAAGATGAGGCTGACTGTATATCTGAGAGGAACACAACCTTTTCTACATAGCCCAAACGTCATTACTAGCATATTTTCAGTTCACTTGCTGTGCCAATGTCATCCTTCTTTCATTCTAAACTGAGCTAGTTTTATGTGCTTAAAAAGTTGCATATTCTTTTAATTTGTCAATTTTTTAAACCTTGAATATCTCTCCAGCACCTGAATTGCTCACTTTTTTTCCTGTTTTGGCTTATTTCACCTTCTTATCCTTAGATCCCGAATACCAATAACATGTTTTTCTTAGTTCCTATTTTTTTTGCATGTAGGGAAGGTGACAAAAAAAAAAAAATAATACTCAAAGCATTCTATTAAACACAGAAGAGTAGCAAAAACATGGAACACATATAACTCAGCCAGAACTCTCACATGTACACAAAGAAGAAACCAGATCTGCACCTTATTTCCATTAAATCTGACTTCTGGGGAAAGAAGAACAAAATAATATGAACAGGAATTCATGCTAAAGGATAATACTAATGGAAGGAATTTGTTCTGTTTGTCAAGCACATTCCTTGACCCACAGACAAAGGAAAGATTCAGCATCAGCTGATTCTCACTCTCTGTATTTCATTTTGATTTGTACAGTGCCAAATCCCTGTAATATAAACTCACAGATGCATTGCATATAAACCAATAATGGTGAGGAGGAAATAAACCCACAAAGGTTTCCATAGAGAGGAATGCTCCTGATATTTGTATCTCACGTCCTTTGCATCTTTTCTCTACTTGAACATCTTCCTCAGCGTCTCATTTCTCCTTGGCAGCTCCCACACATCTTAAGACAACTGTAACCCGGGATGGCTCTGACCTAAAGAAACACCAGCCAGCTGATTCTGAAAGCACAAAAATTTGGCACTGATAGTTTCTCAGTTATCTGGAATAACGAAGTGCTTTTTGCACAGCAGCAAAATGCGAGAATGCCATGTGTACTGCAGTAATACTAGCTTTCTTGGTGGGCAAGAAGCAACAGAGCTGTACCAATTTAACATTTTTATCCTCATGTAACTGCTATTGATGTATCCAAACTGATCTGTAACAAAGAGATTTGAGAGCTTTTTTTCCTTTGGCTTCTGTCCTACCTCTCCCTAAACAACCATACCTGCAAATACAGACTATGAGAGAGAAAAAATAAAATAAAATAAAAAACCACCCCAGGTCAGGAGTAGGTATTTTTTGCACCTAAAAGCTTATACACAGAAGACTGAAAAACAGCTTAACCACAAGCACTGACAATTGAATCCTACTGCATATAAATAACATGCATATTCCACCAGCAACCTGCTAGTGACATTTCCTAGTTAAGAAGTGCTTCGTTTTGATAACGTCTGTCTGTATACACAGCAATAACGCCTTCCACACGTTCTGAACTCCAGCCCGCTGTTGGCCGCGTTCAGCCAATGTTTCATCCACAGGTTTTGGATCTCCTACACAAAGCTTTTATATAACACACAAGAAAATTTTTCAGACATTTTAAATTACTTAGACAAGAAATTATTCCTTGTTTGACAGTAGGACCTATAGCACTAAAGGCTCCTGTTTTTTACAGCCACATAAACATATTAAAAGAGATGGGCAGAGCCATCTGGGGAGGTGTAAAGAGATGAATGACCTGGATAAATGCCATAAAACAAGTCATTAAAACAATCCACAATGGTAGAAGAACCCACATTTTTAATAAGATTCCTCTAGATTAGAAAATGTGACATTAACCCATGTACTCTATTAATCTTTTTGTGTTTTTTTATGGGATGTAAAATCCCTTTTCATTGATACCTTCTTGTGTTGGTGAGACTAGTGTTTCTTTAAAAATATGACATTAAAAATAATCCTTTAAAAACAGCAGGAACTTTAGAGATGTCTAAATTAGTAATGTTGCACTTTCTCTGGCACCCTGAAAATGTGGGTTCAGTCTACGTCAGCCAGAGATGTATGGTTTCGCTCACAATGGTATAAGATAAAATCCTGAGAATAGAAATATTTCAGCTGGCAAAGAGGAATCATTTCTGTTATATGAGTTTTATTCATGAACTGATAAAAGCACTCCTTTGCCAACACATGCTGTGCCTGAAATAAGGATTGTTATTGATATAGATGTCCTGGCATAACTATATTATCAAACGCTTTCTACTGCAGAACAAGTCCCCAACCATACCTTCTTTGCTAGGATTTTTTTTCTTTAAATTTCTGAACTTCAAAAAAAATCCTTAATCTTCAAGTAAAAGGTTTGGAGATAGTTAAAGGGAAGAGTTAATTTCTTGAAAATGTAACATCTTTTACTTTTGAAGCAAATTTATTTTTCTGCTATTGTCCCAGTCTCAAACTAGATACAAATACTAAAGAAATAATTTCAGATCTCTTACCTGTAAAGGCCATTGCTATATTCTGCAGCTCCATAAGTGAAATCTAGTGGATTTTTCCTAATACTCAGCATGCTAAACAGAAACAGCTACTGCCAATGTTAAATGAAACAGAAAACTCTCCCCCTACACACACAGTGCCACACTCTCCAGAACAACCCCGATCTGAGGAAAGCCGTACAAGCACTGATAACGCATTCTGCAGCAGAGACCAGATAAAGCCTACACTGTAAAGCTGAGCACGATGTGGGATTGTCTTTGTAGAAGCACAATGGCCTGAAAGCCACTCAGAGAGCTCAGGGCCAGACTGATAGCTGGGAAAAGACTTGCTGGGCCTCCTAGCCCTTTGGCTGCTGCAGCATCACCTGCATCACATTAGGTACCATCAGCCTCTTCAGAGCTGAGCCCTCACCAAGTCCAGCTCTTAGAGCAGCGTCCCCAGATAAAACATCCATCCCTGGAGCTCTGCAAGGCCACAGAGGGTACAGCCCTGAGCAACCCTGTCTGATCTTGCAGCTGACCCTGCTTCAGTTCAAGCAGGAGGCTGGACTAATATGACTTCCAGACATCTCTTTCGCCCTGAACGATGAACTGATCTGCGATACTTAGCCATAAAACACATCGGATGTATTGAACCACTATTACCTCTAGAGTATAAATTAAACTGTAACACTTGCATTTAAAATATAAATGTGTGCATACATACATATGTCTGTATACAATTGTAAATCCCATTCCAACTCCAGGATTTAGACAATACTGCACTTCTCAAAAAATATCAAAAGAGAAAAATGTGTGTCTGTAAACATCCATACATTCTGTTCTAAACAGAAACAAGAGGCAGACAAAAAACAAATCTGGAAACTAGTTTCAATCGAGTCTAACTGACATGATGTGGGAGCTAGCAATTCGTCTCAAGTTCAATCTTCCATCTTATCAAGGTAAACATTTGACTTTGAAAACTCTTACATGACTCATTTGCTAAGAATACTAAGAGATTGAATTAATCTTCCTCTGAATTAAAAAACCTAGATTTTCTTTTCTTCAAGGAAATTATTTAAAATCACAACAAGTGTGTTGCTTTATGAGTTTCTCTATTTTAGAATCTGAGAAACAATAACTTCCAAGTAGTGAGTGCCCTTTCTTTTCTGCATAAAGATGTTCAACTACTAGGTCTATGACTGAAACAGATGTTTTGTAACATTATTCTAAAAGAAACTGGAAATAATAATAACAGTTCAAGAATAAGAAAAACTCTATGGGAATTCCATACCATAATATATGGAGAAAATATTTGGAAGAAATGATTAGACTGTATTGATTTAATGTTCTTTCTTTTGAAAGCCTCAACTGTTCCTTGGGAGACTATTTCAGCCACAGCTATCTGAATTTTGTTTTGTTCTGTGGTATCCTCATCACGTTCTTGAGGAACAGTTTGCCACAGAAATAAAATATTTACATTACCTCCATTTTAAATGTGAGGAAAAGTAATCAGAATGGAATTAGTAGTATTGACCTTCTTAAACAATAAGCTGGAACGCAGCAAGTAACATAGAGGGTACACCTTGTGATCTAATAGATTTTAAACAGTTTTCACATTCCTTTTTCAATGGTAAAGGCAAAGCTAAGAATTTCAAGAGGTCGATTAATCAAATGTATACCCCTTGGCTTTCTCAGTTTCTATGAGACTATATCAAATATGTAATATCTAATTTGAAAAAGCACGAGAGGCATTTTATATAGGAAAATAGAGCTCATCTTTAATGACCTGAAGGACATCAAATAAGCATCAAATAACTCTGAATCTGAGTGGACTTAAATTCTACCGTCTATTTCCTTATTATCAGAATCTTTTAAGAACAGCTTTGATATTCTCCAACTAGAAGATCCCTACTCCAACATTTTTTCTTCCAAACTGACTTCAGAAGCAACAACTCACCCCAGGATGCTACTGGGGGGAAGTTATTTAAAGACTGCAGTTCAGAAGAACCAGACAGATTTAGTGGGTTCAGTCCAGGTTTAGGTAATCAACGCCTATACAGCTGAATGAGTTGGAAGGACTTTAGTAGCTTTATCTTGATCATTCAACAGGAGAAACTCTTCTGACAACCACTTAGGCTCAGTGCCATGTAAATAGTCTGGCATAAGTAATTCAATCCTCTTCACTCCGCTTCCTTGCAGTAATCTATGGCTTCTTCAAAAAACTTATAACACTGTTCGCTTCTGAGGAAAAGATGCATATTGTGTACCCGGTTTAGTGTTCGGCATGTCATTTAATACTCCCCAAAATTTGAAGTATGTAATAATGATTGAAGTAAGTGAAATCACACTTAAAAAAAAAAATAAAAATAAAAAAGAAGATCCCTGCAATAAATGTGCTCTAAGTTTGAACTGAGTTTTGGGAATCCACTGTACATGGCACTTTGAATACTTAGACCTGACCCATTAAAATTCAACAGTAAAAATCCTACGGAGTTCAAGGAGTTCAAGAATGTGGAAAGGAAGTCTGTGGTACTAGTATATTTAAAAATGAGCAATAGAGACAAAAGCTAAAAGAAAGTTCCAGACACTAAAAAGATGAAAGGCTAAACAATATGGGGGTGAAAAGTCAAGAATAAGAATCCATTTTCTTTCTGTCTTTAATGCAAGAGGAATAAAAAGAAATTTTATTTGACAGAGTGCATATGGAACAAAGAAGATCCATGTTCTTCCCAGATCTGGCACTGCTTACTCTATCTTTTATTTCAGTTCTCACAATGGAGCCCATAAACATAGCTTGCTGCAGAATAAAACTTAACATGAAACAGAAATTTTAAGTACACCACCTCCATGATCTTACCCTTTGCCTATATTTAAACATGTTCATCTATCCAGAAAATTACTGTCCCTTTCCTCATAAATATGTACAGAGATTCCTTTGATACTCAGCTTCAATCCAGAATACATAAAGTTGCTTATCATCTCCGATCACAATGCTATACCCTGCCCAGAATTCACTGATAGCACTTCAGGAAAGAGAAACCAAGACACTGATGTCAGTAATACGTCAGTCAGTAATGTGTGTTAGTCACATCTGGAGTCAAGGTTCCCTTTCCCCAAAACCACTGAGAAATCATAGCTTCACCAATAAATTATTTGGAAATTTCTCGAAGGAGCAGTGATGCATGTCCTGTATTCAGTGACATAAAGCAAAGCAGAGAGATAATTATCCTGTGAGCACAGAGTCAGTGCAGTGTGAAGAAGGTGCCAAAAATTCCAGTGCTGTCATTAACTGCTGCTGGCTGCTTGTCATCTGAGAGTGGAGGACAGCCCATCATCCTGTACTGGTAGATGGGGAGATGAGAACATACGTGTACACAGTAGGATATTTATAAAATCTAATCATGCTGGAGAAAAAAAAAAATACAGAAGTTGCCTCACAAAGACTTGTAGCACTTATTTCCGTTACATGACATTTCATTTTTCCTCTGGAGCCTGCAATGTCATATTGCTGATCTCTTCCTGATTTAAAACCAACTTCCCAAAAATCTATTAAAAACTGAATTTTTCTATAGCACCTGAACTGAAGCAGGATCAAAGAAGGGAAGAACCACTAAATTAGTGGAATATTTTGTCTATGTGTGGCTGATCTATTTCCTTTGAAAGCTGTCAACATCAGTATTTCTAACGTTTTTAGAAACACTAAGAAATTAATTGCCTCTATGCAAAGTGGGTTTGACTGCTAAATAAGAAAGAAGAGGAGCACACAACCAGACCTTGGTCACTGACTCTGGTCACCTCAGACAGGCAAAGCAGAAGTACTTTAGAAAGGCGCACAAAGCAGAATCACACGTAATGCAGCAGATAGGTTTCAACATACAGGATAGCAAACTTAGACATACAACACAAAATTCAAATTTTTAAGTACAATGAGCGACAAGACAAGAGCTTGAGAAATCAGGTTTTACAACTGGTGTTGGTACTGGAAGAAGGACGTTTGTTACTTTAAACCCTCAGGTGATACTCTAAAATTCCATGTTACAGATATAGGAAAATACAGATTGAAAACTAATCCTGTCTACATCCTGCCCAAACCGCAGCATCTCAGAGAAAGGTGAACCATTCCCTTGATACCGTGCCTAGTTGCCAGCTATCCCTCAGGAGTTTGGAAAGGAAGTGTCTTCTCCTCGCTATTGGCAGGTTCATTACAGCAGTCTTAGGCATTTCTCTAATTGGAATACCTATAGCTTTTTCCAACAGAGCTGAGTTACTGAGTTAATTGGCAAATTGTAAATTTGTTTGCAGAAAAAGGTATTCCTGTTTTTTTTTTTTTTGTTGTTGTTGTTGTTTGGTTTTGTTTTTGTTTTTGTAGCATCACACAGCATTACAATGAATATTTTAATCTATTTCAACCGATGAGTATACATTTTATCCTGTTTTACTCACTGACCAAGTTCTCTACTCAATTCAAGAGACATTAGCTAAACTTCTAAAACAATTTAATTTTATCTGATTTCTCTTTCATCTCTCAAATCAAGTTGTAAAACACAGTTTTCTTATTCATAAAAAGTGTCACAAACACAGATTCCAGCTGAAGTCTGATCTACGTGACAGCTGCTGAAGCTACACACAAGGAAAAACTATATATCAAATTGAACGAAACAGGATATAAATGATAGCACCCTCAGCAGTAGGTGCACTGCTGAACATTGTACCAGCAGAACTGGTTAAGATATATTGCTTTGACTATTGTATTTTATTCTCATGGCAAGAGCAGATTGAGTGCACTTCTGTTTATACTTCAGCAGCAGGTCTTCTCCTAGAAAGCTCACAGCAACAGGACTAAGCCAACTCTGAGGTGTTATTGCACAAAGTGAAATTTCCCAAACTGAACTTGGTAGTTTAATTCATCTGTGTTAGACGTAAACAGAGTTTCACTTGGCTCAGTTAACTTCCAGGTGCAATTCCGCAGAGAGGGCACATCCTCATCTGGTATGAACTGCCACTGCACCTAGCTCTTTATATATTTCCATCTTTTCCCTTTACTTCTTGGGTTTTGGAGCACACCCGTTCTCACTAACCCAGAAAGGCATGCTCAAAGGCAAGCTCCCCCCAGATGGCTGGGAGGAGCTCGCTTGCTGGACAGGAACAAAGAGGAGCTTTGGTGACATTTCCAACTGGCATTTTTTCAGCTGATGCTTAATCAACAGCAAGATGTGCTGACGCTTGGAAACATCAGTGTCCAAAACCAGGTGCAGTTCAAACGAGATTTTGATTTGACAGAAATATTCTGCAGAGCTCAGCTCTCACACTGTGCGTAGAAAGGAAGTCATTTAAAAACTGCAGCGCATTCCCTTGCCCCCTCCTCTACTGCCCGTGTAAGCAGAATGGGTGCACTATATGAATATGAATACTGAGCACATACGTTGTTTATCTCTGAGAATATGACTGGGCAAACAGACAACTGTTCTTACATTACTTGCCCTTGCTACATGCCTCTAGCTGTAAAACCTCCCATTTGATAGCTCCTTGCAGAATTCTAAACAGAATATTCAATGGATATGAAGAAATGGTAGGAAAAAATGCAAGGAAGAAGAAAATGGAAAGAAGGCAAAGCTGTCATTGTCAGAGGAGCTTGACAGCACAATGCAATGGTAATTTTCAAGGACTGTGCAGCACATACAGTAACTTCTGTTGAAAAACTGAAAGAAAAAAATAAAGTGGCCAGTGTTACAGCTTCATAATCACTTTAATGGACCCTTTAATTGGTGAGTCCAGTTGCTAAATGAGTCTACCCCTTCCCTTGGATTTCCTCCCTCTCTCAAAGGTCTCAAATGACTTTACATTTCTTTGTACACACTTCTAAATCTACTGAGCTTTACTTGACTGTCTACATATTCATCTTACAACTTCAGTAACAGTAATGTGAAGTTATTTATAGCATTCAGTACACTTGTTGAATGTTGTTGAATGTTTCATTGGCACGTGTTGAATATTTAACAGCTACTATATAAAATAAAGTTTCACTCCAGTTTCATACAGAGATTGAAACATTCACAAAAGTCAGATTTGTGTCTGTTCCTATACTTATATCATCTGAAAATGCAAGTCATCATGCATGTAATACACCCACTTACACTTAGCTTGGCTTAGCATAGACTAAAAGACAATTCACGTACAATACACTATGACAATCTTAAACTCTGAACGTCAGGTTAAAGATTTAATCATGTTTAAATAAAAATGTTTGTATGAATGTTTCAGTAAAAGACTGAAACAGCTGTCCGTACAGCTTCTTACTGGCATGAGTGCTGATAGCTAAATATATTCTGCACTTCTGCTATTTGATCAAAGGTAGGTAAGTCTTGCATGACTTGAATTTTTGTACATGCTGGAACATGGAACATATTTGTTTATACTGTTGCATTATACCATAGCATGGTATAATAAAAATAAATGTATATTCTTACTAGTTTTGAACATCCTTACTTGGGCAGTAAAAGGGAGAAGGGAGTTGTCCGGCACATGCCATTTATAAAAATCTCAGCTGGTTCAAAGACCTAAATGACAACTCTTATGCTATGCCTGGTTTTGTGACACTCCTTAGAGGAACCTGTGTATCTAAAGCAATGGATGAATTACATTCCTCATTTAACCAGTATTTTCAGCTGCTACAAATGTTACAAAAATCCTCTATTTTTTCCTTCTATTTACTAAATATATGTGACCTTCCTTCAAAAATATATTGTTAAGCAGTTTTATTTTCATAAAACAAAGGTTGACCTTAGCAAGCAACAGTCAACAATGGAGGTTTATGCTTACTGCATCTTAATTTCTTAATTGCTTTTTAGACCCTAACTTAGTTTTGAAAAATTTCAAACCACAGACTCTATATAAAAACTGTCAATGGACAAAGAGAAAGGTATCTTTCCGTTCAGTATGGAAATGTTTACCTCTAGTATACAGCAAGAGAACACACTGCAGTGAGTTTAGAGTAGCTTGCTCCTGAAATCAGGACTCACAGTCCAGTTGTTAATGTCTTGCTTTAGCACTTCAGTACAACATTTTATCTACTTATTTATTTCTATAAGGATACTTCTCTCTAATAGATGTTCTATGGAACTCCAAGTCTTGTTTAATTGCATTAGCAGGTTTATAGAAAATAAGTTATAACCAAAATTGCAAAGGTGGGGGTGGGGAAAGGAGGAATATTTCAGCAAGATGCAGCCTATTATGTAAATTTGTCACCACATGCCATACATAATGAATAAACCTTGTGCTCTTAACACTTTGATTATAGACTATACAGACAATGCAAATTAAAATTCCTGCTGCTCTATAAATGCAATGAGAGGAAATTATGTAAATTTTAACACATTAGATTGATTTGGTTGAAATGAAACCTGTTCCACTTGATGTTTTAGGGGAAGAGCCACAATTACAATGATTGAGAAAGTGCAGTGTTAATGAAGTGTGTTATTGCTAATCAATTCCTCCTCCTCTGGTAATGGCACAGGCATGTGCACTGTCACTACATCATTCACAGGCAAATGTAACCACTCGCACCACAATATAGTTTACATGGCAGAAATTAAAGCTTCCATAAACTCATGCATGCAGTCCTGCTTAATAACAAAGATTTTGCAGTAAAACTATGAAATACATTCAAGAAGGGTGCATGTGCACATGTATACATATATATGTGCGCATGCGTATGTGCAGGTAAAACTTTGGCAATACTGACTGGTTGACTACATCATTGCCTTGAGTGCTACCGTAGATTTGTTGTGATACCAACCAAGTAAGTTCACTTTGAGCTAAATAATCACCTTTCCATTGGTTGATCTCCTGGAAAATATGGAATGAGACTATCACGTTAATCATTTGAGCATATTTAGTTAATTGAAATGAAAAGTAAGGTCTTTCAAGGTTAAAAGAAAGTTTTCCATTCAAGCTGAAGAAACTAAAAATCAGACTGTTCACAAACGTTTCACAGAAACAAGGTAATTCTTCTAGCAACGAAATTACTTGGGAAGTCTGGTAGGAATTTGGAACGTCTTTATGACTGAGCACTTCATTCTGCAGTTTTATTGTAAGGAACTGCAGTGCATGCAGCTGATAGAGCTGTTTTACAGCGTGCCAGTATGCGAAGTAGATTACAACACCTTCACATTAAACTGAAGAGCATGTCACTCCAAGCATCATGTCACCAGTTAAACAAAATACTTTGTGGACCTCTTCACCAGCATGGCAATGACATGAAGAATATGGCGTAAGTTCAACTGTCTTCACTATTTAGTGTACTTTGTGGGATAGATTGTTTAAAATAATTTTTCATCTCGCCTTCCTTTTGCTCAACAAAAATTTCCACAGCATTTTTTCAAATATATATTTTCATTTGCAAAAGGATCCACAGTATTAGAAATCTAAGGCACTTATTATTTCACAGGTAAATATGAGAAGGTGGGACACGCCAACCCATTTTATTTTCTTTCTATTTATATAACTTACTTATCATTCTCGGAAACATTTGTCACCACATGTAGTGACTGCATTTGTTTCCTGTCCCTACTGACTTGTCTCCCACTACTTCATTTCTGCTCCCTGCTAAGATATAAGGAAGTACTCTGCACAAAGACATCTCACTAGCTTCAAGAGCAGTTTGACATACAGCACTGTTACAGGTCATGAATATACATATAAAAAATCAGGAAAACACAAGCAATGAGAGAGCTTTTATGCAGAAACGATATAGCAGATAAACATACAATTTGCACACTGAGACTGACACTTACCATGACATATTAGTATGTTATGTTTTGTCCACGAACATGGAAAAAAGAGGGATGCGCCCCAGCTGTGAAAGAAAGTCTGGCCAAGGAAAAGAAGAAAGTGCAAGCATAAAAATAAAAGGGAAAAATACAAAGGAATCTTTCCAAGAAATAAAGAGACATTTGTTTTTGCAGGCTGAGAATCTGTTCTTGTATCAGCGTGCACATCTCTATTATGTTTAGCATTTTAAAAAAGCCAACTAATTTTTGCCCCATTAATCCTGAACCAACACAACTGCCATCGATGGTGAGAAGCACAGAGAGTGCATGGGATTGAGTCCTGCTCCTTCAGACCATAGGCATCTGTTGCCACCCTAAAATCCTTCTGCCTTTTGGCTGGGAGTGCTGGAGGAACCAGCTAAGAACTCCTCTCAGCATTAGGGTGCACGGTTTACAGTACTTTGTGCCAATTGGAATCTCAAAGCACGATGTGGTCAAGGAGCCACTTAGAGCTTGGTAAACAGAGATTTGCAAAACAAAACATGGAAAGTCATGTAAAATTGAAAAAGAGGAAAAAGAATATCAACTAAGTGAGCTTTCAGAAATAGGAGCTAAGCATTTCAGTTTGCAAGTTTCAGTATAGATATTTAGTTATATAAAATAAACAAAAAGAATCACAGTGGTAAATATCTCACCCCACGGGAATCAGCTTAATTTTCAGCTCACAAAGCTCCTACAAAACCGAAGCTCTCCACGCTAGCTTTTGCTTCAGTTCTTTGACTTTAGACTGCTTTGTTTATAGGAAAAAACTCTCTTTGATGTTGGAATATTAGAAGGAGTGAAACAATAAATTTCCCATATTCTAATATCCAGACATCCTGAGCTTGTTCAAGGACCCCTTGATTCATGAAGGCAAATAATTAAATTACCTGAGCTTTGATCAAGGAGGTACTGCAGTCCCTTTTTGATGTAGAACGTGGCTGTTTGAAGCTCCAGACAGATAACTAGCCCATATGTTGTTTAACCCTTTTGCCACTAGTAGCAGTTTTTTGCATTTCACAGAGAACACCACAATCTCACTGGGAAATGCTGCTCCAATAGAAAACACAATGAATATGTTAAATCTAATAGGATCTTCATGGAACATTTATTGAAAGGCTGGAACGCCCCCTCTGAAACTAGCTGCAAATATTTTTCAGCCAAGTTAATTTACCTTACTATTATACTCTGGAGGCTGCTCTTCAGATGGCATATCACTAAGAACTTCTATAGAACTTCTGAGAACAAGGGGTTTTGCCTTTGTAATAAAGGTGTCTTCATCACACTCAATGCTTTCCAAATATTTCCCCCCAAAAGGAGCATGAGTGGGCACACAATCATCTAGTCAGGTGAAAGAACCCTCTTACAATAGGAAAAACAAATACATAGATTTAAGGTTTTCATTTTTTCCCATCCTCAAATGCAAGCAAGTGGATGAAGTCACCTTTGCCACTAACAAGCAGAAGTCCTGTAAAACTGAAGAGAAACTAGGAACAAGTCCTGATGCTGTCCTCTCAGCTGATTTGTAATCTTGAATGTGATTACTGAGCTAGAAAGAATTCCTCTCCATAAATGAGGAATTATGCTCCTCTTCATTCATTCCAGGATTCTTCTGGGACATGGGGAGGTTACTAAAAGGGTGTAATTAGAAGGCATAATTAATGTATAGGGATCTCTTAGTTCCCTATACAGCTTCAGCAACATATATAAACCTAATTTTAGCAGCAGTTCCATGGATTTTATGGAAGTGACTTCACCGAACTACTGAGAACCATGGAAGAACTGTTTTGCAATAGTACTTTTTCTGTTATAGTTCATGCCAGAAAGGTGTCTGCCCTTCAAGGCATAACTGTGAAAAGCATTCCTGTCATTCAGACTGACATCTCAATTCATAAGGATATAGGATTAAGGAGGCATAATGAATATGCCTGGTTTACTAAAGATAACAGACAAATTATTTTGGGCCATGAGGATGTAGATAGAAATTCATGTCTTTACATTTAAAACACTTGGTATGTTATTTAAAACTTGGTATGTTTCTAATTTGTTGGAAAATAAAGCTTGGGGGCTTTTATAAAGCCTGAAGTGGAGATGTGTATAATCAACTAGTACAAATGAGAAAGGAAGTTATGTGTATAAAAATTCATCTTTTTTCTCTTTTTTTTTTTTTTCTTCCCCCCATTAAGTCACTAGAGCTGCTTCATATCTGACTTAAAATACTACTTGTAACATTGTGGAAAAGCATGAAAAGGAGGAGCTGCTGATCTCCAATTCAAGAAACAATTAGCATTCATTAACTCGAAGTAATAAAGTGCCTGAGGCATTTGTGGGTTAAATATAATCTACTTTTAACCACATGGAAACAGTTAAAACACAAGCTTTTCTGCCGTTTACTTTGAATGATTTCATTTCTAGTAAAAATGGATTTAATTTCCATATGGGGTATACCTTTGGGCAACAATGTTCTTTTCTTCTCCAGTAGACAAAATGATTTAACAACATCAGGAAAGGCTGTTGTACATGTTATTAATTTCATTTATATTGTTTTATTTTCATAATAAAGTTCACGGTATCAATGGCCTGTTTTTTTGTCTTGTATTCTTTTTTTTAAAGTCCATTTTTTGTAAGGTCTCCCATTATATATAGCTTTCAAGAAATAACTTGCTAGTCTTTTATTTCTGCAAGGAAATATCATGAACTCTAAGTTGTTCCACAGACTGTATATGGTGATAGTCAGAAACAGGACTTAATGGCTGTGAGAACAAAACAGAGATTTGTACCCAGCTCATCGAAATCTGATACACGTAGACAATCTGGTTCAAGTCTGCTGTAGAGGATGGCCTACAGAATCTTATGAAGGCAGCAATTACAGCTAGCATACTTTCTGACCTCCTGCTAAACATAAAAGAAGCCAAGGTCATGACAACAAGCAACTGTCAAATCTTGGTAAGTATCAGAGCTGGCACTTCCTCTATAGACTTGATTATTTCAGCCAAACTCATTCCTTGTTCAATTTGATTGGATAATTAAACCAATATTAGTGCAATTTCTTACATATGATGGTGTATAGATGGCATTTCTAATGCAGGTATGATTAAAAACTGCCTTAGCCATGAAATCCACACCTCCATGCAAGTTCTGCTTATAACTTAGATAATGTAATAACCAAAACTAGTTTGAATTTCCATTGTTCAATAGCAATGTCAATTGAATAACCTCAAGGATTCCAATACAGTTTCTCTGCTTTATTTCAGGATGACCAGACAGAATTTCAACCAGCAAAGTATAAATGACAAACATATAGGTTAAACATGTCTGGTCATAGAAGTAATTTTTGAAAGTCTGGTAACAATAACAACAAAATTCTGAGGACATATTAAATAAAGAGGGCATTTCCATTGCCTTCTCCATGTATTAATACATACTGAAGGGTACAGTAAGGCGGTACTCAATGTCAACTCAATGCCATTCAAAACATATTAGAAGATTGTAATTTTATAGTTTTTCTTCTGATTTGCAGAAAATGCTTTAATTTCTCCTTTTAAAGACTAGGCCAGCAGCCATCCATTAAGTTGTGACACTGTAGAATCATAGCACATCACTGTAGCATGGAGTAAATCTTTGTTTCCTTTTTCAATAGAGTTCATCATGTCCTAGTTACACACAGTATCTGCATATATAGATAAATGCTCTAATGAGGCTGGTTGCCATTTTTGTTTTCATAAGATTGCCTTAATACCACTCAAACAGTATCAATGCCACCTTGGACTTTGGTTGGTAATGAAGTAAACATATAGGAAGCCACTGAATGTACCAAGAACTAACTGCTCCCAGTAGTTCGGCATTATACCTGCATATGGATTTAAAAAAAAAAAAAAAAAAAAGTAATGTGTGCAGAATGTAACTGGACAACAGCATCTACAAGACCATTGTGAGGGCTTTAATTACATTGCAACTAGGAATGGGAGGTCCTCATTTAATTCAGGTAGAAGTAACAGTCAAAGGAGAAGGTAAATGCTGGATTATCTTGACCCACTTAATCAATGGATTTCTTCACATTTGAGGATGAGAAGGGTTGCTGAGTGAAGGAGAAAAACGAGGGGAAAAAGAACACTAGAGAAGCAAAGTCCACTGTACCTAATAAAATGGAAGTGATGGGAGAGCAGGACAAAGCTGGCATTGAAAAGAGGGAAACTTTGAAGGTGAGAAGTTCACAGAGTATTAGATTGCATACTGTAAAGGGGGAACGGAAGCTAATAAAGTGAAGCATGAGAAATATCATCTAAACATAAGCAAGATCAATAAACTCAAGGAGATGATGCAGGAACCTGAGAAACCAGGAACTACACAATGCCTAGGAGCACAGGTTCAATCTTACCAAGGTCATATAGACATTAACCTTAAAGACTGTGCATGTTTTATTTTAATCCAGATCATGCAGATGCCCTAGTTAGCTGTGAGGTCTCCAAATCAACCTTGCAGATGAACGGAATGTGAACTGCAGTACAGAATTGGGAACGTAACTGGGGAAGGGATCATCTCAAACTAGCTTCAATACAAGGATATGGCAAAAGACTGCACCATGGAAAATCACATATAAGAGTGTCAAATTTAATACTCTGAACTTGACCACATATTTATAGTTTATGAACTTTTTTTTATATCAATGAGAACTCCACAGTTTTAAAGACAGAAAGAAATTTAATGACCATCCTAAGTGTGACCTCCAGTTACTCATCTTGCTACCTAATCAGCCCTTTTGTATGTAAATGGATAAATTGTTTGTATGTAAATGCCAATGCCTGCTACATTTCATTCTTGCTTTAGAAAAAGAAATCCTATGTAAATTACAACCATGCTAAAAAGAATTGAAATGCATACTAATCAGCCATATTCTCTGAGCTATACCGGCTATAACTGGAATAGGAACAAATAAAATGGCAACAATCAGCGATGGACAAAATCTTCTATTTGAATCAGGGCCCCAAATAAAATTATTATGCAACTGCTTTTCAAAATTTTGGAACCTCTTACATCTGGGAGAAATTGGATTCGAAACTGTGAATGAACAGTAACTTTCACTAATGTGAAATGTTAAAGAACTTCACTGAAATTTCAATTGCAAGCAAACATACTGAAAGAGAATGGGAAGGAGAAGCTATCTTTAAAAATATCTGATCACTGTATGCATTGGGTAAAAGTTCGAGCGATTCTTCAGTGACATCGGAGAGGTCATCTCTGTAGTTAGTGATGGTTGCATGCAATATGAACCTGGAAGTTCTGATCACTCTGCTGCACCTACTGAACTAACCGGGCAGCAGTCAACTGCGTTAATATTGGTCATTCCTCAGAGAAAGCTTACAGACATTTCTGCTCTGACTAGAAAGTACCCTGTACAATGCATTGAAATCTTGTCTTGACTGCTGATATAAAATGAACTGAGTAATACTTAGAGACAGCTAACTACAGTCAATATACGGTTGACTCTGCTGAAAGGAAGGGCTACTTGTCGGAATCACTGCTCTGAAAAGTACAATATTTTATCTTAAAATGTCAAGTGTGTTTTCTAATGCTAATGAGACCAGTTCTTCTTTTTATTGGTTAAACATCATTTGAAGTCCTACATTTACTTCAAGATTTATCTCAGATAAAATTATTAATTTCAAGAATTAGGTATAAACTTTCTGAGTGTCATAATTTAAGTTGGGATTTTTTTTTAACCTGTTGCCTTGATTAAAATAGTAACCTCTCTAGTAACCCACAAAAATAATTTAAAATATATACATGTGAAATGAAAATATATGTGCATAAAGTCCATATAAGTTGCAGATATGTACACAAGGGTATGCGACTAAGTAGCTCTAAAAAGGATCCAAGGATCCTTATCTGGGAGCTCGTACAGTTACAAGGTATTCTGCTCTATACTTAAATTTTTGTTTCTAGCATTCCAATATCAAATGCTGGCCACCTTTGCACAAACTCAATTTCTTTTGTTTGCCTTACAATGTCTACATACAAAAGAAAAAAATGTTAGTTGATAAAAGATGAAAGGAGTCGCACAGTTATTCATTCAGCCGCCAAGATCTTTGAGATAATTACTTTAAATCAAGAAGGGACAGACCATTTAAATTTATGACTCAATGCCGACACATGCATGTATTAATAAAACAGTTAGCATTAATGGAAATAGGGTTTAGTCTCCTGATTCAAATAGAGCTATCATTTCTGGTTTATATTGAACTAATGACTTATCTTTGGCAGAATGATATGTATGCATGTATTTAACTATTTAACTTAACCACTGAGACCAATTAATATGTTTCTGAAGTTTTATTTTATTTTAAAATATATATCAGCAGCCTCACTGGGATAAAAATTATGTTGAACCAGAGTTTCTATGGCATCAGTTTAACCTTAAATGTAATGGAATATCTGATGATAACACTGTATAAAATGAAGAATACTAAAACACAGTGAAGAAGAAAGAGCTTTTCAGTGTGACTGAGATTAAAGAACTTTTTTAGCCTACCAAGCTAGCATAGACTCTGTATGATTAGGAGCTTGTGTGACGAGGAACAGGGGCTGCAAGTGAGTACACCATAAATTTAATTTCTACCTCACTTGCTAGTGTGAAGATAGAATTGAGGAACAAAGCTGTGCACAACCATCTAAGCCAGGCTGTTTTCAAGCTATGGGGTAGTAAAGATGCATGCTGGTAGGGCAAGAAAGCTTGCACTAATAGCACTGTACAAACCTGGAATGTAAAAGACCTAAATTTGGGGGGCCATCAAGCTCACAATGAAAATTCTGTGACTTGTGTTTTAAAGTTTTACTGAATCTAATTCTTTCTGATAATCACTCTGGTCTTTGTGTGTATGAGCCTGTGTCTTCATGCAATCACTGGGAGTTCAATGGAAAGTCTCAGACCATACCAATACACTTATATGAAAGATTGAGTGTAATTACTGTCTAGATAGGCATTTCCTAATACTCACATTCATGTATCAAAGTTCTGTTTGATTTTGCCTACTTCAAGACTTAATGATCACAATTGCATTTTATGTCTATTTGCCTATAATGTGGCTATCTGTTGATGAACTATTAAAACATTGTTATAATAATAAATTATACTGGGAAACCTATTGCAGCTTTGTTCACCAATCACTCTGGAAAAACCTGGCTCCTCTTTTACAATCAGTTACTTAGTCTTTTTCTTTTAATCCATTTACATTGATTTCTGCTATTCCAACTCTGCCTGCCATTGCATTACAATTAACAATTCTGATGAACCCTTGCTGATTCAGAAGGGAGAGGGCTCTTACTCATTGCCAGACTTTGGTGAAAAAAGCACAAAACCCTCTTAGAATTTGCTTAAGCCAGCACTTTAAAATTGAAGAACTAAATTATGGCTCATGGAGCCAACACAGCTCAGTGGGACTGGGATGTCTGAAAGCCACCACACCACCCAAGCAGTTATGGAAGAAGGCCTTCTGCCTTTGTCAAGCAAAATTAGCCCTAACGTCTCCTTCCCCAAGGGCACTGCTCAGCAGCAGGGGCTGGCTGCTCCAGATATTTGTCTCTGAATTCCTGCTGGCCTGTGAGGCACTGCTAATGTTCCAGCGATGCATAATGTTCTGCGGAGGGCCACAGAAATGACTGGCAGCTCTGACTTTTCCACTCACCTTGAGAGCATCTAACAGACTAAAGGATGCTCCCTGCCTTGGAGCACAGCAGAGGATGGATAGCTAACGGGCCTCAGGCTGCTCTTCACACCACAATGCTCCTCAGCAAAGTGGTGCTCGTTTCTAGTGCTGTAGTTACTAACTCTCTCACCAAGAGTTACTACTGTAAAATAATTCTTAACTAGTATCTAAAATCAGGTGACTGACAGAAAATAGTACAATTAAGGCAACATCTTCCCCAATTTTGGCATCAAAATCATGGATAACAATTTCTATTAGACACATTAGCTTCTTTGGTTCTGTATCTGTCCAAGTAGATGTAATATACTGCAAAACTCTGCATGCACCCTGTCACGAGTAGGTTTTATTTCTTATACAGGAATTTGACTGGTCTGAGTCAAACCCTGGCCTCCTGCCTGATGTGGATGTCTACAGAAGAATGTGAGAGCAGGACAGGCAGAAATTAGGCTTTGTTTGACCTGCAGTCACTTCAAATCTACACCGTTATGTACATCCTTTCTGGTCAGCATGTGCAATGATGGGTTGTAACAATTTCTTTCCTATTCCGACGTACTAGAAGATACTGGAAAATGACTTGGGCTAATGTACTACAGTTTGTCTGTTGTGAGCTCCTAGGTGAAATTTCACCTAGGTAAAATTAGGCCACTATGGCCTAACGTGCCCTTCTACTATCCAAGACGGATCTGTAGGATATCTCAAGCCCCGACAACATTATCAAAAGCAAAATTTGTTGTTTTACCGTATCATTTTTTCTACCTTAAACTCCTCTCGGTATAGCGGGGGCTGACATCCCCTTTCAGAAAGGCAGAGAGGGGCGGCAAACCCCTGAACAGCCGCGGAGGGGAGTGAGGCTGTTTGCCTCTCGCCGAGCCACCGCCCCTGGGGCCGCGCCTCAGGCCGGCGGGCCGCCCGCGCCTCAGCCACGGCCGCCGCCAGGCCGCACCCCAGCCCCGCCGCTCAGCGCGCCCCGGAAGGCGGCGGCGAGGCAGCGAAGAGCGGCAGCGCCCCCTGGCGCCCGCCAGGCCCCGCCGCCGAGCCCCGGCCGCGGCCAGAGCCCCCCCGGGTGCCGTGAGGGCAGCGGGGGCGGTGAGGGGCGAGCGGGCCGGGCACGGCGCTGTGCCGGCCTCCTTCCTGCGCCTCGGCACCTGGAGCGCGACGCAGGACGGCAGCTTCTCCTCACGTACCGTGAAGGAGCTTTAGGAGTATTCGACGATGTTCCTTAACCGATAAGGGATAAAGTTCAAAAACAACAACAACAAAACAAAACAAAAACAAACAAAAAACACAACTATGTGACAAAATTACAAGACTTAAGTCCTCTTGATTCCCATGGACAAAGAGAAGCCAATGGCCATCTCTCCTCCCTCTGCTTCCCTAAGCTTTGGGTTGGGCCCAGAAAAGGGACCTGAAAACTGAAGTGCTGTTTTAAAACAAATGGGTACAGCACAGCAAATTATAGCAGGTTTTTAGCTTAAAATGCTCACAGAAAAACTCAGGCATTAAAAATGAAAAGAAAAAAAAAAAAAAAGTCTAGAAAGTATGTCCTAAACTGTTTCAAATTAATTGATTCCAGATGAGACCTCTGTTTCTCACACACTGAAGATATTTCGCTAAACGTCCAGCTCACAAAATGGATTCAAAGTCATTTTAGGGGGCTCACCAAGAAAGGGGAGGCACTAGTTTTAAGTCTGGAGTTGCTTTAAATTTCTGTGGTGTCTGTGCTGGAAATAACTTCTGAGATTATTGTAGAAATCTCAGCAATCAAAATATTTACCTTATAGGTGCTTTCTTCAGTTACAGCATTTGGAGAAAACAAAAAATTTAGTCTCAAACTACTGCAACTCTGAACTTCACGTATGTTTCTTACACTAAATTGAATTAAGTATGTCAAATTTTGTCAAAATGGCGTATTAATTGAAGTTGAAATCATATGATATAATTTAAAGCATTTGATCAAATGAATCACAAAAAATGGTTCGAATCTTTGTAGTTTCCCCACATTGTTATGCAAAAGAAAATTTAATTTGGTTGTTCTGTGTCTCGGTCATCCATTTCCATACATATTTCCTTCTGAAACTGTGCTGATGAGTTGCAATGACTTATCTCATCCCTTGATATACTCTATTGTAGCAGCTTCTCTGGTAATGAAGTAATCTAGTTCTTAGTGATTTTTTTGGATGGACAACACTTAAAATTTTAGCAAAGTTTAAGCTGGTGTAGAGTGGTCTATAAATAGCACATTCTGCCCATGATCATTCCCTGATGTTCTAGTGCAAGGCTGAGGTTTAAGAAAATAAAAAAAATCCCATTTAAGGGCCTAAGAACAAGAATCTGCAGGAGGAAAGGTGCCGTTTAGTTAATATTCTTAAAGAATTTCCAGTTCTTTTATTGAAGATGTAGTTCTTTGTTCTGTAACTTTTTTTTTTTTTCTGTTCTGCAAGAGGAAGAAGAACTGCTTTAGAAGTACAGTCACAAACTTGTTTGCTATAGCATAATAGACTAAGAAATATGCTAGAAAAACGTTGTGTGTTAAGGCATGAAGCCCCAAACTAGACCTTCTGCTCTCTATCTCCCTACTGTTCTCACTGTCTATCTCCCAACAACATGATTTGCACTGCTCTGCTATGAAAATGCTGTTCATAAGCAAGCATCTGCAATTCCACTTCCATGTACCTCTATATATCTCTCCTTATAAAATCATCCAACGGATTGAGTACAGTCATCGATTTGCATTTCAAATCTCAGTGGAGAGAACTGAGGCAGATGTCAGATTAATTATTGCAGAACTTCCATATTGAAAGCAAATTCATTTATTGATACAGGTTAGCCAGCGTAGAAAAAGGGAACAAAGTCTCTACCTGGAGAAATCACACACTTTGGAAACACTGAAGCAAGTATAAGAGCAAGGGAAGGGGAAAAAAGACAGACGCTCAGTAACGTCTGAGTGTTTGCTTCCCTGCTTCTGAATCTGTTAGTGCTTTCCTCACTCAACAGTTTCATTATGAAAGAGTTAAAAATATTTAATTTCTTGATAGAGTCTGCACAGTCTGTATCACCATCACAAATGAACAGGAAGAAAGTCTTTCCCAGGGAGTTACTACTCACTGGAATGTGAAAAAAAGAAATGAGCATTCTGCTTATAAAAGGCCAATTTCTGAATTAGTGACCTCATTTGCTAAAGAGGTTCCTTTGTCACAGATATCTTAGAAGGTAAATACTGTGTTACACAGCCACTCTGTCCTTTGTAGCAATGGTACAAAGAAGATCTCCTAGTATATACCGGTTCTCTGCTCAGCAAATGAATATTTAAAAGAGTAGACAATAAAGGGGGACTTCTATAGAAGGTAAAGGCATTTGTATCATGATGTCAGATTGCTATATGTGCTCCCCAGGGACTGCACAGGAAGCACTTTTATTCTAAAACTTAATGGTATTTATGGGGACCCGCAGCCTGATCTATTTTACCTCTCCTGGGGATGTGCTTAAGCACGTATCACCCAAGAGTCTAATGCTTTTTGGACTAGCCCGAATTAGAGACAGATACCATTTTGGTACCTTGTGAACAGTAATGCATTTGAAAGCCAGCAAGCAAATTAAAAAAAAAAAAAAAAAAAAAGAAAAAAAAAAAAGATATAAATCAAAGTCTGTCCCTCTTTTATTCCGGATAGAGTACCTTTCATTTCATGCACTCATAATTTCTGCATATCCATTTCATGCCTGGGAGCTACACTGCAAGTAAAAGATTTTCAGTTCGGGGCTTTCAATATCAGCTTATCCGGAGGAACATTTTAGAACGGTCAAACGCTCCCCCTCCCCCTCCCCGCCCCCCGGGGGCAAGATCTGAATTTATTTTTTTATTATTTTTTATTTTTTTAAAAAACCAAACACAACCCAAACCCGAACCCATACCCCCAAAGAACCCCAACGTTTGCCTCCCCTCTCCGAGGCCGTCGCGCCCCTCGGGCACCCGCCGGGTAGGCTCCGAGCACGGCCAGGGGCTGGGGGCGCACCTGCCTGCCCCTGCCCCTTCCCCTGCCCCTGCCCCAGCCCCGCCGCCAAGTTCGGATACCCAGACAAACGGACGGACGGACGGACAGCCGCGCAGCCCCCGCCGGCTCCTCCTGCCCCGGCCCCGGCCGCCGCTCACCTGCGCGTCCAGCGGGGCCGGCCGCTGCCCGGGGCCGCTCGGGCGGAGGGCGAGGAGACAAGTCCCATTCACAAGTCGGCGCTGGGCAGACGCGGCGGCATCTTCAGCCTATTACACTCCACTGGCAGCGGCTGCTGAATGAGGCTCCGAGCTAGCGGCAGGAATTAGAAAGGGAGGGAGGGAGGGGAAAGGGGAGAGGGAGGGAGAGGGAGCAAGGGGGAGTGAAGCAAGATTAGAGGAAGGGAAAAGCTGGAGGCTGTTGCTTCTTCTCGATTTTCTTCTCCCTCCCCCTCGCCCCCGGAGGAACGCGAACCCCCCGAGCCCGCCCTCCCGCGGGGCGCCGCGTCCCGGCGGGGCGCAGCGGGGGCTGCAGGGGCCGGGCGGGGGGCGCCGAGCCCCGGGGGTTCTTTTTCCCTCCATCCCCGTCCCCACGGCGTCCCCACCCCACGGCTCAGCTCCCCTCGGACACGCAGGCACCCACGCACGTCCATGGGGGACAGGGCCGCCCACGGTGCTTTACCAAGGGGCTGCAGGGAGATGCCCCGACCCTGCCCTGTCACCGCTCCTCTGTAGGCAGCCCGGGACCACCTCAGTGGGGTCGCCGTGGGTGGGCCCAAGCCCACAGCAGAGACCAGGGCTCAGCCGGGTTTACACAGTGCTGTGGGGCTCTGGTGCCTGTGGGGCTCCCCACAGCCACCCCAATATGCAGATGGGGAAGTCATCTCAGATGGACAAACAGCAGGAGCATTTTGTGCTGAATGCGGTCATGTCTCCTGTCATAACTAGGCATTTCTCAGAGGGAAAAAAAAAAAAAAAAAAAAAAAAAAAAAAAGTTTCCCAAGCGTTTCTAGATTTGGAAGATCTCGGTCTGTGTAGCCCACAGCCTGTCGGGTTGCCCTCGAGGCATAGGGCCGACCTCCTCTTCACACACTAGGCCCTGCGGCTGCTGCTGCCTTTCGTTCCGGCTTCCTCACCTCAAGGACAAGCCCCAGGCATGGTCCCCAAGCACGTCCCCTCGGATGGAGGGGAGCTGTGGTGGGCGAACCACACAAACCCAGCAGCAGCACACTGTGCCCTCCTGCCCTGTCCACACCAGCATGTCGGCCTGCCAGGCCGCACTTATCCCTCAGCTCCCCCATGGCGGCCAAGGCGGCTCACCGTAGTAGGAGCCATCGACAGAGCTGGGTGGGGAGGGATGCATGGCACAGCCCCTCCAGAATCAGGATGGAAATATCTAGGTACATCTTTGTGAGGATCATCTGGCCATCCTCAGGCAACCCACCCGTCCACTCATCCCCCACGCCACAAGGCAGCACTCACGCTGCTCTGCGATCGCACTGCTCCTCAGCCCTGAAGAACAAGGCTTTTATATTCTGTGGTTAATTAGCTCTGCCAATAACTCCAGGCAAAGAAAAAAAAAAAAAAAAAAGAGAGAGAGAAAGACTGGCACAAAAGCTGCCACTGTACAAACAAAGAATTTGGAAGGAGGGAAGCTGATAAACAATGCAAGGAGGCCAGGGCACACCGAACTTAGCCCAGCGAGCAGCGAGCCCTGCCTGGTGTTAGCCCCAGGGAAAGAGCCGCATCCTCCTCCTGCCTGCAGAGCTGGGGGGCTGAGGATTCAAGCTTCAGTTTGCTTTAGAGAGATGTCGGGAGTTCACAATTCAACCCACAGAGGCACAAGGGCCTGCCTTTACCGGGAGGTGGGAGGGCAGGAGGGCTCTGAGGCAGCATGGGGTGCCCAGGCAGCGCCCCACAAGCAGGCCCTGGGGCCCGAGCATCTGAGCACAGTGCCTGCAAGGCGTGAGGAAAGCAGCTGCTGCTGCAGAGAACTTGGAGCTTGGGACAGACGGGAAAACAGGGAACATACCAGAAATACCCTAGGCTGAGCTGAAAGTGTGAGGTAACCAGACAGCTAATTAATTGGTACTGAAATACTAAAGGCTTTATTTGGACAGGAAAATGGCTGTAGTGGTAGGAGAACTAGTTTTAGGGAAGAAGTGGTTTTTGATAGGAAATTTGAAGAGTAATAAAGTGCTATCAAGAAATAAAACATGAAAAAAATAGCATTTGAGAATGTATTAAGGGAATAGTAGCTAAGGAAGGAGGATAATACACATTAATTTGGAATAGTTCTCTCCAGAAATTGTTTTTGGAGAGAAAATATGAGACGAAAGGAAATGTCTCAAAATAGTTTCATATAGTCCCAGCCCAAACCTATTGACTTTAAGGGGTCATCAGTCTCCTGTGATGATAATATGAGAATTACCATTTGTTTTCTTTACGGATACACTGCAGCGAGCACTGCTTAGCACAGCTCTGCTGCTGGGCTGCCAAAATCGCCACCTAACTAAAGCCCAGGGCTGGGCAGTTGGCTGAAGAATTTTTCCCTTTTTCTTGCTGGCTTTAGCAGCACAGTGGAGGGGATGACTTTTGTAATTCCCTTTTTTAAACTGCTGAGATCAGGAGTTTTTCTGGATATAAAGGAAATGTGAAAGCAATTTCAATCTAATTAAGCATATACAATAGGTACCCATAATATTCTCTAGTCAAAGACCGTATTGATTTGTAATGAAAGGTTTCATTAATTCCATTCGAGGAGGCATGTTAACAAATGAGTGTAGTAACATCTGATCTGGTGAGTGGCTTGAGTTTCCTTCCTTCCTTCTGCACTAAATCTTAGAGTAAAGCTAATCAGATTAGCTATTTTTTTCTTTTATTTGTTCATCTTCCTATAGGATTTAGAGATGGAAGGTCCTATTTGCAAACAAAATTAAAAACAAACCTACAGAAAGCTATGTTTGCATCTCTGTGCTAAGTCCCAAGTCTGATTACATTAATAATCAGTGTGGAATTCATTTGACCTAACTTAAGCCATTTTAAAGTTAAGTATCTAATAGGCTATCTATACTAACGTTTAATGTCAATGAAAAGAAGTCCCTCTGGGAAGGGCCGCTAGCTGGAGATACCACTCTCTACTTACTGAAGGTTCTGAGAACTACCTTGGACTGGAAACCTACCTACAACCATCTAAAGTAAGATGACATGAGTCCTATTTATTTGTTTTATTAGATACAGAAAATAGGAAATGGTCAAACAAAAATCAGTGTGTAGTACTGATAAATGAGGACATGTGGCATGTTCCCTTTCCTAGAGACTGTATTCAGGCAGATCTAAACAACCCTGATATCATTTCAGCAGAACTTCTGCACAGAGACCTTGCACAAGACATGACAGTGGTTCACATCAAGAGAAACATGCAGGGAGGAAGGGTACCCCAAACATCTGCAGAACTACTCAGCTGAACTTCTAGCAGCTCAGTGCTCACATGTGCACTCACAACATGTTAGATCTTCACAGACTGCCTAAGTCATACCTTGCCATTTCTACCATACACAAAGTCGAGGAAAACAGGATAAACTATTGCAACGTTCTGCCTTTGCAGACTATCTCTCCTGGCTGGGGACACTTTACCTATGAAGCCTTAGGCTAGTTACTACCTTTACTAATGGCATGTTGCAGCCACTGTAAATTCTACATGGACAGTATCAGATTAACCCCAGATTAAAGTGAGAAAGCTTTCTAAATACGGTTGCCACCTCCCTTTAGAAAATGTTAGATGTGAAACAAAAAAGCAGGCCTCAGGTCTCCGGCTGCCATGGAAGTCACAGCTGCTTGAAACCTGGTGGCAACATGGAATCAGTGTCAGACATAAATAAAGGAAGTTTATACATATTTTAAACACTATTTATTTTTGCATATCCATGTATTTAGGTTAAGAACATCTGTGATAACAAAACTATGAAACCAAAAAAAGGTTACTTTATCTACCATGGGCTTTGAAGTTTGAATTTGAAGTTTGTTAAAATTCTGCTCATTGCTTGATAAGTTAACCCATTTATCATTTGAAAATAAGCCAGCTGATTTGTTTTCAAAGCATCTGAAGGGGTACATGCATTTCTGCTAGTTGAATTATTGTTCTAGGAAACATTGCAGCTGAGTTCATGAAATACACATAAGCAGGTGTATCATAAGTTTAAGGCTGGATATCTGTATCTGTATGAAAAAGCTTGAACTGTGAACTTCAGACACTGACCTCTGATGAGCCTTCCACAGTTCCAAAGATTATATCAATGTCTCATTTACTCAATACCTTGCACACACCTACACAATAAATGTGAAAGAAGACTCTTTCCTGTTTTCTCCAGGCCTTACAGGTCCTTTACCCATATGGCTTCCAAGAGGCTCCCTCCCTTCTCAGCTACCTTTAACAGACCTATAACAGACCTATAACAGACCTGTAATTTCCTTCACTTTTATTCTCACCTGCAAAGTATTCGAGATTTAAAAGGCATATTGCTAGCAGCAGGAGCTGGGAGTTCAAGAAGAAACGAGAGACAGTGAAAGAGAAGGACAGAGGAGAGTCACAATAAAAGATACTCCACAGACTGAACAAAGTTTTTGTTCCAACGCCCTTCAAGTTCAGTGTCATTTTACTAATGAAACAAAGCCAAATTTGCTTCCTATGTGAAAATGCAAAAGGCAAGCAGGACCGAAGGAGAAAGGAAAAAAAAAATCCTAATGACCTCCTAAAAAGGAAAACTAATGAAAGCCACAGTACCAACACAGTGAGAACACAAGCGTGCAAAATGAGCATAACTTAACAGAAGTGTGCATCTTGTGGTGAGGAAACAAGGCTTTTGTACAATGTAGAACAGACAGTTCAAAACAGCCATTATCTAAAGCTTTTCCCCCCTCATTTTTTTTTTTCCAATAACAAATGTCTTGCTTGTGGAAATAATTGAGAAAGGCTAAAACAAAGGCATAAACACCATGAAAAAAAGTTCTAGCACAAAATATCAGATACATAAGCTATCTCCACAAAGTTAACAACATACCAGTGTTACTTGAAGCACTAAAACCTGGAGAGAAAAGGGAATTTTGAAGTGGGAAGAAGCTGAACTATAGAAATACTGTAGGCTTATAAATAGTGCTAAAATTATATATATATTCTAGATGTGCAGCTGGACCTTCCTCCAAATGCACTAGCTGTACAGACAAATCACCAGCGTGAATCACCTATTCCAAGTGGTGTCCAGGACAGCACTCTCAAAAGCAGAATCAATGTTCAAGGAGACATCCAGATTTGGGGTTTGGTTATCTCCTCTTCCTGTCCACTGCACAAAAAAAGGCCTCATTCCTATACCAGAGAAAAACAAAGCTCTTCCCATTAAACTGCTGATGGAGCCTGGCCTGATGGCATTCAACATCTTAACTCATCTTCATAATGAAGATGAAAATCGTCATCTTCAGTCAAACCCAAGTGGGCAGGCGTTGGTCACAGGATAAGAACCTGCCTATCTATCAAAGACAACCGAGTCCAAATTTGTTCAAGCTGCAGTAGAAATGTCTATTTTTTCTCCAGTTTTCAGAGACCTTTTAAAGCTACATTTGCTTTTATGTGATTTTGATGAGGGGAGCTCCTTATTTTTTAAAATCTAAGGAAATTGTTTGGCATGTACTGAGCATAGACAAACATTTCTATCACTGTCTGAGTTTCGAGACCATCTTACCCTGATACAGGATTCTTCAGGATCTTTTGGGACTATTTTACTCAATTTTAAAAACTTCTGAGATAAGGATGAAGCACCATGATGGCCATCATCCCATCTCCTCAGCTCTGTTGGGACGTCCTGAAGACCAGGTGGGACTGGAAGAGTCAGCTGTTATCTTGAGAATGGGTCTCTCAAGCTTGGGAAATCTCCAAGGCACCCAAGACAGCCTTTTTTGGGTTACAGAGTCGACCCAATCAAGGATCAAGCCTCAGATGTGTTGTTTTACAATACTGAAATACATTTTCAAATAGTATTCATAAAGGCATTAAATGAAAAAATACTGCATGCAAGGGGTCTGCTGACCAATGTAGATTTGAAACTGTAGACTATTTATAGTTCCAAATTAGCATCGAAAAATTACAGCACAAAAGAATTCAGGAGAGAAGAAAAAGGCCTGAATGGTAAGTCAGACAGACCTCATAAACATTTGAATTTATCAATGTATTTTCCTAATAAGTTTTCAGAAATACAGATCAGCAAATTGAAATTTTCATTTAGACAAGGTATTATTTAGTTAGGAACTTGAAGCTCATTTATTTCTGACACTGCACATTAAAAGAGAGAAATGCATTTACATATATATACACACACCTGTGTACATGGCACTGTCCACATTGATTGTCAAACAGGATGAGGCCTACAAATAAATTCATCTAATTTATTCAATTTCTAGTTTTAATGGAGAAAATAGCTTATATAATTTATTAGAAAATAAGTTTGAAAAAAAATCTCTACATCTTACTAGAGAGCATGCACAGCTTGAACACATCGCTTGATAGTAAAATATAGCATAGCTAAATTGGTCATAATTGCATCTTTTAATTCCATTTCTGGTTATCACTCATTCTGTACAAGATGTGCTGCACAATTAATGATTACGCTTCTTCCAAAACATAAGTACAAATACAGTCTTCACAATTTTGTGTTTTCTTTCTGTTTTCCTGTTTTGTCTAAACAATACGCATTTGTTAGAATATACTTCTGCTCTGCTATGAATACTTTTTTCCATGTATATTGGATATATCTAACATCAGTTTGCAAATAGTCCAAACTGTGTCCAAGAAGATTTAAGAGAGAATGATGTTCCTGTAATCTCAGCTGCTAACCCTTCTGTACTGACGAACACCAGGCAGTCATGCTTATCTAGCACAAAGATCTTTCTTCATTTAATGCCCGCAGCTTGAGATAGTCAATCTTGCCCAGCATGCGCCTCAAGTATTTCAGATTTTTATTTGTGATTTTTGTGTATGTCCCCTTGCTATTCCAGGTACTATGAGTCAGTAGCTACTTATCTATCCATACAAGGCCATAATCAAAGGCATTTTTACACCAGTATATGAATGACCATGTTGCATAGATCCAGGAGATCAATCACTATCAAGACTGTGAGAGTTCAGTAAACAATTATAAATTGAGCTGTTGTATACAGACTAGCAAAATAATGACAAAATGATAAACCTTTAGCCATAAATTCTGCTTTAAGCCATATACAACACTGAACCAAGTGATATGCTATCACTGCATTAACATCTATCTGCTACTGAAAAAAGTACTGTCATTTCTCTCTAATGAGCTGAAGTGAGTAAAAATGTTATAAAAAGAAATATAGATTTGCTTGACTATTTAAAGTCCACAAGATTATAATTCTTTAATATTGCTTTTATCAGAAGATAAAAATATAACTAGACTTAACAGTTTGTCAGATGAGTCATAACTAAAAACATTAGATGATTCACACAATAATCAATCACAAAACAGGAAAACAATCTCAGTTATTAAACTTGATGAAAAATGAAATGGCACTGCTTTACTATAAACCTGCCATGTGGTTTAAAATTTCATTGATCACTAAGTGCAAGAGCATACTTTTTTTTTTTTTTTAAATCCTATGTATAATAACCTACCATTTTGCTTGAATTCAGATAATTATTTTAAAAGTCTAGTAATATTTTTTCTAAATTTCCCATAAAAAACAATACTGCACAGCATTTTAGTTCCACGTACAAGTAGGTCAAAGGGTTATAAATCACACAGTGAGAGGTGATAAGAGGCATGCTTGAAAATGACAGCTTTTACTTGAGGAAGCTCAGATATACATTTATCTTTAACTGGTGTCTAGATAAATGACCTAACAAACTTCTAAGAAAGAAAAAAAAAAGTATCCTTTAGACATCTATTAGAAATCTGTACACACATTCAGGTTCTGCATCTGAAAGAGCATGAGAAGGGAGATCTCAACAGGGCATGTCCAATTACTGCAGAAGTTGTGGAAGGCTCTGCACTGACTTTGGTGAGCTTTGGATTAGGCCCAGTAGCTTCACAGCATCCGCACATGGGCTTGAACTAAATGAGCTGCTTTCATGCTTTCAGCAACCAGCCAGTGCTCGTGAGAAGACGTGTTGGCCAGTCAGTCTTCAACTGCACATCTCAACTCATCACACAGGTCCACTGTGCATCTACACAGTCCAACAACCACAACAAACATACCGCCACTGTTACAGGGATGAGGTCACAGCAATGGTCACAGAAACTAATGTAACCAATTCTTATCTGACTTACACTTTGGATTTCAGTTTCATTTTTGCTGTTTCCCTAGTTAAAAACCAAGATCTCTGTTCCTGATGTATTCTATAATGACATTGTGGATACTGTAATGTAATGACATTATACATATTGTATTCTCCAAAGAGAAATATGGCTTTTTATAATGCATTCTTGTTGCTTGGTCATTTGATGCTTCTAGTTATTTGTTTTGTATGTTTGGTGATGGTTTTTAGTTTTTTGAGGAAAAAAATAACACAAATCTTTTGTTGATTCAATAGCTGAGATGTCTTACTGTTTACCTTCCATTTTTCAAAATCAGAAGGTAGATTAACACAGATGCTTAAAACATCAACCAATGTCAGGTTTTTCCCAGTGAAATATCGTGGTTGCTAACAAATCATGGAAAGTATGTTCAAACCACTGCCACACTGTCAAATATAACTAGAAGAAAAACATATTCCATCTGAAAATTCAATACACCAACCCATTAATTTAATCAACAAAGGAAGAAAAACTGCATAATTAAAAAAGAATCTAATGCAAATTTCCTTGTGGACTAGGCCTCTTCAGCCCACATTCATGTTCAGGTTATACAACACAAAGAAATGTTTCATATAAGCATTTCATACAATTTAACACGTCTGAGTAGCTCATTCCTAGGAGTATCAGAGAAAATTACAGATGTTCTGGATCTGCAGAGCCCTTAATCCATGGAAAATGATTTCATTTCCATGAGACATACTTAGAGAAAGCCTCATCTTTCTCCATTTTCCACTGCTGTAGTCTAGGAATGTGCAAGTAGCCCTCACTAAACTGTTTAGCATCTAGATGAACTCATTTCCATGGAAAGCAGTTCCTGCAAGCCTCTCCAGTGCAGTAATTTGCACCAGGTTCTCTGTAGGTGCTTTTGGCTTTTAGGGATATATCTATTATTCTGACTCTTCCTAGCTTTTCTAAGTATCTTCTTGGAAAGTGGTTGCCTTCTCTAGCATTTCAGAAAAAAGTGAATAATCTCCCCCATTTCTGCCTACTGTATATTCCAACACCAGGCACTGAGACCTGTCCTGAATGGACCAACATTGGTCTAAAACAGAAAAAGCACATGTACAAGATGGTAAAGTGAAGCAATTAGTAGATTTCTCAGATTTTAAAATTCAGACATTTCAGAGGATTCTCTTCCACCATTCCGTGTGCAGAGGCTTGGACTTGACTCTTAAAACTTGACTTTTACGGTGCCATACATAAAGTACTTATACTGTAGGCCTAGATATTTTTTTTTCTTCCAGCTTGACATTGTAATTTGGTATTGTTTTAAAGTTTTAATTAGATGGCACCGTTTGTGATTGATCATAGTATTTGCAAATCTTGATTCAAGAATAACCAAAACAGAGAATTCAAAACCAATATTGATAAATAATACCCTAATTTCCCCAAGAGTAACTCATGCTCACACATTTAAAAAAAGATTGGGTCCATGATAGCTTTTCAGTTTTAATAGTAAATGTGATAATAGTGATGGCTTGAAGTATAAAGATTGAAAAATACGTCCAAATGGCTGAAGTTCCTGAACGTACAGAGAAAAGGGAAATCTTTTTCTTTTTTTCTTTAATTGCTATAATTCAGATAAATAATACTGTTCCTTTACTGTTTCTGTATGTAGTTGATAAGTTAACAGAGACTCTATAGGAGAATTGCAAAATAAAGAATTGGAAACAGATGATGTAAAGAAGCTAGAGTACATAATTGATTAATTATTAATGTAATGATTCTTCAGATGAAGCTCAATAAATCAGACTTTTTTGGCTAGTAAGGATGAAGAAGCAAGATTACACGATTCATAAACTTTTTCACCTGCTATTTCAATGAGCTAAAACATAAAGATGCTATGCCAGATTCTATTCTCATGCCATAAATCCAAACTAACACCATTAGGTTACTTAGATTTTTACACTGACTTCAAGAGAGTTACTCTGAATTTACATCATTGTGAGATCAGGATCAAACTGCTGAGGGGATATTAAAAGAAGATTAAACGTGATCTTAAACTGTGATATCCCAGGAGATCCAAGGATTTTCAATTTGCAAGATTTTACAACTGTCTGAGAGCTGGATAAATTTCAAATACAGTTGCTGATAAGAGCATTTGCAGCTGCCAAAAGAACCTGTTTTAAGGACCTGAAAGTTGGCAAAGAAACTGAGTATCATGGAAGACAGTAATCGAACATGCACGTCTGCAAGCAAGCAGAAGGGAAATCCATGGGTAATTGTGAGAGTATGTGTATGTAGCTGGATTCATCCGACTGCAGTTATTGGATAGGCTTATGCTATTCTTTTAACTGCTCATCCAGTAAAATTTTGAGCACAGGTTTAAAGCATGGATATATGTATTTTGATATCAAGGCCCACATCCTTCAAAGTGTCAGCTACCTTATTTTTGTTCACAAGATTGACTTGTACTGAAATCAGCTGAGAAGACATTTCAATATCTTGGTCTGAATTATTTTACTTCTTGCTGCAGGACTGGTATTCAGCACTTTCACATCTGAATATTGATTCAAATGGTATACAGAAAGTGCCCCATCTTGCTTGCTTTCATTCATTCATTAAACTGTATTCCATATAGAATTTAATGGAAGAGTTATTTTTGTCTGCAGGCTTGCACACTATGATCTTTGTAGCTGTTATTTGCAGAGTACTCTAAGAGCATCAGCAAGATGAGTGCAACAATCTAATCTGTAATTCTTGAGGCAGAGGAATTTATTTCATCCAAATTAATTTCTCATCTGGCATAAGACGACACAATATCCATCTTCTGATGCTCTGAAAGTCATAGGCCCAGTTGATAAATTTTCCTGATTAAATGAGAATCCCAAAGAATTGATTAACAAACAGTGAATTCTGTTCTGGTGCCGATCTATGGATAAGAGATTTTGATAAGAGATTAATGCTACATGCCCAATCCATGTGCACAATTTGTGTCCATTCAATTTGTTTATGCATGCATGTACAAAATGACTAGCCATGAAGTTGAGTAGATAAACATACACTTTCTGAGTACAATTTTGATGGTTATGTATGCAAAAGGATTGAATAAAACCCCCACAAAGTAGACCAACACTTTTTTGTGTGTCTTTAACCTTGAAAATCAAGTACTGTAAATCATCCTCTTCAGGGATGGGCTGCACTAACTGAAGTGTTAAGATTTTAAAGATACCAAGAGAACAGTTCTGAATAATCTAAACTACATATAGACATTCTACATTAAACAAGGAGCATTATATCATAGTCTAACTTGAAGATGTCTCCAAATTCTATTGCCCTTAAATTTGGGTGAGAAAAAAAAAAAAAAAAAAAAAAAAAAACGTAAATAAACAATCTTCTCTAATTAAGTGATTTTTCAGTATTTGGACAATACGAGGCAACAATACTCGAATTCATATTTCATATAATTATGTAGCAGCTTTTCTGAAATAAAATGCACATACAGAGTAAAATAGCTTATTTTCTATTGCCCAGAGCAATTACAGCCTGAAATCAGACATCAAGGCTGCAGAGACTGCTATAAAAGATCACATAAAGTATTCAAATCTCAACATAACTTCGTTCTCTTGAAACAAAGTTGTCACTAGGAAATATAATACTGATATTTTTAATTCATTATTTAAAAACAAAAGAAAACAGAAATTATATACCATGTACTGAAACGTGCCCTACAAGACTCTCCTAAGTAGTTCATTAAATACAAAATACTTCTGCAGAATAGTATGTGTAGCTTGAAGTTATATCCCTGGTCTATATGCATTTCACCTCTTTGTCCTAAACCAAATCGCCCTCATAGCACTCAGTCTCTGCTATTTGAAGACACCTTGCAGAGCATTTGGCAGTTCAGCTTTTGAAAAAATCCAATTAAAATGTCAATTAACAACAAAAAAAAAAATATTTCTTTTCAGCACAAAGCATTCAGCATTTTTTCTAATTTGGACCTTAATTCACATGTCCTTTGTTTGCTTGTTTGTTTTTCAGTCATCTACAGTTTAGAATATGTATTCCGGTAGTTAAACAAACAAAAAAAAAATATCAAAAACTTGAAGTGAATCTATTAGTCAAAATATTAAATGGAAGTTTCAACAATAAACAGTTGGTAAATTGCCATTAAATCCAGTGTGCAGGTTTGACTGAGAGGAAGTAGGGAAGGAAAACATTTCAGAAAATAAATAATGTAAAAAAATTGCTTTTATATATTTTAAACAAAATGTGTTATTTCTAACTGAAGAACAAAATGAAAAATAGCTTCATTTCAAATCTAAATGGCTAAAATCTAGATGTAATACCCTGTTTGAGAAGACTACAGAATTTAGTTCAATTGTAAAAATAATTTGTGAGTTTCATTTCAATGAGAAAAACTAAGTACTTAAACTGTTTCATTCAGCCTACGGAATGGAAAAATTAGCTCACTGCTCAGTTTAAACTTTTTCTGTAAGAACACCAAGAAGTGTTTGTATCAAGTAATAAGATGATGATGTGTACAGCAATATTCCACTGAAGTTCACTGGTTTGATAATAAAATATTTTCATGACTTTGTCCTTGCTAATGGATGGGTTCTCATGATAACATATCCGGTATCAATATTTTTTACTTATTTACATATTCCAGAAAGAAAAAAAGCCAGCATATTTTTTATCAATCTTCATACATATTAGATCTGTAAAAGCCTATGAAACATGAAAAGTCAGCAGTTAAAATGTGTAAAAACTAACATTTATAATGATACAATCAAGTCTGAACACAAACTTCAACCTATTTATCGTGCAGATTACATGACATCTGATGATTGATGGAGATGGTTAAGTGGAGTTCTATTAATAGCGTGATGTTCAAGCTAACAAGGTTATCACACCATTATGCATTTTCTGGATGGAATAACAGGTAAGCCTCATTGGCCATCAAAATATTGTATTGTAATCAAAGTCCTTGAAGGCACATACTTGAAAAACTGTGTATCTAACTGACAAAGACAGAGAATTAGATGTTCCATTGTTATAATTTTTTACATAACTAGAAAACTATGGGAACGGATAAAACAGAAAATATGTGTTTTGATGCTCATGACTACATAGTATAGCTCTTCCATAGAAAACAAACACATTTTATTGTTTTGTAGTCTTCATAAGGCATACTCGGAAAAGAGAAAAAAAAAAAAAAAAAACACAAATAGATTTGGTCTAAGCATCAATATACAAGTTAGCCTCAATTAAAGAAAAAGTTATGCAAAGCACAGGAAAGCCATTCAATAGGTTAGTGACCTCTGTTTAGTGCTATCAGCTCAAACCAGGACAAAAATAGAAGAGCTGATGGTGGTGACTAAGACTGAGGAAAAAAACAAACCAAAAAACAAGCAAAAAAAAAAATCACCATGTTAATTTCAGTGCATAGAAGAGTTGCACGTGGCTTCTTTCTGCAGCTGAAGACCTTGTCTCCAAGACAAGGAGTTTTTCCAATGTATTTTTTGGAAATACATTGAAATACTAAGCAGTGGCAAGTGGAAAGAACTAAAAGCAAACCTAATCAGGTTCCTAACTATACTAATCTACAGAAAGATGATCCACAGCAAGAAAAGGAAAGAATAACTCATAATCTAAATTAAAATGAAATCTTGTCTAAAAATCAATGGATTTGTCAATATACTAAAAACTTACATACCGCCTTCTCAACAAACAAAATACTATAATTCCATCAAATATAAATACAAAAATTCTGTCTCCATAACAAAGCAATTATAACGGGATTTGTCATTCATCTCCTTTACAAGGGCGTCGTGAGGCATGATTCATTACGCTCGTGAAGCGCTTTGAAATCCTGAGATGAAAGATGACAAAGAAATGCAAAGTATTATCTTCATAATACAAAGTTGTATTATCATTGTCATCAAACAAAGTGCCTTAGGAAAGGGCACTTTTACACATGACTTAATTTGTGATTTTAACAGTTCACTTTTCCAAAGTAAAGCTTCTATTACTATTAGGTCCAAACCTGGATGCAGGGAGTGAAACTATCAGGACTATATTCTTGCATTCCCAGCCCCAAGATGTCATTACTGTAGAGAAATGCATCTAAATTACAGCTTAGCTCGCTGCAGTCACATTCAGTCTATGTCTGTCAATTCAGCATCTACCTCAGTGACTGGCAGCTGCAGATCAGGAGCACCTCTCCTCCAGGATGCTTGCATATTAACTGTCTCTTTTGAGTTCACGCAAAAACTGTTCCAGAGACTATTGCAGAGGGAGGGTGCCAAAGTAAAATATATATACAGATGCCTTTAAAGTAAAAGACCTTTTGAGAAAACTGACCGGTTTTCTTGCATTTTGACGTGTATTTCCCCCAATTCTCCATCCAAGTGATTTTTTTCAAGCAGTTTAACTTCACAAATAGATCGAATCCCTCCGACATTTCCTTGTTATTAGCTGAAAATTGAAAAAAAAAATTGTAGTTCCAGGCAGCAGCACAGACTCGCTCAGAGAGCTACATCACTAAATCATGGGTCTGTGCTACTACTCTTGAAGTAGGAGAGATTCTGGTTCCCCGTGTCAACACCAACTCATCCACAGTGGTACAGCAGCTACAGTCAACATCTGCACACAGACATATTTGTGGGGAGCTTTGCAGATATTCCCCAGCTGTAACAGAGTTCTGACAAACCCCTTCACCAGGCAGGCTTGGGGCTGAGTTACAGCTTTTTCCACTGATGTTTCCTACTGATTAAGTATTAATGATTCTTAACAAGGTTCAGCTATACCCCATTGGTATCCTGTTACTTTTACCTACTTGTCTAAGAGTGAGCAAATGCCATAAAGGTTTAAAAGGTTACAATTTTTATTGATCTGAAAACCCTGATCTGACAGGTGGTTTGTTTTGTTTTTCCATAGGCAGTGTTTTTTGCAACATTTCTCAACTGAATAGCATTAAAATTAAATTTTTGCTTTGGTTCATTAGAATATTCAGCAAGTTAATACATTTATAAGCCACAATTAACTACTCCTTTCTGTTTTGCTTCTCTCCTGAACTGCTCTGCATTGGTTTGTTACTGTTTTGGGGGCAGAGAAAAAGTATGCATATAAAATATTTTGGACCTCTCCTGGATAAAAGAAATTTTTCTTTATGGTGTCTGAAATCTTTTGCCCCTGCCTGGGGAGGATCAAACTGCCATTGTTTTTTCTCCATTTAAACCTAAACCAAGCTACTAAATTCAACTGTACTGTCCAGTCTTCACATACCAGGCCTGTTGCAACTAATGTCTATGGCTGTTAAATGCTGGTATTAATTCACAAAATTGTACCGAACTCAATGGAGTTGTGCCAGTTTTCCTATGCAGAATATTCTGCCCATTATTCTGACATCATACAGAAAAGCTACAGAAAAGCTCCACCAGACTCCTTGTTTTTATCAAGAAACAGTTTATTTAAATCAAGTGTATTGTATTGTACAACACTTTCAAAAAGGCTTAAAAAGCCAAGGGAGTATAAAGAGTAGATTACTGTATTACTTACAACATGGGGGTGGAATAGCTTCATTTTAATGTAAATTCCTCTAAGGAATGATGGGTTCATTTTGCCTTGATAATGCTCAAGGTAATAGTAATTTTTTTTTTGGAAACGTCACATCAGATATACAGAAAAGATTTCCATTAGAGTACACTGGAAACTAACATGCTTGTTACTTTTAATAGAATAATAGACAGATGAGTTTGGAAGCAGCTTCTTTTCCTTTAGCTTTTTCTGATGGCTTGGAAAGTAATTATCAGCATTCTCAGCTCTTAGCACAGAATAGTTTGGGGGTAATCAAGGGACACACATGCCATGTACACAAGCTGAAAAGGAAGTAACACAGCTATTTATCCTGACCCCAAGCAGCCATCAGAGCAAACTGGACATATACACTCATCATTCTGAGAAATTATTAGCACAGTGCTAATCCCATCTGCTAAATGGTGATCACAGCACTAATCCTGCATACTGAGAAGTCTAGGATTTTGCTCTGGGGATAGTTCAGTTTCACATTTCCACGCCACAGATATACATGCACTTATCACAGTCTGGCCTCAAACTATGATTATAGTTATAGAACAAGACACCTAAGTGTCTTGTTGGTCAAAAGAGCATGAACAACAGAAGGCAGCAGATATAGAATCAAATCAAATCAAATAGAACAGAATAATTCATTTGGAAGGAGCCTACAAAGATCGTTAAGTCCAACTCCTTGACCACTCAAAGGCCAACCAAAAACTAAACCATATTATTAATGGTTTATTAATATAAACCATATTATTAATGGCATCATACAAATGCATCTTGAACGCTGACAGCCATGGAACATCAACCACCTTGCCAAGAAACCAAGAAGAGACCAGTGCCTCCCTCTCTTCCTCAGGAAGCTGTAGAGAGCAATGAAGTCACCTCTTAGCCTCCTTTTCTCCAAACTAGACTGTTATCTCCTGCAAACTAGGTATTTTTCTACTTTTACAGAACAGTATCCAAGTAATGCTTTCTAAAACATGATTTCTAAAAGAAAAAAAAATAAAAATAAAACCTTGTAAAATCTACCTAGTTTCTCCCTCTATATTGTATATCTCAGAAGTCAGGAGACCAAACCACTGACATTTCAGGAAGTTCTGACTGAGTTGTCCAGATAAATTGTGTAAAGTAAATTGTACTTGAGTTTGTAGTTTGCAGTGCAGAAACAGCAGTCCACTAGTTCTTGGTTTACAGATTACCACAGAGAACACAGAAAAGTTAATGTTGCCTCAAGTACAATTTACTTTCCACAACTTATCTGGATCATTCCTCTGATTCAGGATAAAGTTTCTTTTTGTATGCTGCTTTTCTTCAAGTCACCACTATACCTATTTACATCTATGCCATTGGCAAAGAGAAATATTTTTCAATATATATATAGTGATCTCTGTCCCTTTACAGTTCACAGCTGTAGACTATGAAAAAAATAAAGCGTTGATCCTCCAAGAAAACTTGAAGACATGAAAAACTGTCTGGGAAGCCCAATAAAACAATATAAAATGAAGGAAATGAAACTAAAGGTACAGAAAGAAACTACATATTGTTGCTTCTGTTCAAAGCACAGACTGCCTGAAAGAACGCAGTATGAATGTAACATTGAAGTGACCTACAAAAATCATAAACACCCGATGTTTGAGTCGCAAGACAGAAAAAATCTAGGTAAGACATCAAATGCAGTATTAAACAGCGAGGATAATAGCTACAAGGCAATGTACAAAGGTGAAAGAAAAGAGATATTACAAAAGCACTAAAATAAAAAGGTGCTAATTGCCATTCAGCTTAAAAGTATGCAATTTTTCAAAGCACTGTAACTAGCTATACTCTATGTCCTTCCCTTCCCCCCAAAAAAACAAAACAAACAAACAAAAAAATCCACCAAAACTACCACAGAATATTCTATGTAAATTGTTCTGAAGCTCATTGAATTTGGAAAAACTAAACACGAGAAAGTAGTACACCGCCTTTAATCGTTACATCACCCTTTGTAAGTAATGTCTTAGTGAGTAGGTTAACATGATTATTTGTATCATTTAGCACAACCATCTGGAATAGGAGTCCCCAGGCTTACTTCTTTATAATGCTTGTCATAGCTTAGCTTAAACTATCACATAAAAAGAAAAGTTTGCTTTTTAACTAATTCTTATATTTACTGTTAAAATAAACACATCAGAATTTATTTTCTTATTGAATTGCAGGTATCATATTCACTTAGTCAACAGAAATTTGTAGAAAAAGATACCCTCAGCTGTGCAGGTTCCAGTCAAGGAAATATGGAGCATATGGAAGCTTTGGAGCTCTTCCATACACTTAGAGCTCTAATTCAGTGGCAGAAATAACTTCTGAGTCTCAGAAAACACTAGATAGAGTTCATTCTTAGTAGGTCCTTGGGGAACATTTTGGGAACATGTCAGACTACAGTCCCATCCCTATGGAGCAGGAGTGCCTGTACCTAGCCACACTTTTTGGAAGTGTTCATACATGTCTTCTGACAGGAAAAGTAGCTCTGTCTTCCTCCAGTGATGTTTTAAATGTGATAAGATGTCCATTAAGATAATTCTTAAAGCAAAACATTCCAAAAGATCAATAACAGTGGAATTTGTGTTCTGTATTAGTCAATCCTAAATCATAGGCAGATGTTATCTTCTCAAAGTAGTATTAAAAATAATATGAAATGCAGAAATAAGTATGATTTCCTTCTATCATTTTTTCTCAGTCAGTGTTTCAAAGACTTTGGGATAAAAGTTATTGTTCTGGATTCTCATGCAGCCATCAATAATCTTTTGTTTCTAACCTTTACTATGCTCTCCATTGCACAAAAGTTGGGGTACACCTTTCATGACCTCATCTACAGGAAATCTTCCTCTTTCAGAGGTCCTGCAAGAACTTGACCTCACCTTGAAACATGCATCTCATTTCAGTTGAAATATTTATTCCAGCTTTAATTACTTATCCATGGATAAAAAATTTCTCTTTGTGTTTCCTCAGCACTCTTGGAACAGGCCATACTAGGACTTGAGTTACCCACAATCTAGGGTAACTGGAAAAGCTGCACCATGTTCAGCCCTCCTCCTCTGAATTGTCTTGTATGAAATAACTTTTGTATTAGTATGAGAATAAACATCACATGCCCCACAAGTCACGATTAAAGCCTTCTATATCATCTTGAGGGTTTGTAGTCATAAAAGTCTTAGCATTTGCAGATTCCCTAGGGCAAACCAAAGAAATCCTCAAAGTGTGGCAGCGCTTAGGGATTTATATGGACTAAAATACCCAACAGAACTCACTAAAACATACAGTGAAGAAATGTTTGTTCTAGACATTCTTATTAAAATCTCCCGTTAGACTAACTCCATCTGTGACCTACTGATATTGACTTGCTCACTACAACGTAGCAGTATCAACTCAGCCAGTCCAAAAACGTCTGGATATTACACATCCTGTACTGCTGCTATAGTGAATGGTGCTTGCACCTTGTAAAATTCACTGGGGAAAAAAGTAATGGAAATTTTATGAAAAAAAAAAAAAAACAAAAAACACACAACAGCAACACTGCCTCTATTTGAAAAGCATTTTACTTTTCCTTGAATGAAGAATACAACATAAAAATAAATTGGATTCAGCATTGTAGATGCGGAACTGTCTGGCTGCTAGAACAGAGAAACAGCTATTGAGATAGCAAGAGATAATTATGGATGATGATGGGACATCTTGTAAAGTCTCATGGGGAAAAAAAATAATTGATCCACACTACTGATAATTCCACTCCATCCTTCTGTCTCTTCCTCTGCTTCTTTTTCTTTTCTTTCTACATTGCTAATACTCTTATTTAACATTCAGCTAACCGTTAAAGTAACCACTGAGTAGCAGTAATAATTGTGTTAAATCAATGTTGTGGTATACAATCTTCTTGCTTTTTGCATTCATGTCAGGTGGTTTTCTTCTTTTTTAATGTCACATTCTTAATGTTACCAGTATGGTAGGAATTCATTTTCTATTATTTACAATGCTTTCAATTGTTACTGCAACTGTATTTATTATTTTCCAAATTTTGAAAAATGCTTCCAGGAGAGAAACTAGGATGTTTAGTTTAATTTCCTCTTCCTGCCAGTGACTTATTTTTGAGCGGGGTATAACTCTAGATCTATTCACATTTCAGCAATTGTTTAGCCCATTGTATCATTAAACATTTACATAAGAATTACTTAAAAGGCCTCAGAATTCTTGCTGATAAGATGACAGGAAGGTACTACAATAGTGGTGCTCATGTAAGCATAAAGAAAAGAACATACCCAGTTTTCAGTTTGTTGCAATTCTGGATATACTGTTGTATTACTTATTACCAGTGACTTTCATGATTTAGTTCTGCAGAGTATAAATTTCCTCTTAACAGATTTAGTAAGTATTATGATTTCTAAGTACTAGAAAAAATCTTGTAAAGCATAAAAAATACTAACATTAACATTAACAATAAATAGTGCATATAAATGAAACTGTGAAATTAAATAATAGTATTTCTGCTGGCTCTATGCTTTAAGAAAACATTTGAGTTTCACTCAAATACTGTTAGGAAATTCATTTAACCTATGACTATGCCCACTGAAAATAGTGAGGACTGTGGAAGATGAGACAGCACAAAGACCTGACTTCAAAAATATTATTTTAACCAGATCCTCTGCAAAAAAAAAAAGCACTAAAACATGCAAGCAAGACTAATTTTAGCATTTTGATTTGTAGCTAGAACTGCACCAACAAACTATTACTTTGTCTCAGTAATGTCACAGTGACAATAGGAATTTTCAGTGACAAATGGAGGACATGCTAGACTGATGGGGTTCAGTATTAAATTCTTTGAACAGTATTAAATTCTTTGTTGAATACAGTTAACATAACAGACAGCAAACTTATCTGGGGAAATCATAAACATATGTGACACAAAACATGTTGAAATCAGACAAATTCAAACTAGGCATATACTTATAATGGGTAACTGAACATAGTAGTAAGTAAGGAGGATGGTGCCTTTGTTTCTTCCCACCTAGATGTTTTTCTTGTTAAAATATTGTTGCTTCATTCACATCACAGGGCCCAGTACAGTAAAGGAAAAGGGCAAGATTTATTACACACAAAAGGTCAAACTAGATAATCTAATGGTTCCATCCAATCCTTAAATTAAAAACACTTTTTGATTACTTGCTCTCTAAGCTCTATACATTTCCATGTCTTTATAAATGCCTGAACTACACAAGGAATTTCCTTCATACTGCTCCTCTACTTGTAATTGCTATTGTTCTGCACACTGATTTTTTATTTATTTATTTTTAATGGAGAAGAAACAGGATAGCAGAAAAGGTCTAATATCTTTTATTTATTTATTAAATACCAGTTACAGAATGAGTCCCCTTATTGCTGATAATTCCACTGCTAATATTCCTTACCAATAAAGCAGTCAAACAGTGTTTATATGGAAACAATGGCTGTTGCTCAAATAAAAGCTTTAGATTACATTTTTTTCACGTTTATGAAAAATATACCATTTTGACTTTTTAAATCCAAAATCTATTTTTTCTGAGGAAAAGGATGCATCCAAGACATGCTGTTAGAATGAATTAAACTAGTATTAGAGTGCTGTCTACAGAAATAACTATGAAGTGACTTGCCAAGATTAGTTAATATGGCTTAAATGTGAAAGGAAGAAAGAAATTAAATAATTTTGAAAAGGCAAATTATTTTTGAAATATCTAGTGGCAGACAAATATCTGTATGGCAGACAAATACATCAGATAATTTATAGATCCCTTCCATCTCAATTTTTATGATGGGAAAGCAGAAAGCAGTATGAAAAGGATAATATCCCTTGTTTATACATGGAATAGATATCCACCAATGCTTTTTAATGCAATGAAAATTTGTGCTTTTAGAATGTTTTTCAGTCTTTCTTTAGAGGTAAATCTCCATCCAAGCACATGTTGAAACTAAAAATGTCAATTTGAGGGTAATAAAAATGTGTTTTTGATTAGAATTGCACATAATGAAGAAAGAATTGTAGTCAAAATAAAGCAAAACCCACATTACTTTCTTGGGTTGAAGACTCAGATACTTTGTTTCCTTTTTTTTTTTTTTTAACTTATGAATTTGAAAAATGTTTCCTCGTTAGGATATAATCATGAACATGTGGGAGAAAGATCTAAACTGATGATACTCTCAAAAAGCAATGAAAGAAACAGATTTCCAGAGATAAAATTCTGATTTTGTAATACATACACGTAATTCTAACCATGGAGGAGAAAGAAAAAAATTGCCAAAAACACCTGTAATCAATCCACTTTAAAAAGCAAATAGAACAGTTCTAAAATTCCATATTTAATCCCCAAAATGTCACAATCCCACAAGAAAAAAAGAAAAAGAAAAAACCTTCTATCTATGTTTACCCAGTTACCTAAAGATTTTTTTTAAAAAATCTGTGCCTTTAAAAAGAAAAAAAAAAATCTTCATTGGACCTATGATTTGTCGGAAGCATAAGGATCTTAAAAAAATTTAAAATTTAATTTGCATGGTTTTCACTGACCACATATTTTGTTGTTTAATCTAAATGTCAGTAACGAGAAATCTCCCAGAGCATACAGACTCAGTCTTTGTGTTTGGTTCAACATCCAAATAATATCTGATATTTTCTAGGAAAGTGTGATTTACTGCAAGTTTCCAAACAAACCTCTACTGACTAAACACAGATGTCATCTCTAGGTGGGATAAATTACCTTCCACTTAGCACCTGAATCCTGAGTGGAGCAGGAGAAATGATGCTATGTAAGTAAAAAAGAACACAAGGAACCAGGGAACAGAACTAAAGGATCTCACCACTGCCATTCACATTCATTTACCAAATAAGGCTGCATTTTATTGCCAAATACCAGCTTCTGGTGGTCTGGACTCGTACAGCTCTATCAGCACTACAGCCTGTGTAAGTATATGCATTACAGTATACAGACTCCAGCATTTTTCTTCATGTTCTTGTCTATAACATAATGAAAGTCATATGCTGACCAACCTTCTTTCGCACATTTATTGGCTATCAGGATAAATAACTCTGGTCTCCCTTCTTCTCTTCATTCTTTCAGAGCAAACATGGGGTTTTAACAACTAAATCAGATTTGATGAACAGGCGGATATTGGATTTTTCACCCTTTAGTTTTGTAGGGAAAATGTATGAGATACAGCACAAAACCACAATCAGTTAATGCACAAAGCAGTTAATGTTAAGAATAATGATTCTCTGTTTCTCTCCTTGTTCCAGATATTTCTGGAAATTTTCTGAACATGGATAAGATTCTGTGATGGTGCAAGTGGAAGTCAGCAAACCTGAGCTAGCTTATTCCAGCAGAAGATGTGCCCTCCTAAGACAAACTTCAAAAATCATATAAAAATGAACACAGTATGAGGATGAACACAATTCCAAATGTAACTTTACTGATTTAAAAACAAACAATAGTTCTGTTAGAAACTGGCAGCATTCCCTATAATAATATTTAAACAAGGAAAGACAGAATACAATATGCACAGGCACACTCCAACTATTTTAAAATGACATATTACTGTATACTTTATGAGAAAAGTTCAACCAGATTTGTCAAATAACTCAAGGTCCAGCTATTCAAATAATCACCGCACATAAAAATTGCCTGTTTTTTTTTTTTTTAAGAGTTCATATTCTGTATAGTTACCAAAAAGAAGCTCTCATCTGAGGGCTGCCATCTTGTAGAGGAGCAGGAACATGGAAATTTTCCTACACTGTATCTTGTGACAAAAGTTTTAAAATGACCAATACAATGTCCTGTTGTGACCTGCCTTACACACCGAGCAGGGTATGGACAAGCTGATTCCTGTCTGCCTGTCTTCAGATGTTATGCTCCTCCAGGAGCCAATTTTGCCTTCCCTAGAACAAAATGCCTGCTCTTGCGAGAAGTTTCTGCAAGGCTGCTCACAGACCTTGAAACTTCACAGGAAGCTGCTGAAGACTCAGAGCAGTTTGTCCCAACAAAAACTTAACCAGCACAAGGTCTGCTAGATTTAACTGCTTGACATTGTTTGAGCCCCAACTCACAGCATCATTGGAAATTTTTACGCTGACACATATTTATAGGGTCTGTCTGATACTTCAAGATGTACAAGAGTTATGGTTCCACACCGGGCTTTTCAAAGATTTTTTACCATCAAATAACAAAGCAAAACCCATCAGTACAGACCCCGTGGATGAGATTAGATATGTTTTTAGGTCGCAAGCTAAAAGCTTGCTAATGCTTACAGGCATTCCTTGTCTAGGAATGTTTGTTAATTTGAACTCCCCTCCCTTGCTGTGTTTCTTTAATCTCCCAACCAGCTGTCTCCCATAAAAAGATATTTCTGTTTTTAGTTACAAATCTGTTTAGAGATAAAACTTGCCCATAAATACACAACTGCATCCGTGGTCTTTTTTTGCTGATGGTAGAAAATCAATTCCAAATGAAAAATATTAAACTTCATCTAATAGAAAATGCATTCTACTTGCTCAAAGCATGGCACGTGTACAGATGCTCTGGATTTTAGGTCTAGCATGACACTGTGGAAGAACTCACTGAAACAGACGTTTTTGTTACCTTTTCAGATTTAGAGCTCATCAGAATGGGATAAATGAGCTCTCAGCTCGTGGCAGTGTTTTTACCTACAGAACTCTTGAACAAATGAAATAGACTCTGTGTTAACAACAGAAAGCTCCCACAAATCCCACACCTTTTCTAATAGCAGCAAAACAGCAGGTTATTTCTGACTTGTTTTGCCTTCGCTTGATTTCTAGATTTTAACTAAATAAATTACATTTATTACCTTATTGTATATTCACTATAGTTGCATCAATCCAGAGTTCGACATTACTGGGAACAACAGTTTCAAGTATCATTAAGGACTACAAGCCAGAACCTCTAATTCAAATACACACACATTTAGATGTTCTTCAAGCATTTTCACTAGAAAGGTGTTAAGAGCTTTTTAATTTCCCTCTGCCCAAACTATAGTCCTCTTAAAGTAACTTCTATCTATTCTTATCAGTTTGGGCTTCCACTAAAATGATTATTGGATTTTTTATCAGAGAGAAATGGAACTATTTCTCCCTGTAAATTCAAGCTAAATGTTGAGGAGCAACAGATTGCAGATGCTTAATTTTACTGTTATAGAAAGTAGCATGTCAGTGACATCTAAAGAGCATTCCACAAAATGCTTCTACCCGTCATCCTCATGCCTAAAGGAAACATAAACTGCCCCAAGTCTATCATCCCTGCATTTGTCAGCTGCTAATTGAGGTTCTCATCTGGAGACTCATCTTGCAGCAATACTTCAGATTTTCCCCAGCATATTTTGTATAGAGACAAAACATATAATTACTCTGGTATTACTCAGTATACCTTCATTATTAAATGATTATGTCAAATAAGTTTTCGTTAATATTTACTTTACTTCTGCTGCAGTTCTGCACGCAATTCTGTGGGAAATTGCTTAAAAATATAGTTGCATAGAATATATGAAAATTAAATTCTACTAGTCTCAAAATATCAGGATTTTATGGACAATGTGCCAAAACTGTGTTATACTGTAGAGTATAAATATTTACAAATGAGTTTATGTATCAGTAGTTCAACATTGTGGGATGTGTTCATTCTCCCAAGTGAATTCACATCTGAAGAGACTCTGCAGTCTGTCAGTTAGTTCTTCCACGTAGTTATTTTATCTAAACTCCCTTCCATGGGAGGCCCATACCATTTAGATCCTGAAGCGATAGGTGCCTTATAAATACCTGGGATAGATAAAGGTGACTGGCAGGAGCTAAAAGGAAGCAGCAAACTGCTTCAAAATGAAGAAATACTTCCTTGGGCTTTACCTCAGGAACACACGTTTCAGACACAGAAACTGCCCTTTGCTGCTGCCCATGCTCCTTCACCTTGTACATCAGATTTTCTGACACAGCTGTGTTTCCCCGTCTGTTTCTGTGTAATGGGTGCACAGTTCCAAGAGGCAGAGCTGGGAGCACGGAATTTAAGCTCTGAAGCAGATGTACAATTATCTCAACTTGCAATGTCTGGGACAAAACTTCAGCCCACTTTTCCCTCAGCCCAACTTCACACATGCAATGTGATATCCCCATGACTCCATTCCCTCAAGAAGCCTTGGAAAAACCCTGGAGATCTATAGGAAGCTAAGCAGAAAATCAGCACTAACAATTGTTACAATGGCATAGAAATTGTAGTGCCCATTACCATCCATCTGGCCCCATTGTGCTCACCCGTACACCGGAGCAGATCCATGTAACTCGCAGTTACTGCACAACCACAGCAAGATTACTGAGTGCAGAATACACTAATTTAAAAACAAACAAACAAACAAACAAACAACCTGACAAAATGAAGACTTGTCCAAAATTTATTCTGAAAGTAATGATAATAGTAGCAGTTAACAGAATGGAGCTCCTAAGTGCCCCATCTATAAATTAATTAAAGAACTTGTTACAGGCAGAATAAATATCACACACAGGCCTGTGTGGCACAGTTGAAAAATGATCTGACAAACATGATACCTCTAGAGGAATGAGCTAGCAGTTAAACAAGACAGGTTAATACCCTGCTTACATCCACAAGACATTCACAATGCTCCCTTGCAACTGCTGTGACTTGAGACTAAAGGCCTTAACCAATAAAAACTATTAAACCTTGGCAATAAAACAATGCCAACCACAACAGGCCACGTGACTATGGATCAATAGGTGGTATTTCCTTTAGAAATCATGTCACAGGGTTTTCAGTCTGAAAATATTTTTTCTTGTCTTAAAAATGCAGAGAGAAAATTTGAAAAAAGAAAACAAAGACCCCTAACTTGACTCTCTACATTCAAGGAAAACTGAGGCTGAACTTGACACACAACTTTCTACAAAGCCTCAGGAAGGCTTCTGAGCTAACTTCCCAACTCTGCCTTCTAGTTCCTGAGAATTTGGTTTTCCTTCTTTCCTTTTGTGAAAAAAGAAAAAAAAAAAGAAAGAAAAGAAAAAGGATGATCCATATTTACCTCTGAAGGCTGTTGCAAAGCTTCATTTTTGAAGTCTGACATAGGTAGGAAGATAACACAGATCCCTGGACACCCCAGATTTGTGATTTTCCAGTTCTACAATCCTTCCTGTCCATGTTATTGCTAAAGGCACGAGGGTGTTATATCTACACAGTCAGTACATTTATCTTAACCAAACACTTGAGGCCAGCTAGGCAATACCACATTTTGTTTCTTTTTGAGAAAGAACAAAAAATGATATAAAACCATGATGAAACCTTAATTCTTAACTGAATGACCTGTATGACATCAAATTACTCTGGTATTTCAATTCCTTGTGCCTTAATGGGATAGCAGCTTTATCTCTCCCGATGTTAAAGGCCTTGGGAAGTCAGATCGGCAATCAAAGAAATAGAAAAAGCAATACGGAACGTATATAAACCGAGCTGAATATCCTCAAATGTTTTCTCAGCGTGTTGGCTTTTACAAGATCAGACACCTGGATAGTAAATTACTGGAGTTTGATTTGTGTAACAGGCATTTTGCGTGTGGTTAGAAAATTAGCAAAAACAATCCAAAAATTCCCCATAGTTGCAAGCATCCATGTTCTGTTTTTGAAATGTCATTGCAAGTTTACTTGAGAAGGAGCTTTGAAGGGCAGTTTTCCAGAAACAACTTAAATACATTTTCATGGGTCAATTTCTGGAGAATATTATTGTTTCTATGCTGAATTGTTTGACCTTCATGTTATTAAAATCAAAGTCACGCAAAGCCTTTTATATATAAACTGAAATTAGGAAAATGTCACTTCTTACATTGGTAAGAAAGGCTCAGAAGCATGCACACACACATACACACATTCTGCATTTCAGCTCCTGGCCAATTTTCTATTTCAGTAAATAAAGGAAAAGGGAAGATTTATGGAAGGAATAGTTTCCATTTCTTTCTCCATGATTTGATTTTTCTCCTTGTTATCCACATATCAGAGAGAAATATATTCAAGTAGAGTAACCACAGGAAGAAAGTTAAAACTTTATCAGATGTAGGAACAAATCTTCTGGACCGCCTACCTGTTTTTTGTTGTTGTTGCTTTCTCTCCGTAGATAGTATATGATTTGTTTGGTTATTGGAGCACTCATTTCAGGCAAACAGGCTAAAGTGTAGTGAAGAAATTCTGCTGCTGAGAGAAAGCATTAGGTTGGGAAGAAGACTAATCATGGGAGGGAAAATCCTCTTCTGTGCTACTTTGCCTCCTTTCCTCCTGAAAGATTTTCTTCTTCATTGTTTCAAAGTCAATAGATGCACGAACATAATGACCAATTGACCTTAATGAGTAATAAAAGATGTGCACTGCTTTTTCCTGTCACTAATAAGTACCACTAACTCCTCCTCCTTTAGCATCCTTTCACTCCCTCTTCCACTGCTTATCTTGCAGTGTAACTAAAGGTTATCTTTATTAAAGAGTGTCTCTGCCCATTACTAGTTTGAAAATCATAAGTCAGCAAACATATTAAAAACATTCTAGTGCTACTGGTTGTTCCACAACTGCAATCATGAACAGGTCAAATGAAATGGCATGGAAGAGAGAGAGAGAGACCAGAAATAATACTGTAGAAGCCAAAGGTGAAGATAGGAAGCTACTTCTTAATGGCACAAATACTTCATAATGGTTATTTTCCCAGAAAAGCTTAATTTTGCACATATGACTCCTTATCATTAATACAAGCCAAATGAAATGATGCATAACTATACACCTCAGTCTTTTTTATTATTATTATTTTTTTTCACAAGACATTTTAAGTATTTATTGATTTGTAAAGGCACCATGACTCCACGCTGTACTGATCTTGGCAAGGGCAGGAAGGCAGTAGGATTAACATTTGTACAAAATGACCTCCAATAGCGATAATGAGCATTACATCACGGGTGTTAAACACCTTGGGAGGGCCTGTGCAATACGCCCTCACACTTCAGACTTCTGATAACTCCTGGGGCACGATATCAAACTCACCAGTCCAGAACTGCAGTGTCCAGAGAAGGAACACAGCGTAGCAGAGAAGGGGGAAGGCAAAAGAAGAAATGCTGCATCTCAAAAGGAAGTTTTTGTTTCAGTTGGCTAGATTAACGTCTGAAGCTCAGATAAGAGAGTTTAAAAGCACTCAGAATGCAAACACAAACACGTTTACAGACTACAAAATGAGGTGTGAGAAATGCCCAACATTCCCAACGAGTGCGGGTAAGACTTTTATACTCTAACCATCTCATACGTTCTGTCAGAAAGTATTTATCGAAATATTAAAAAGGAGTTTAAAATAGATTGTTGGCATTAATTCTGTAGCCTATGCCCATCAGACCAAGTTCTACAGTGAGTGCCAAGACTGAGGGCTCAGAGGGAGAGAAAAATGAGAACTAATAAATTCAGCTTTGCTTTTGTAAGGCACCCCCTCCCAGCCTCATGCTGATAAAACCTTTATGCCACTCCATCACATATTCTCTCTCTCTCCCTCAATTTTAATTTGAGTTTTCCCACATCATATGTAGCATATGCAGAATACATGATGGTGCTCGGTATAAAGGTTTCATTAGCACTCATTTGGGATGCAGCATAACTCCCTTATGATTTCACAACATGGAAGTGAGGGAGCCATTCCAAATACCTCCTGCTGAAACATTTATAATGCAACAAGCTATCACCCACTTTCTCTTTCACTCCACATCCACCCTCCACCCACACACCCTGCCTACCCCATTACAAGCTCAATTTTGTTTAGTTCCTAAGATCTGAATAAACAGACCATTGCTGTGTACATGCACATCCAGTTCCTAAGGCTTGTATATCATTTTAAAAACTCTTTTTTATGTGGTTTGGGTCAAAATAACAACAATGGGTCAACTTGAAAAACACACACACAAAACAAAACAAAACAAAACAAAAAACCACATCCCTACCTAAATTTCATTGTTTGCTTTTTCTATAGTAAAACTGATAAAAGTCATTGCAAGAATTTAGTTAACATGATATCTTAAATACAGTGCACATTCTGAGGAATCTGTTAGAAAGATTTAGAAAGAGTTCTAAAAGAGCTGAAAAGCTAACGTTTCAGCAAGATGCAATTGTGTATCTTTATTTTGCTGGCCATGGAAATTGGATGGAAATGTGTATTTATTTTAGTTAATCAGTAAGTAAAAGTCCCAGTGTCTTTTAATATACCTGTCACCGTAAAGTCAGGTACTATACTTAGTCTCTAATTGTACTGGGAAAAAACTATGTTGGTACGAAAAGCTATTAGAGAGAGTATGAAACTTTTGGGTGGAATGCAGTGTTAATGAGAGCTCATTACTTTACTGCAAATTTTGACATGCTGCATGTTTTTCTTACAGTCACAGATCCCCAAGCAAAGTAAGTTTTATTTCTCTAAAATGGTAAAGTAAAAATACGCTTCCCCTCTGTCTCCAACATAAAAAAGTAGAATAAAGGGATAAATAAGTTAGTCCCCCATTACTTGAAAATACCCTAATTATGTAGGATAAAGCAATTTATGACTTTCAAAGAAGTGCAGTTAGCGACATAATGGATATCTGCTGTCTGTCAAAACAGAAAATAGCAGGGAACTGCCTGTCAGGGGAGGGGGGATCTGCCCCTCCCCAGCGCTGGGCTGCGATGCTTCTTGCACTGCTCCGCCAGCCAACGCCGCACAACTCGTCTGCTCGGTGTTTACTTTCCAGCTTCACCTACTGCAAGAAGCATGAGGCTGTTACTTGTTCTGATTTCTAAACTAACAATGATAAAATAACGTGAAATGTTAATATTAGTTTTAAAATGGCTTCTTAATGACATGATTTATGGATGTTATTTTCAGTTCTTAGAAAAATGTACACACACATCTATATGCTCTGAGTAGCTTTTTAGTTACATTTTATAAGATGGAACTTTCATACAGATTCAGTTTTAAGCTGAAGCACCTTGGATAAAACGTGTGCATTTTCCTTACTCTTTGCAACTTTTCCAGTATTAAATAGCAGTGGAACTAACCAGATTAGCTGTTCCATTCAAATGTCTGACCAATTTACCATATAATAAAGTGATAAAATTGTAGACAGATGAAAAATTGTATCAATATGAAATTTCCTGATCTTTGTTTTTATCCATTGTAAGCCCCTATAGTAAATATAAATTACAGCAAAAATAGTGTCCATTGTAGGACATATCTTTAGATCAGACCGTTTCTTCCTTCACTTTCAAATGTCCATACTGCTTGCATGGGCAATGCTGCATTCCCACAGATTACAAATAATTATGTTAGACTTTGTAAAAGTATGCACATCCTTTCTGCATCTGCCAGATGACTAAAGGAAATGATCTCATTGGTACAGCTGTAGCATCACAGTGACACAGGCAAGACTATCAATCTGTTAAAAATTCTGTTCTTCCTCATCTTACAAATGGACAAGAGATGGTGTTCGAACTGAACCCCAACTTACCATGATATTTCTCTGCCTATTGGTATCCTTAAACATATATTACAGTCTTCTTTGCAGTTAATTAAAAGTCATTTAGTCCATTTCTTTTCTCTTTCAATACTCAATTTAAGGCATTCTTGTGTGTGTAACTCCAGCTTAAGTTTGTTTTGAAAACTTAAATTCACCACTCTGTACATTCTAAATTTGGTCTAATTACTGTTGATACCTAGTAGATAAGTTACAACACCAAGAAATCCCATCACAGGTGCACATGTACTTCTCTGTTAGAGGTGAAGAACGGCAGAACCACGAACTCTGCTGCATCATCCTGTAAACCAGAAAGGAGGCCAGACATTTTCCTGTGTCTGTGTTGCTTGGTGTTCAGCCTCTCTGCCTACATCGTGCAGTTCATTTATCTAAAGGATATACAGCTGAGAAAAAGCTGCAAAGTCTAATACAAGAGGAGTCTAATTCTAATTGGTCTTTTTGGACACTATCTAAAACCAAATAAAGAATGGTAATAATAGCAAACTAAAGGATAGCAAAAAGAATAATAGCAAACTTGTCCCCGTTAGCTTTTGCTCTTATTATTTATTTCTTGTGCCCTTCACTGAGACGATCAAATAATATTTTTGCTAGTAAATCAAAGGTTTGGTTCCTACTGCCAGTCTTTAGGAGGGGAGCTCTCACTGACATTTTCTAAATTAAAATTCCTTCATTTTATGGGAGTGAGGTGATGCTTCAACTCAGTGTCACCTCTGGATACAGAGGTTTTCAATTTAGATGTAAGAATTGCTACTGCAACTATGAAAAAGAGATTTCCAAATTAAACAGAACCCCCCATGAAATGCTTTGAATAAATGAGTTTTCAAAATGTTAACAAGAACTATCTTGTTAAGGATCATAGAACTTTGAGACACTCTTTAAAGTGACTCCACTGGGTCAACATGGTGGTGTTCCCTTAGTGACTCTGCAGGCCTGAAGAGGCACCACAAATGTCACCACCTGTGCTCCAAATTCAAGGCACAATCCTGTCCAATATAAACACAGACAGTTTGTATATAAAACAAATCAAATGACAAACCCTACCAAAACAAAATGCTCCACTGCACACACAATTCTCCCTTAGGGAGAGAATCAGAGAACAAAACACGAGACAGATGTAAGTCATGTTGCTTAATGCACTCCTGGAAGGCACTCGTAAAAAGCCTATTTTAAAAACAGAGTAATTTCCTGTTCCTTCTCCTTTTTTTCTACGCCACAACAATAACAACTCATTTTGAAATTGAGGATAAAGTCTTGCACAATTACACTAGGCTCATCCCATCTCAGGAACATGGCAACCCAATGCATCCTAAAGGGTTGAAAAAAATTCAGATCAGGAAAACCTGAGAAAAGCCACAGGAGGTAACCAAGGTCTAGGGCAACCAGGAGGAAGCTACCTGAGGCGTCCAACACCTCACACACTATATTTTGTTAAACGAGCAATAAAATAATTTGAAGGAAATGTGTTGATTACTTTTCTGCACAGACATCTAAGTCCTTATTTGCATAGTCTAGCACACAGGTATATGAATATTAAATATTTTTAGAACAATTCTGATTTTTGATTTCTATTTTTCACCCATGAGCAGAGATGATAACAAAATGAATGACTAATTTTACTTTAAGGCCATTGGCTTAAATGATAAAATACAGTGATGCTTGCATTAGGTATAGTTTGACTCCTAGCTAATGTATTTTTTAAATATCTTACATATTCCTTGCATAATAATGAAAATTATTCACTACCACTATGTATTTGTTCACAAATAATTACATTTTATTTGGGGAACAACATAGTTAATCTAAAAGTCCTGGGCCTTTTTTAGACTTCTGAAGGATTTATAGCTCTAGCTAAGGGCTGAAGCTCCCTTCTGCCCCCTTCATAACATGTCAGTCTAGAAGTCAGTTTTGAACACGTTTATCTGATGGGATGAAAAACCAGGTGTGGACTACCATATCGAATGACTGTAGAGCAGCACCGTCAGATTCTGCCCTCATTCTTGGCACAATTTACCTTGCATTTAGCTCCCAGTCTCTGCACTAATAATTGAGCCTTCCCATTAAGAGTTTTTAGAGAAACTCCTACATACTGACGCATTACAGATTTTCAGCCTAAAAAAGGGAAAGCATAGGGAGAAAAAAATTCCTAGAATAAAAACAATATATAAAACGGCAAAGTTGCTGTTGCTAATTTAACTGACATTAAACATTACTGTATGCCAAGCCTCAAAATACTGCCTGCAAACATATGTGATTATTGAAAATATCACATGGGACCCAGCTATGGCAGAGCTCCAGAAGTCAGCATTCGTGTCAGTATGTTTGGGGTGGGGGTGAAAAGAAAAATCAGTCCACGCGGACCCCTTGTATTTTACCAGCACAATTAGCATGAGCTACATCTCTAGGGAATGGGTTTCACAATCACGGACTCTGATCCAAAAGACCGTGCATTTATCTGAGCTGCGTTAGTCAACACCAGCTACAGAGCACATTAACATGCAGCGTAACATGCAAAATAAACTATGAGTTCTACCAGCACAGCCAGTGTTATTACGCTTTGTCTGTACCAAAAGCTTTAAACACACAGTCTTTCCTAATTTGTATTGCGTGCAGGTGTGACATTGCGTTAGAGTGATCTTGACTTAAGAATTAAAAGTCTGTTGGCCAGAAATGTGGAAATTTCTTCAGCAAAATGCTCTGTTTTTCTAAAAACTTTAAAAGCTTTTCTTTTCCTTCAGAGGAGGCCACAGAAATGGGTGTAAAATGTTGATGTGTTTCTGAGAGCATAAATTGACCAAACTTAGTAAAAGTAAGGTTTTTAACATGCAGATGACTGTTGGGTTGGTATTGTTAGGGCTTTTGTCCTAAACATGCTTTTCTACTTTCCTGATGGCTGTCCTCTGTGTAATCTGTTTTTTGTTTTAATCTGTAGAGAGATGATTTGCAGGTTGCATCCCTTTCTCTCACATATATATCTATTCTGTTCTCAGAACATATATGTCAAAAGTAAACTTCTACGTCACAATGTATTACTCAAGTAAATACAATTATTCACACTGGAACCACGGATTTGTAATTAAATATAATCAGTTGGACACCATTAGTTTTTCCACTGGAATGTGTAGTCTTCTTGGGATATGGGATGCCAAAGGAAAAAAAAAATCTAGGATACTTATAGACTATCTGTTGAGAGCTTGTTAATGTACTTAACCATCTTGTTCTCCTCAGGTCATCAACATGACTGGATTTCTATAGCCAGATGTGTCAGCTTCTACAGAGGAACTTCTTAGGCCATGGAAATGAGACAGCATGGAGCACAAACTAAAACCAGCTCCAGCCAAGCCTAATACAAGGTTTCAGCAGAAAACGATCCTGAAAACCTAATATTCTGATTAGAAATCAGAACAGAAATATATTCGCACATATATCCTTGTAATGTTTCCAGAAAGACCCCACTTTAATTTCATAGGCACTAGGAGGATTAGTGACACAATGATTGCTTTGGAGAAGGTCTTTGCAATGAGACCTCATTAAAACGGGCAGACGGAGGCAATTGTCTGTCATTACTATCAGTGATCACTGCACAGCTGAAAGTGTAAGTTACAGCACCATCAAAAAGGTAAAGACGTCCTTAATCTGTCAATTACAATAAAGAAAATCTCTCCAGCTGCAGTTCTCAAAAACTTGTCAGTCTGTCTTCCACCTAACGTCTTTTAGATCACATTAGCTGTATACCTAACACACAGGCTCTATTAAATAGAGCCCTGTCCCCAATTACAGCAGACCTTCGCAGTTTGCATCCAGTCCAAAAAATGACAGACACCCTCAATCCCAGTAAAAATCCAAGAGAGTCCAAAATGCTCAACACCTTGCCTAACCAGGCCATCTGTCACCCAAATGACTGCTTACCTGAGGAGCAGCAAAGCGACACGCGGCTGGGTAATGTGCACACCTCTCAAAGGCTATTTTAGGCTCACAAAACTCAACTGCCTTAGCAAGCTCTGCCTCTGGGTAATTCAAACCATTTTATCAGGCTGAGGTTTTTATATTGGTTTTATAAATGTCTTAAGGGATAGAAAAATATCTTACACTAGCTAGAGACTCACTGAATATGCTATGATGGTATATAGTACACTTAGGCCCAGCTTAAAATAAAGGGGCTATAATTGGTCTCTTGTCCATGTCTAAGGTAAAATAGTGTCTAGGTTTCAAAAAAATGCAGAGCTCAAATCATTCACAGTGAATTTGGAAAGTGCTGAACAACTTTGAAAATGAGCCCAAACATTTTTTTTTTGCAGCCTACATATGAATAAGAATCTAACCTGAGGCTGCAGTTCTCCAAAAATCCTACTGCCCTATATTTGTTTTTTCACTACTCATACACATACACAAGAAAAAGGGTATTCTCTTTCTGGTCTCCATCCTGCTCTTTCCTACTTTCCCCTTAGTGGAACCTGAATATGAATGAGTCAGCCTCCCCAAGCCATGAAGTTCAGTAAAATTCATAACTATACAAACCAAATTCCCCCTTTCCTACCCAAAATGCAGGTACAATGATTTTGCAGAAAAAGAGATAATAAATGCATGGTCCTTATATGAAATATCCACATCCAGCATTTGTAGCTCAACATTTAATTACTTAATACTCCATTGGGAAACACATCCTATTCTCCGTTATCCCCCTGTCTCCTATGTTTGCTATTTACTGCTAAAAGAAAAGATTAATATCTGCAATAAAGAATCAATAATGTTACAGTTATTACATATTTTCATTCTGTATTTAAAGCAACACCATTCACAGAGGAGTCTGAATGGCTGCTTCAAGTCTTCTGAGATGGGAGTTCCAGAAACTTACATTTTCAATTAGTAATTTCAGCTGAAGAGGCACAATAAGTGAGAACTGTACAGCTTTTTAAGCTTGCCTGACTATAATTACTTTATAATTCTTAGAAATAAAGATTCGTCTACATGGCAGATGAATTTGCAGCGTTCTTGTGTTTCAGAATCTGTCAACGTCTTCTGCATAATCTCTTAAGGACTTTTAAATGCACAGCTTGAGGGGGAACAACACAGCTCTCCAAGCTGCCTGTGTACATAGCAGATTCACCTCTACTTTCAAACAAAAAATGAAAAGCAAACTTCACTTTGCAGAGCATAAACCTCTTTGTCTTAGCATTTATCAGAAATGTTCTTAGTTATCAATTTCTGCAAAATTTCTCCACAAACAAAAGAACAGTTATTCACTTACATTCTCTTAGACAGACAGAATATCATGAACATGTGATAATTACAGTACATTACTGTCAGCAGCGTAGGGCACAGAAGCATTTGGCAATAGGCATGACCTTATCCTTCTAATATTGGTTACACAAGGCACGTTTCTTCACACTAAATCTTGAATTTGCAATGTTATATAACCTCACTCCTTTTATATTTTCTTCAGCATCTGATGTTGCATCTCAAAAGGCCAGCTTTTTATGTTTGCTTACATAAACTTCATGTTCCTATTTAAGCTGAATTAAGGATGCAAGAGATTACGTATGCACCTTGCTGCTTAGAAATACAAAGGTTCTCATTTCCTTCCCAGTGCTGAGGAAAGTATCCAGCAATTCGGAATGGATTGGAAATGACATTGGACTGAAGTGAAAGGGCAGTTTAAATGACAGAATAATTAAACCAAATATTTCATATCTGAAAATGCAGCAACTTAACACCAAACCGATCAGAATTTGGAAGCTTCGTCCCACAGCAAACGATCATTTTTCAACACCTCCCCAGGAAGGATAGGAAGGTTAAATGTCAAGTAATTACAGGATCAAATATTAATAACGGAATACCAAATCTGTAATGGAAACAGATGATCTGAAAGTCACTAATTTAAGGGGAACTCCCTCAGATGCAGGAGCCTTCATTAGGCCCCAGTTACACACCTCTGAGCATGTTTTTTCCAGCTAGGCTTAATGCACCACCAAGTACCACGGGTAACAAAGTCCGTTAGGCAAATCACGTGAATGTCATGATCAATTATAAATCTTGAAGCATGAAGAGTATAAAAAGAAAACACAAATGTTGCACAACCCTTAAGCAAACTTGTAATTGTATGTTTTTTTTCACTACAGCTCAAGATATGTATAATTACCTTTAGACATTTCAAAGTTTGAAGTGATGAGCATTGCTGAATACAGATTAGCAAGCAAGAATTACTCTCAAATAAATAAATAAATCTCCCACTATAATGAAATGCCCTTAATTACAATAAGAATATTATAGATATTATGTTTGGGAAACACGTGATTTTAACAAGGGACAAGTACACGTGTAAATCTCCATGGATTCCCATGGTACTACTTATTCATCAACTGAATATTTAGGGGTTGAAATTATGTGGTTCAAAATTCTAGAGATAAAGATTTTTAAGGTATCTACAAAGAATTGATACCTTGTACGTTACACTGTTTAATATAGTTGCTGAGCTCTACCAGAGCCTGCAGGTCACAATTAAAAATAATGATCCGATATCCATTGCATTGAAGACATATGTAAGTCAGATTTAGGTTTAAAATGCCAGGCAGGATTTTGAGGGGGTTTAAAGGGGAGAAGAGGATGGAAAGTTATATAATAACAGCTGATAAAACAATATTAAAGCTGGAGACAAGTGAACTTCACCAAGCTTGGAGTCTGGGTTCAGGCCTGATAAGCATTCAGAAGTCCAGGGGCTTATCTGGGCTTATCAGAAATAGCCCGATCCTCTGGGTCTGCAAAACTGAGCTGTATATCTTGCAAGAGATCTCAGTTTGTGGTTGGAAACTCTTCACAGACAGCATATTTTACTGCATTTTAGCATTTTAATTATCACTCTGGCTGGGGCTCATAAGGCATATGAAAGGAAAAGGAAAATGAGCATGTCATTTTTAGAATCTCCATAAAGATTTCTCAAAGTTCAAATTTTCTGAACGAGTGAACAAACATGACAAAAACCACATATCTGAATTTTGGAATTGGATCTGAGATGGAATGCAGGTTTTGTTTCCTTGTTTGTTTTTGTAACTCCATTTATTATCCAGCCCCAGTCAAACTAATGAACCATGAAAAAAGATATTAATTTTAGAACTCACCTAGCATTGTTCTGGGATCTGCTGAAAATGCCATCAATAATAGAAAATATATCTAGCGTGAAGGCAGCTTGTCAACAAGACGACTGAGTCCTGAACTCTTAAATTGGTTATTTTAGCTCACGTAAGATCTTATTGACGTGGATATATCTGAAACAATCCCCTCAGACGTAGTCATGAGGTTTGGCAAGATCTAAAGCCAAGATAAACTATTGAGCCACATATTTCCAAAGGTCAATATTATTTATTTCCTTCAAGAGAGGAGATGGCGATGAGCGCGAACTTGGTGAAATTTGTGTCCAGGATGCATTACACAAGCTATCCAATGAGGTAGCTTTTTATTTAGCACATCAGATATTCCGGTCAGAAAATTTAGTTGCCATTTGTTAATACTCCAGTTTGTTATTGTAAGGGTTTCTCAAGGATGAAGATGAACAGGGTTTCTAAATCATACCACCTGCTTTTAAAGCAGATTGCCTCTGAAAGTCCTTGGACGTTCTGCTTAGACAGACCCACTGCTCTGCCACCCGACCCCAGCAGCCTGCGCTGCCCTGCCGTTATGGAGCTGCCCTGGCACCCACTGCCGGCACTGCCTGGTGCCCATTTTCTGGTAGATTTTCTGTCAAGAGACACAGAAGATGGAAACCCTCACCATTGCTGTCAGTGCTCTGGAAGTTCTTCCTCAGATAGTGCTGCTGTTTCCTTTCTTCTGAACGCTGTTCTCTAGGCTTTAGTTCATAGCAAACAATAATGCAAAGCCTTTGTGCAACACCTCGCCTTTCCCATCTACTACCTTCTCTCCACAAGAGTAAAGTCTAAACTTTGTGGGTTCACAGTGAGATTTCACTTGGCAGCTGCTTCAGTATTCACTGAAGCTAACCAAAAGTTCCTGTTGACCTCAGCGCACACTGATTTTTTATTCTGCAATGTGACAAAGTTTTAGAGGCAATGTTACCAGACTCTCTCTTTGTGTTATCAGTATTTTTTTTAAAGACCCAGGGAAGACTGAGGTGTTACCAATAATTAGTGAGTCCAGCATACCTTGTAATCTCGTATGCAGCCTGCAATCTACAGATAACAGCCGATTACAAACCTTTGAACATCACCCAGACTTCACCAGCTTTAATCAGTTCCATGCAAACATCTTCAGGTGTCCGAATACGTTGTGCAGACCGGGCGGATCCCAGGACTTACAGCACCTACCCTAAGCCTTGGCTGGTGGGAGTCAGGGACGAAGGGCCTAATCCACTCATAGCGTTCCTAACACTCCCATGAGTAAGTAATTTTCTTACTGCCATATGCCATCAGTCCCTCTTGGAAATACACAGATGAAAAGCAAAAACTAAGAGAATTTCTAAACATGCATGAGGATATTTTAAGGACCAGCACTACCACGAGCATTTTGGCAGTACCCCGATGACCAATCCCCAGCTATAAAACACACATGATTTCAGATCCCCTAATTTTGCAGCACCAGTTACCACGTTCAGGAAGTTCTGACACTGTCACTTTTGAATGCTTTAGAAACCAGTGAACTGTCTCTGTATTCACGTTCAGGTGCTTAAATGTTCCCTCTTTCAGCATTTTTCTGCCAATGAACCTTAGCTGGGACTGTGAGGTCACTCTGGCATGCAACGATAATTCACATAAAATTGTCATTACTCATGTGAAGGAAGACAAATGATCATACAGAACTGCGCTTTTCGCAGGAATCTGAAAGACACACAATATGAGTCAAAATGCCCAATTTGCGGCTAATTCTATTCAATTTTCAAGACAAAGGATATATTAAGCTAAAAAAAAAACACAGTGAGTTTTGTGCACTGGACCTACGAAGATTTGCAAACACTGTATTGGTATCAGCTGCAGTTTTCTTTTTTTCTTTTTTATTTTTTTATAGAAAGTTCTTACAGTGATGTTAGACTAACATTAGCCAATTGCTTTTCCAGTCACAAGCAACCGGTGTTTACCCCTGTGTGAGCCAGCAGTGGGGAGGGTTTTTTTGTTTTGTTTTTCTTTACCATACACATATGCACACATGTATATACATATGTGTGTTATATGTGTATGCACACATACATGCACATATATACATGCACATATGCATAGAATTATGAACGTATAGATTAAAATATATCCGATGTTAATAAATAAATAACTTCCCTGGGCACCCTGAGCACTGCAAACCAGAAGCTCCCCACTGAAGAGCAGCTAGACAGAAAGCACAAGTAGGAACAATAGCAGCTCCCTCGCAGCATTCAGGTAAAGGCTGACCTGTAGACTCTCTTCTATATGAGAGGGAGGTAAATCTGCTTCTATGTTAACTTAATCTTTGGCCTTTCTCAAACAGACATTGTGATTGCTTCACTGTGCTGCATTTTTTTCCATTTAATATCTTTGCAGGAAGAATACTGTTCCAGAAGGATGAAGCCAAAACCACCAAATAGATTTCACGCTGGACTGGACCACCGATTAGATGGAAACTCCAGTCCCAGGGGCACAAGTTTAGTGCTTTATTCATTCTTCTATATCTATTATTTATCAGCAAGGAGAGACTGAAGAAGAGATGGAGAGAAAGCAAGATCTTGTAGTTTAATGCAAAGTCTTCATCATTCACATATCGGAGTTGAATATAAGCCGGAATGAGGAGTGCAATGTGCTCCGTCCTTTCGTTACTGCCCTCACTGGACAGCAGCGTGACATCAGGCTGCTTCTGCCTCCGGGGATCACTTAACTGAAGGACCATGAAAAATGAAAGAGTCCCTTCTCAGGGGAGCAAGGGTTATATGGACACAGCCCAGATCCATTGAAAAAACAGGACTGGCAAAACTGAACTTTAAAAGACCTGTTACACAGAAAACTAACCTTGTTTTTACTGTCTTAACAAAGCTTTTGTGAAAGAACAAGCAACAGACAGGAAGAAACACAACTTTTAAGCAGATATGCTGAAGGAGGCTGAAGAATACAGCCCATGTACAGAACTGATGACACGTTGCTATCATTAATATCCAAAGCTTTATTAAAGGAGTGAGCCCCCTATAAAAAAATCCCGGGTCCCATTACCTACATCTATCTCTCCTGCTCGGCAATAGAAATAGATTGAATGTTACACTAAACGCAAGTGTGAAATTATTTCACTAGCTGGAGTGAAACTTTCTGCAAGTGTTCCCCTGGTAACTAATCAATTGAACTCCCATGATGACCACAAAGTATCCTTCACATATCCGGGATGCTCATGCTCTTTATGAACATCCTGAATTATACATGGAAGCAAATGGAAACACATCACAGTTCTCCAGCTGGTACAGTATATTCACATCAAACTAATACTACCAAACATATTGGCAACCTTATTTTGCATCAAGTGAACTTCAAGTAGATTTCCATGTAGAGTGCAGGAAGGTAATTGGACTTCTCCCATCTAAGCCACAGATCCATATGCAGCGGCGAAGATTTAATGGAGGAACTTGTAATTACCTAGCTGCATGCAAATTACAGCACTTTTCTCTCCAGGCTACTGTTGCTGGCTATCTAATCTCAGCCACAGGGCAGATCCATAAATTCTGCACTTCCCTGGTCTCTCTGAGAGGCATCTAACCTTTTTTCACTCCCTTAGCATAGATTCTCTTCAAGTAAATCTAGCCCAACAGTCAGACTTGTAGAGTTATCACAAACTGTAACATGCAAACTTCTCTGGATGTGATTTTAATTCCCGCTCCTACTGAATACCTCATCTCCTCAATCCCTCCATCCCCAAAAGAATTTATTACCCTCCCCATCTGACTCTGGAAACAGAAAGTGAACCGATTCACTTCCAAAAGAGGTTTTCAGCAATTTTTCAGCATCACATGGAATTCTGAAAACCCAAGTCTTTCCAGATGTGGACCACAGGAATATGACTTTGTTACCAGAGAAAGGCTGGCATATACACTGCCTAACTAAACAGGACCCACTACGTTTATATAGTTCCTACTGAGGTCAATGGGCATAACAGCAAAAAGGGTAGTTTCCATGTTTCAATCCATATTAATCAATAAATTTGATATGATGAGACAATTAATGTACCTTACTCTATTTTTATTCTTGCTATGACTGTGCAGTTACTCTGCATCTTACACTTTCAAAAATCCCTTGGAGATTTTGCTCCTACATATTAATATTAATAGTTGTCTGTATCTCTTAGGATTCAGACTTTAGGATTCTGTCTTTGGAGCACTATCTTCACATGTAAAAGCCCTATTTCTCCAGCTGCATAAGCACATCTACCGCGTGTCAGTTCTTCTCAAGTGATTTAATCAAAAGCACCCAAACTTTATCACTTCTGAAAGAATACCCAATTGCCACTTCTTCTGCCTCCTGCCTGCAGGCTGCTGCTGCATCCAAGGTGAAGCAGCATGGCAGAACACCACAGCACAAGAAAACCCCCGGTTCTCAGCAAGAAAACTGCATCCCTCAATCAGCTCATCATTTGTCTTTCCCTTTTCTGAATCTGGCGGCAGCCATTTAAATCTTCACCTGTAGGTTAACTGGGCCTCAACAGAACGATTCCAGCCTGACCGAGTGTATGATCCCATTCATTGTTTGTATCCTGGGGGCAAACGGCAGCCTGAACCACCACAGAGCCTAGAAAAGGCAAAATGCTTGGGACAGACAGAATGTTTACCCCCCATTTTTGTAAAAGACAATGACGTTCTCTTCAGAACAGATCCAGAAGATGTATTCCTGTAGCATGGTGACATCAAGCCAACTAACAGGAGCAGGTTAGCACATAAATATGTGGCTATGAAAGAATACAGCAACTGTCACATACTTGGTCCCCTGGCTTTCAAAAAAATTAAATCACAGTTGTTATTACGAATTGCAGCATTGTATTTACGATGGGATATTGATCTCAATTTTCTCTCCTTCACGTTGAAATAATGCAATTGCTTACTTCACTATGGGAAATCAGGAGAGTCTAAATCCTTTTGAGGAATAGCTGCAAAATCTTCGGTTTTACATAGTATTAATCAGGCCTGAAGTGAAGTGACAGAAAACCAATAGTGGTGTTGTAGAGTAAGGTAGGAAAAACTGAAAACCTTATTAGATTGTCTGCTGTAACATTGGTGGTATGTTTGACCCCAGGTTCAGGGCAGGAGCACAGTATCTGGTAGAAAAGCCACATGGAAAGCACACAAAGCAAACACCATTTCCCATGGGCTCCATCTGCTTTGGATGCCTGTGGAAGGGTGGGAGCACAAACACTATCCACAGAATCGCTTGCTTGAAAGCTCACAGTCTTATAGGAAGCAGTGCAGAGGGATGGCCACTGCTCTGCCCTCCAAGCAGGCACCTCACAGCAGCAGAAGGGAGCCTCTCTCTTGAGAAGCGTGGCAAGGTGACAGGATCTTTCACTGAACCACATTATACCAGTCTGTGCAGTCTCAAAGGCTTTGGTCCTATAATTATGGCAGAGACTGTCCCTTGCCTGCGTCGTCATGCACCATACCTGCCCAGCTTCCCAGAGCTCCACAGGCAGTCAAACTTCCAGTTGCATTCTTATCACCTCGCCCAGCGAGGCTTTGTTTCAGAAGATAGTAAATGTACCAAATTTATTACTGCCATTAGCATTTTCACATTGCATTAGCAAACAGTGCTTGCAAGGAGCAGAAAAGTACACGGAATTCATTAAAACCTTCTGGGTCTGGAATACAGGGAAAGCAGAAATAATTGATCCTGCAAAGAAGAGAGCAGGAGGTGCTACCAGAGACCCACAGAAATCTCAAACGGGGAGGGCTGAATTTTTCACAGAGGCATTCAGCTGTGCTGAAGATCACTGGTAGCCTTTGAAATTTTCAAACCGGCAACAAAACTCCAAGGAATTTCTTCTTGTGATATGTAGCCCATGCAGTAGAGGTTTTTCGTGCCTTTTAACTAGTTTCTGGAGGAAAGAATTAGTATATGTGCTGCGATAGTGTGGTAAGAGAGCTGCAGCACCATCAACAGCTGACGCTGCAGAACAGCTTTCATCATTTATTAAAACTGATCTGAAAGTCTTTTGAAAGCTTATTCTGTTCTCATAGATCCAGCTGAGAAGATACTTATAATATTCAATATACATGCTCCTTTGGTCAACTTCTTCCCACACATCCTTGGAGCCATTCCTGCTTCTCTTCAGTGTTTATGGTCTTAAGATTTTTTGCAGATTGTTATCACATCTATTAAGATATACAATACACAGAACTGCAGGCAAGAAAAACACTGAGCTGACCTTGCAGGGGCTCCATATGGCCTCTTGAATGACACAGAAACCACACAGAGTCAGGGGAGTCAAGAAGTTAAAGGGAAAGGAGTAGAGGGAAACAACAATTTAGATAACTGTGAACTGCTTACTGAAAAGAGTCCTGTTAGAGACAGCAACAGAGTCATTAATTTCATGGGTCTGAGGAAAGAGCAGAGATAACCAGTGGTCAAGTCAAGAAGCAAGGACCAGCGCTTATGAATAAGGCATTCAGTTTGATTCAAACACAGCTGCTGAACAACGAGCCTATTGGACAATGTTGCCTTACAGCTTTACTTGCTAACCCACACTAGATTTGCACACCCCAAATTCTCAGGCATTTAAAACAAAGAAAAAGAAAAGAGATAACAAAATAAAGAATTAAAACTCTGTAGAACAGAAATTTTCCATTTACTGTCATGAGAATGTTTGAAAACGTTAAAGCTTTCCTGTCCTTGCAGTCCTACAAGCACTAATGACAGAGAATGGGCACTCAGTGAAACTCTGAGCACAGCTGCTTCCCCGCAGCATAAAATCCTAACAAATAGGGCAGGAAGGACACACTTTAGGTGTCCATCCCCCTGTCCACGGCAGGAGCAACAATCCCTGCATTATTCCTGGCAGACATTCATCTAATCTCTTTCTGAAAGCCACTAGTGATGGAGATTCCCCAGGCCCAAGGCAGCCTAGCCCAGTGGTTCGCCCCGTGCCATTCGGGTGTCTTTGCTAGCACTGAATCTCCTTCTGTGCTTTAAATGTCTGTTACTTCTTTACGTAACCTAGAGCAGAGCAGCTTCCTGCTTTCCTCACTGCAAGCACCTTTTACAAATGCGAGGGCTGTGAATATCCACCGCACAGCCCAGGAGGAGGTATCTGTAACAACACTGGTACCACCTGCTCAGAGACCGTGTGTTTGGGGGCAGGCACAAGAAACCTGTTCCAACAAAACCTCTGCTGTTATTGAATTTTGTATTTTTCCATGTGTGGGGAGATGGCAGGAAATTCCACAGCAGACCAGACTAAGTGCTCATCAATTCCCAGACCTCCCAAAACACCAAGAATAAAACTGAACAGAAAACACTTAACGAAGCATTAAGACAGATCGTATAAATAGGGGCACCAGTTGTTCCTTTTGTGGATTTTTCCCATGCTGAGAAAATACAAAAGTGATATTTGAAACATGAAGTAAGGGGCGGGATTGTTCTTTGGGGAGAAGGGTTTGTTATGTATGTGTAGATATAATGGGCATTCTCTTCAGGATCTGTATATCCTCTGTGAACTACAGGACTCAATATATCAAGTCTGCAGTCTCCAGGCATGCAGCTGTCTTGTAATTCCTATGCCAGGCAGTCTGCTAAGAAATCTGACAGTGATTTTAATAAGTAGGTACCAAGTCCTTCAGTAATCTGTTCCTTCTTACCTTCAGAAGCCTGGGTACATGATGTGGATGTGGGTCAGCCTCTAGCAGGGTTTTCATTTCATCGTGTGCAGCCCTTTCATGCAATTTGCTGCATTTCTGCCCCCTATTTAATAACCCATGTAATTAAGAAACGTACAGAAAGAGGAGCCTCCTGGGTTTAGAATTAGTGAGAGCTGACTGCTTTGTTCATCTGAAATCAAGCTAAAAGCAACTGTTAGGGGAGACCTTCATACAGAAACACTCTGAGGAGCACAGGGTATAATTCTTTAAAAACAAAATCTTGAGAGCCCAGAAAAAATTTTCATCATGACTAAAATAACAGGCCTTCAAATTTGGTATTGTACCGTTACAAGTAGTGAGCTGAACATCAGCATGTTAACTCCCTCGGCACACTTATTCCTTACTGCAAAATCAGATATCTTCCCAAAGAGAACACAGACACCCGCATGCAGGATATTCAGTCTAACACCATACTATTACAATCCAATCAATATTTTAGTAAATAAGCCTAATCCTTAAACGTTGCTGAAACACTGCAGGACCAAGGAAGTTTTTCCTCTGTCAAGGAAGGACACTTCAATAGCACATTTTTTAAGACTTCTATATTTTTTAAATCACTGTGTTCACTCCTCTTAGTTTCTGCTTTATACCAGGCCACATTTTAACTCATGTTTCCAGAAATGAAAGATGGAAAAGCCTTACATTTTAAGGTTGATTCCCACTCACTGCAATCTAGATGATGGCCCCATTTTCATACTGATCTTGTGTTAAATTGGCTATTCAGAGCTGCTGCAAAACCTTAACCATGATTTTCATGCCCACTGTAAGCCACAAGGAGTCTTTAGGCACAGAACAAAGACAATGGCATAAATAATTTGGTTTCTTAAAATATCCACATCCTTCTGCACCTAAATGTGCTGATAATTTCCAGCCACATTTCCACCTGCAAAGGTTCTTGTAATTACCAAGCACATCAGATAGGTTAGGGTTAAGCCACATTATGGAGTTAGGAAAGAGGCCCAGATGTGCAGAGATGACTTGCTCCTCTATTGGATAATTAAAAGCAGAACGAGAGGTGGGATGACCCTCAGCAAATTCCTATTTCATTTTCCTCCTACCCCTTTGAAAAAGCTTCCAACTATATATTGAAAAAAATTGGCAATGTCAACCACAAACTTTTGGACTGTTTCCTCCTTTCTCTTTCTATCTCTTTAGCCCTGTTTTCTCCAACAATAGATGCACACGATCCTATCTCCCCATAATTTTTTGCCATTTTCACTCTCACCTTCAAATCTTAATCTCTTTCTCCTGCCTGCCAAAAGGTATTACAGTCATACTCACTCCTGATCAACAGGTCACATGCATTTGTTCATTTTTATTCCAAATCTTAGGCTCTTTTTGTGTGTTCCACGCTGAGTGACCAAGATTCTCTCCGGCTTGTGCTCCTCACACCCCTAACAGGCATCTCACAGCCCCGCTGATCCTGACCCCAACAAATCCTCTGCCTTCCACAATGCCATCCTGCCTTTCTGCCTTTTCCCCATTTCATACAGCTTTCCAACCACATTTTAACCATCCTCTGCCATCGCTTTTGCATCTCTCTAATGTCAGAGTCAGTCCTCATAGAAAATGACAACAGTGGAGTGTGGAATAGAAAGGAACGCCCTTGTCTGAAGCTCCTGTGCTGCCATGAAACATAGGGCCCACTCTAGCCAAGGGTGTTACTTTTTCTCCTCCAAACCATGAATGTGGATAGAGGTAGACACGAAGACTGTACGTGTAGTGATTTGTCTGTGCTGGTGTGTGAGTTGCCTGCACCACAAATCCCCAGCTGTGCAGATGGGAGGTGGAAGTGTTTTATCAAGCAGAGGGTGCTGAACACTCAGGAAGCAGGACCCGGAGACCTGAAGTTAAAAGGGGAAAGAAGAAAGCATGGACAAGAAAGCAGAGACAAATAGGCACACATACAAGCTCCTGCTACCAGAAGGTGGTAGGTGGATCCCAAAGAAGGGCCTGGTGTGACGCTGCGCTGGAAGAAGCAAAGCAGTGAATTCAGCTGGCTCTGATAGCCCCTGGAGCTGCAGACAGTGTGGGGAGCAAGAAGGCAGAATGGCAAAGATGAGCTTCTGCAGGTGCTGAGGTGAGTTCATGGAAGGCTGGACTTGTGCTACAGACAAAAGAAACACCTGGGGAGAAGAAAAGTCTCATCCCTTGCTTTTGCTACGGACTGTATTCACAAGTGTGGTACAGTCTCAGGGTTTTCAGCTTTTAGGGTGTGTGTTCTTAGACTTTGCTCTGTGTCTATACCTCTAAGAGACAGACTTATTTCCAAATGTCACCTCCGGGACATGGAGTTTTAAAGAACACACCTTACACTGCAAGCAATAAAAGTCACCAAAGAGAATAGCAAAATCATGAGAGCTGGCAGCAGGCCAGCACCATATGTTGACAGCACTCCAGCAGCAACGCAGAGAACTGCTCGGGGAATTTGTCACCGTGCATTCTTCATTACAGCGGCCAGAAAGTAGTTTCCTTTGGATTTAAAGGCCATTTTTGTTAACTGTATTAAATACCAGTTTTACGACACAGAAGTGACAAAACTGACTGGTTTACGAGCTCCTGACACGAACCCTTTTCTTCCTATGGAATTGTTTGCTTGGCTGCATAGTGCTCCTTGACGGCTGATGCAGCAGCCCTCACCAACACTGCTCCCGATCACTTTCGGCGTATCTGAAGATACCGTATAGGTTGCCCTGAATGTCCTCTGCTCCCCAGAGACATCTGAAAAACAATTACTTCAGGGAAGCTTGGGTCATTTTGGCAGCTTCCCAGCGAAGTGTCCAGCCTTGACTGTTTCACCAGCAGACCTCCCAAAATGTGATCTCTGCCGCTGCATGGGGCCTGACTGAGCAGTAATGCACGCTTCGTCTCTGAGCATGATCCATACGATAAGCTAAATGGAGGCTTTCATATTTTAGCAAGTTTCTGCGGGTTTCAGCAGTTTCTCTGCTGAAGTTGGCAAGGAGTCCCACAGTGTTTGTAAAGTTTCAGTTTTGCTATGAAATGAAAATTGACATTTCAGCACAACACTAAATTTCAACAATTAGGCTTAAATTGAAGTTCTACTGTATTTCCTAGAATTGAGGTTTTCAAAACATAAAGGAAAGCAATATTATGCTAAATACCAACTCTATCCTCTCTCATGCAATAATCAGTTTGTAATCATGCCATTCACTCTAATGGCTTTGCATACATTTCTTGTTAGAATTTGTCACATGAAAGGCTTGCACTGGAAACCAAGCAAGTTGGCTATTTCTCTCTAATTCTAAAGGTATTCAGAAATGTTGGTATTAACTGAAATTTAATTTCAGGAGTTGAGGACCCAGTTAATTTCAATACAAGTGACCAGAGAATGAAGTAACACAAATATAAAAACAGCATACACATAAACTCACTACTTAGGTTGCCATGTCAGATGCTTGTAAGTTACGAAACGCCATTAAGGCCACCATGCAACTTGACTCCCTGTTGTGTCTATACACACGTGTAACACATGAAGATATAATTACATGATCTCACAGTATTTTCCCCACAAGACCCCTGGCTACATTGCCTCTGTGCAATAGGCTACACTTACTTAATGAACAGCATTTTGTTTTCTTGTCACTGCTCCATGCGTGGCCTAAATCTCAGTTGTTGCTCCCCGTTTAAACCTCACCCTGCAGACTATTGTTTAGGAGCCTTCCGCTGCGCCTGGCACTACAGTATTTAACACTCTCAATGGAAACTTTGAGTCTGTGCAGTTAAAAGCTGGGCAAAAAAATTAAGCAACAAAAATAATTATTAATGGAAAGCATCAATTTAATAGCAAATGGTGCTACTGGGGCAACTGCTAAAAAGTTGAATCACACGTATCCATTTTTTCATCCCCAGGCACCTCAAAACCTCAAGCAATACACAAAATTTAAAGACAACAAATTTTTACTTTGCTGTTACACTGATTAACCCTACACAGATCAGGACAAAAGAAATACTGCTCTATTCTACAAGAACTCATGACCATGCTATCGTGCCTCAGAGAAAACCAGAAATTGCCATACAAGTATCCGTGCATGCTGAGGAATGCAACGGAGAACAAAAGACGAGATCCAAGCAGGAGGGGGAGAGGGGATGCAGAGTGTCTGCACATGCTATAAAACACACAGCTTTTACTGCAGAGCAGTTCTGCGTGCCTGTGCTAGGAGGGCTCAGCAGCCCAGGAAAGTCCTTTGGTTTTGCTTATTTTTGCAGGCAGATGACTAAAATGTTCTGTGCAAACTTAACAAGGTAACAGAGAAAAGCAGATCCCAGAGCACTGGTGTTAATAAGCACGCTGATAGCAAATGGCAGCCTTCCCTGCAACTCCTGGTCAAAAACCAAACCAGTGATATCCCTGTGATGTCTCCATACCCAAACTGCAGCACTGGTATTGACACTTCACGCAGGCAAGCTGTTCTATCCATGCTGCAAACAAACAAACAAACAAACAAAAAAAAACAATAAAGAAGCCCAATTCAACCCTCTCAGAACACAAAGTTTCCTTGTGTAGAAAATGGTATTTTTTACAAGACATGTTGGAACACTTCTGCTTTATTCTAAGATATATTCCAACCCTCTGCACATCCTTCATTCAGTCACAGAAAACTTCCAGACTCCCAGAGAGCTTTAGAGTCTGACATGTCAAAATACTCTCGTGCTCGAGTTTCTAGGGGCTGAAGATGATCCTACAGCTGAGACCATGTACTGCTAGCCTACTAAAGCTTTTGCAATGACTTTGCAGTGCAGAATCAGCTGCAGGAAACCAAGAATAAAAAATGGCACGTCTATTCCATACAAGCACATATACAAATAAATCCATTTGCTCATCTACGTGGACAAGGGACCACGTAAAATTAGCTGTTTACTTATCGTTATTACAAGGGTCAGACTCTTTTAAGAACAGTAAAAATCAAACTACAAACAACTTTAAGCACCATGACCACCAATGGGGAATATGCAGAACAGAGAAAAGAAACCACACAAAAGAAACCACTAATTTTGAAGCACAAGAAAGGCTTCTGAAAACACAGATCTTTTGTATAGTTAACAAGCATATAGACTTCTATACACTTTAGCATAAAACATGAACCCCTAAAATGCTTTGGAACCTCCTATGGTTATATATAGTCCAACAGCAATTATTTGCTCCGTTTGTTGTAAACAACATTAGTCCATTTGGGAAGAAACTCTGTAGAAGAGTATGAGGAGATGCTAGTTCCAATGACATTAGGGACAGTGAGGATGTTTTTACGGTAAACCTGGGAAGAAGGAGCACCGGTTACTTGCTTCCTGTGCTTACAAGCAGAGAACCCAGCAACGATAATGGAAAGGCTGCACTGATTACAGCAGCTCTGGACTAGCGTTGCCAAAATTCAGAACTTTTCAGGGGCCAGATAGGAGTTGCCTCAGAGGAATCTAGATTCAGACATCTGTATTTGGACAGCTAACAGCCACTGGCAGTTTCACGTTGTGGAAACACAAAGAACAGCATGAAAGAGTACCGTGTACAGCCCCCATCCGCTCCTTCTGGGTAATAACCTGCTTGGAAGATGCAGGGCTATTGTATTTATTTTTTCTTGCCATATGCCTTGGGGCAAAAGGTGACAGCATCTGTTTCTGTTTAGATTCCACGTTTATTCTGAGGTTTTGGCTCCTTTCTGATCATGATTCACATAGCAGTTATCTGGTATCTTTTCTGTGTGCTGCTACTTATGCGGGCAGAGGAAGAGCCTCGCTTTCCTTCAAAAAGTCATGCAGGCAGCCCCTGCTATGGACTGCCAATCCACGGCACCTTTCAAGATGTACTTTACACTGGTTAAATGTAAGGAAATATATCAACATCAAATGATGTTGTTGGAAATATGTTCCCTCTTTCATGTTAATGCATTCAAATAATCTAGCATCTGCTCTATAAATACCACTTCCTCTTTCCACATCATCTCAGCAAAACATCACTATTTCCATGTGAGGATGAACACTACTGCAGGGAACTTTGTAAAAAGGAATTTTCTGCATTACAGGATCCTGTAAAACAAAGGACGCTTTATGCTGCAAAGGGCCAGCCAAAGAATAGGTCTGAGGAATTGCATTCCCCTGACCAGCAGATCTAAGAAGACGGCACTGTTTGAATGTGGAACCTTTTTCTTCAACATTGTGAAGTTCTTATATTTTGCCTGTGGAAGGTATGCATCCCTCTGTTGCTCTGAATTCATCTCGCAGTCAGTCTGATGAGCAGCACAGAGAGAAGTCTCAGATGATGCATCAGTTTGCTTTCCTCTCAAACAGATTAAAAGAGTTATAGAGGGGGAGATGCGAGAACAGAGCCTATGGAACAAAGAAGTAAAGGAAGGAAAATACTTCCAAAGTGAAGATTAAGAGAGAAATGTTGCTGTAATGGAAAAATTAGAAATCATAAGGCAGACAAAAAGACAAAGAAAGGAAAGGTCTGCTTCTGCCATCAAGTTGTGACAATATAAACCACACAGACCAGCTGTGACGCACAAAGAAGCTGCAGAGCTAACACGTCAAGGTTCGCCCAACGGCAAAAGGCACTTGACTAATATCAGCCTTACTTTGCCTGAATCATTTCCCTTGCAAAGCACACTCATTTCTTCTGATCGTTTAAGTCCTTTTCTCTTCCTGTTGTTAGCTGCCTCTTCAAATAAGCTAGCGTTTCATTTCCACAGCAGTCTGGAAATATTTCATTGTACTACAGCACGTTGCTCTAGGAACTAGGAAGACGTGTGCCTTCCTCTTTTTTTTTTTTTTTCTTTTTACTCATTGAGGAAGGCCCTGAAGCCACGTTCTCATTAAATCTTTATGGCTTTTTAAAATAGGAAGTTATTGTCCCATATACCTCCTTAATTATGCACCAATCAAAAAGTTTAAAAGAACAGCCCTACCAGTGACAGCCAGGAGACAACCAAAAGGAAAGAGAAGGGTGTAGAAGGAAGAAACCCGCTGATGAACTAGCGTTAAAGTTTGTTCCCTGTAACACAGGAACCTACTTAAGCATGAGGCTGGCTTAGCATGAGGAGAGACTAAATGCTCCTGAGGGGAAAAAGTTTTAGGAATCTATTCTTTGTCAAATTGTATTCCAATTTAGAGGACGGGTATGCTGTTATTTATTGCCTCGGATAGGCTTCGTGGTATTCATACAACAAACATATTCAAAACAGACTTTGAAAAACTGTTTAACTTCAGGTGCCCATTTTGAGACTCCTGGAGCTGAAGCATCAGAGCGAGTGGCTTCAGACGTAAAGCCGTTACGTAATACTACAAACGCAGTATAGAAAAGTAGCTAACTTCTGCCACACACTACATACATGAACAGCTTTGACTGCAGTGATGCTAAAAAAAAAAAAAAAAAGAGAGATAAGAAATTTGTAAAAATAATACTAATAGCATGACGAGGAAAACATTTGTTATGTTCTGAATTACATTTGCATTGATTCACAAATATAATTTAGTAGCAAGAGTACTTCTTGTCACGAGCTTTCCTAACGAAGCATTTAGGCAAATGGTGGAAATGCCTAGAAGACGAGCTGTTTCTACCACCTTCCACCCCAGAAGCAGCAAACGCTGCTCGCAGTGCCCTGCTGCCAGTTCTTATCTGATTCTTATCAGATCTGATGTAGAACTAATATCAAGAGTTCAGGTTTAGATTATGCTACTTAATTTGAAGTTTGAAAGAAGATTTGTAGGAGGGAAAACTTCCCTTTGTTCTCCCACAAACGCTCGGGCTGCACCACAACACAAAGGGTAACAGCAAGCGGGGTCTGCAAGTAGCTCAGTGGCTACATCCGAACATCCGCACTCAGAAGCTGGGCTGTCCCAACTCAGTGCCGAGCTCTTTGAAATATCACTTTTTTTTTTTTTTTTTTTTTTTTTTTAAGCTGTATTTGAATTTTATGAAATTGCACCCTGGGGCATGAAGTAATGATTCTCTGAGGATTAAATGCTTTTCTAAGCCTAGATGATATTAGAAATAAATTAACATAATTACTCAAAGTTACTTTTTCCTCAAACCATTAGCATTGACACTCAAATTAAGATCACTTTCTGTGCATTTTTACCTATTTAAACAATGTCTGGAGGCACTGTAGGAAGGGTTATCACTGACTACAGCAGTGCCAAACACAAACTCTTGTGATATTTTCCAGCATGGAAAAGAAGTGAAAACGTGTAGAGCAGCCCTGGAAATGTAATCAAGCAGAGCGAGAAGAACTGATCCGTGCTTCAGCTGCTACGCCAGGCTCTGGCCCTCTCTGTCCGCAGACATGCAGCTCCTGCAGCACCGCCGTGACAGATGTTTGGCACATGTAATCCTTCATCCTTCTAATCCCGGCTGAGAGTTAGAATTGATGGACCCCGAGCACATATAAGGAACTTGGAAGTACGTAAATTCGGGCCTGAATAAACAGTATCGAATAAACATATTAATAACAATATGGGCTTTATGGCAAGATTAGCTGCTGACACAACTAACATTTATTCACACTACAGGGAGTGATTCTGAAGAAATAACATGAAAGTGTACAGACAAGTGTAGCTAAATCAAAAAGCCTTTGCACAAAGCAGCAAAGGAGGAAAAATGATATGACAAGGAAACTGATGATGTTTCTTCTTTTTTAAGTGCATAACAAAAAATTAAACAGCTGTAGAGCTACAGGTGCAAAGTAGAAAATGGGGACAATCAAATCAATGTTTCTTTTCAAATGTTCACATGTAACTTTTTCTAATATGAGACCTGAATGGAGAGGTTGACTGTTCTGTTATGCACAATGGCATAGTTCATAGCTAAAATCGGGTACAATTTCCCTTTGTGGCACAGAATTACCTCTTTAGAAATGTCACAGCAGAAATAGAGCATCTACCTTCTATTTTTCTCTATGTGAATCCATCACTTTTACATCTGAACACATGCTTAAAATGCTCTAAATTTGTTGTCTAATGCCCAACTACACATGGCTGATGCAAAGCCAAGGCCTTTGTTTCAGCTGGAAGCATCAGGCCTGATTTTTGTGAAGTTTGTCCCCCAAGAAATAAATTACCCAAAGGGGTCCCAGCATCTAGTATCTATTATAGAGGCTTGTAATTCGTACAGGATGCTGAAACATGGCCTCTGTATGAGATTTCCACTCACAGACTGCAAAGAAAAAACAAATAATTTATGGGTGGGCTGAAAGGAAGAGGTGGGAAACGGTTGGTGCAGCAGGAGTGTAACGCGCGTGATGGATACAGAGGTGCCGACTGGGCAGGAGGGCCTGGTGCAGCTGTAGGTTCGGGAACCAGCTCGTTTTTCTGCTTGAAGGGAGAGACAGATGGAGTACTTCAACCGTGGGCATTAACCATTGTGCAGGTAAGCATTCAGAGACATCAAAACCCTGAAATTCTCCTTGAATTGTGAAACTTGTTCTGTTAGCTCATTTAGCAGAGTTGAACGCTGCAACAGCACTGCCATAAGGCAGCTGGGCATGCTCAGCTAGGAAGGAAAGACAGGAGGGTAACCATGGAAAGTGTATGAGGTTGTACGCTTTTTGCACTTTGTGCTTTAACCTCGCATCTGCCTTGCAATATATTCTTGAGATGCATTGGTTATAGCATTCCTTGCATTTTTATAGGACTAGTGGGGGTTTCAGTGGCAGATCTCTGGGCAGCGCTTTTCAGTATTTTCACCGAGGCACAGTGCAGGACTGTAGGTGAAGTTTGACTACTGACTCCACAGAAATGACATATAAAGTTCTTAACTGCTTTATGGTCCTTTCAACCTCACCCCATTTCCAAGATAAAATAAAATAAAATAATAAACATAGTACTCAGTCTTTGGCACACTTTACGTTCAGAGAAGCCTGGAAGATGATTGAAAGCAAATAAAACTTTCCAGATTTGACTGAATATTCCATGCATTTAGCACGAAGCAAGGACTATTTTCCTTCAGTGGTCCTACAAAGAATACTGAAAGTGAGCTCTGCTTACTAAAGTGGATGGATAACACACACGCACAGTACAGTAAGCTTACTTTCTCTGCTAGATTTAGCCATGAGTCAGTGGAATTATTCTTACGAGCCAGAAAACTGTTTTTATTGGCAAATTTGATTTTTTTGTCACATAAATGTATTGTCACTGACGTATAGGACATAAAATCTGAGTTTCCATAGATAATTCCAGTCAACTCAACACTGACAACTTCCAAGATAAACCTGCTGACTTTTACAAAGGGCCAGGAGGCAGTGTCCTGCTGTCCATCCTTATGATATGTTGTTGTCAGGGAGTCACATAAAACCTGGGAGACCAGACCTCAGTTCTACCTGAATCCACAATCAGGCTCACGAAATTTGGCTTTGGCACTGACTACCTCTGTTGCAAAAATACAGCTATAAAATAGGAGCAGAAGTCCTTTTCCATTTCTCGGGAACACTGTAGGAAGGGGATGTACAGTAAAAGCTTATCAGACTGTCAGCTGCCTGTGATGAAGACTACACATCTTAGATTGAAAAGGTTCTGCCATTTGATTTGATATTTTGATAGATGGGAGATCTAGCACACTGCTAAGAACACACATCTGGAAAGAAAACAGGAGCACAAAGGATCTGCAGTTACTGAGAGCTGAGGGCAAAACTCACTCTCATCCCACAAAAAAAAACCATCTTCCGATTGCAATGGTGTGGCATAGCATGCCTCCTGGTTTGACAGTCAGAACTAGGTCCAGCTGAAATCTTCATTATTCATAGAGTGAATTTTCCACAAACTGCCAAAATCTGTCAGAACAGAAGAAACACTTCAGCGCACCCACCATAGCGGGGGGGAAGCTAGCGGGCTGCTTCCAGGGGAAAAAAGTTAAAATAGAGTAGTAAAAACTCTGCTGAACTGCAGTTACGGGGGGATTAGGAGAAGTAGATTCTGCTGCAGTATGACCCAGCACCATGATATTTTTCTTGTCAGAAACCATAATGCAAGGAGTGAAGATGCTGAATTCCAGCGATGTAACAAAAATTGATGCAATTTCAGCTGCGCGCAGCACTGCACACACCATCTTAGCTGCTATCCATTTCTGTCTCCAAGAACAGTGGTAAAAAAAACAACAGTAGATTTTCAGACAGTGGGTTTGCGAGATAGGCTAATGAGATTTTTACATACAGCAAAATGATCTGCTTGTGATTAAGTCCAAATTGGCACAGAAAGGAGCAGGGCAGCACTCAGCTGGGATGCACAGAGAGGGGGACTGCTTTTGCAGAGGTGCAGGTTTCTGTAATATTTGCATTCCGAATAGGCAACATAACACACTGCTAAATTACTCTTCCCGTGTCCTCCAGGTCCTAACAGAGGCAGCACAACACACATTTAATGGAAAAGAAACTGAATGCCTTTATGGAAGGTCTCAGAGTTCAGATGAGAGAATGGCAAAATTCCTTTGATCTGTGGTATGAACCCTTCCAGTTCCCATCACCACTGCTCCCCTGTCAACTGAATGTATGGCGAAATGAGAATTGTAATCCTTAACTAGCTCCGATACTGCTTTCCTTAAGAAGCTAGCTTTTTGTACAGTTTTTCGCTTGCCCTGTACAAAGGTTACAGGCACAGCAGCAACAGCAGCAAAATATAGCCTGCTCTAAATCTGGGATGCCTGATTAGTTTCCAGAGACCTTTGAACACAGAGTTTCCATGGTGTTTTGATTTTTCCTCCTGCAATTTTATTACTAACCTTCCTTTATCATCCAACAAGCTCATGACAATCTCAACTTTAGAAATAAGCAGAAGTACAAAACCTCTAAATGAACCTAGCACTTCACGTGGCTAGGTTTCAGGTACAATCCTCATGTAAGCACCTACAAGTAAAACCTTATAGACCATTTTTTCCATTATTTGTTAAGCAATAACACTAATGACTTGATTTTGAAACTCTTATTCATAATAATGAGCTCTTATAAAAAGCCTGATTTTAATTCAAAATAATGCCTGAGTTTACTAACTTCAGAGGAAGAAATAGGGGAAAACTCAGTGGCAAGTGGGACAGTGACAGTGCGATTTGGCTATTGAACATAATATCACACTTGTATCAATTTATGATTTCTTTACGAAACCACAGAAAAATATACATTATCTGCCAGAGGAAAGATAAGCAAGACAGAGGTGAAAGTGGGAGATCAGAGGTTACTGAGAAAAGGTACTTCAAAGAGATGGGTTGCACAGGGAAAGAAGGGTTTCAGGGCACTGGGACAGGCTGCCTATTGCACGGGGAGAGGAAAGGCAAGCCCGGAACAACACACGTGCTGGCAGGACTTGAGACAAGGGCTTGAAAATGCCAATAGTTACCAGAGGAGTTCTTCTTACAAGCATGAGAATTACTAAAGCAGTTTCTTCTACATCTAAATAAGCCAGCAGAAGGACAGGAGAGGGATCTCCCCTTCCGTGACAGCTGACATTAGTGGTTATTTTAGGGGGAAGAGATGTGGCCTCATACATACATACCTATTTCAAAAACTGGGTTTTAAATCGGGTTCCAGTTTTCACACCTCATTAAAAGCTTCTTAATCATAGCAACCTGCACCTTCTTCTTCCTTTGTTAAATTCTAATGGAAACAGTTTTCCACTTGGTTTCTAGTGAACAAATACATGAATATTTTTCATAGCTTTTTTTTTTTTTTTTTTTTAATGAGCTAAGTATGAAAAGTAAAAAATCTATTTTGCTGGAAATTATAGATCTCAATACTTAATGAGGCCAAATGAATTGTACATGTACCATTTCCAGCATTTAACTTATGTCTTTAGAGAGCATTAGAAGATTTCTACTAAATTCCAAATTAAGGCATTCCAGCCAGCTGTCAATGCTGGTAACCAAAGTCTAGTTTCTTGATAAAGACCAAGCTTCAAGCAGTTGCTTGCTATTATCTATGCCTTTAGCCCTCTAACTGCCCCACACTGCAGCTGTCAGCTCTCCCACCTTTTGTTCAGAAATGGCCATCAATGCAAATACTTGCAAATCTACCTCTTTACCTAACACACTCAATCAGAAATAGTTGTGTTACTTCAAAAGGCGAAAGCTGCACAAACAACTTTTATTTATTTCACTGTAACCCAACTCCCTCTGTTTACAAAACCTCTTTTTTTAATTTCCCCACAGATCAGGCTCATGGCAATATCCTTCTCACAGGCAAAAAAAAAAAAAAATATTATTGGGCTCAAGACCGTTAACAACTGTTGTATTGCCTTCCAATTTGCTTCAGTGTATCACTGGAGATGTGATCCTCAACCAGTCTTAAATTACTTTTACACCCTGCTTTGTGTTGCAAGCCCAGCAAGTTACTTAAACGACTGCCCAACAGGAAATACACCAGCATTCCCACTGGTGAGCAAACAGCCACCTATTTTATTTATTTATTTACATTTTCCTCTAAGCCCATCGCAGTGTTGGCCGATCAGCTCTGATCAATGCGAAGGTGTCAGTTGTGATGTACGCCCTTTGAAAAGCGGCACTCTGGGGCTTAACAATAATCGGGAGGTCTCCAGCCAACACGTTATTGAGCCTGAAAGCATCAGCCTCAGACCAAATCTGTTTGACCCTTTATTCACATCACTGCAGCAGAACCTTAAAGAGCCTTTTGCAGTAGGAATATTCCTAAATATCACAGCTCAGCAAATGTACACCTTGGCAATTTGATTGTAATCTTCAGATTTCAAGGTTTTCTTGCTTCCTTGTTTGCTGAAAGTTAGGCTGCTATGGGGACTCTATGGAGACACCCCACAAGAAAACCCACCACCACCAGGAGCAAAAAAAATAAAACAAAAAAGCAGAAATCCCATCAAAAGTATCCTCGCACAGTCCTTCAAGCACGCTTGCAAAACTTTATATCCTTTCTTTTAATTTTCTCTAGAGACTTTAATTAATCACTTATGAGGTCATGAGCCTCAAGAAAATTTACTAAAAGAAAGTATTTTCCAGGTGCAGAGGCTTTTAGCTGCTCTTTTTGCTTTCAGTACAAGTCTTTACTAATGCTACTTTGCCCTAGAGCAGAACATATTTGATTCTGCTTAGGTGAAAATCTGTCATGTCATAAGCAGACTCGTAGCCTTTCTGAATATTGAGGTTTGGAAGACAAGTTTTACAATTTCACTTTTCTATTTCTTTTAAGATGAAATCACAGATATTCATTCGGTACTGTAAGGTCTAAATGATATGAAAACACAGAAAACAGAGCACAGGTGATTACTGAGAACCTCCACTAGATCCATCCTTTGCATTACCCCAGTACCTGCATAAAAGAGGATTTGGCCACGGTTATACAGAAATTCTACTCTAAGCAAGCACTAAGTGTAACCCATCTCCAAAGGCATGCAGAGTAAATTAGTCATCTAAAAGCTCACATTTTTGCATGGGGAAAGGTAAAATGTTACACTGATTTCCCAAGTGTCTAAAAAGTAGATCAAGTAACACTAAAATGAAATTGTCAAACTAGTAAATGATTTTCACTGAGATAATCTTTATACTTAGGAAATAAATATTGCAGATGATTTCTAGCGCAGTCCAGCTCTGATGTGCAATGCTCCTTTAACAATTGTTCCCTGTTGTCACATACTCTATTCTCACCCTTTTTAAAGCTACTTGCTTGCAATCAGCCCGTAAGGTGATATTCATGAGGGTCTGGAGAAGATCTGAGATGGCAAAATTTATGGTGAGTGGACCAACGAATACATGCAGAACGTTTTGCTGCTATCATCTTTATCCTTCCCTGTACACTTCATCCTATCTTAAATCACATTTCCAATGACACTCATCGCAAGTTGTAGGAAGAGCCTACTTTAAAATGCACATTACCTCCCTGCTCCTCTACACTTCATGATAATCTGCTCCAGGTGGTACAAGAAGTAGAAAACACTAGCGAGTAGTGTAAAACAAGCCTGATTTCTGCATACTTAACTTCAGGAGGAAAACATTCTTTCCAGGATGGATGTGCTAGAAAGAGGGAGCAGCTACTCAGCCAAGCACCTCCTTTTCTTTTTTTCTCCCTGCATTTGGTCTATTACTCCTCTTTACTATTCTATATCTAAACGCCGGTCCTGAGCCTGGAAGGCTCTGCATTTGGACAGAAGCAGCACTTGGACATAAGCTCCCTGCCAGACAGCAGCTGCCTGGTGTGCCCCAGAGCACACACAGCACCCTCCGTGGCAGAGATGTGGGCTGCAGGGCAAAGCTTGCAGCCTGCATGGGATCACAGTGACACCTGAGCTGTCCTTTAACCCCTGGTTTTAACAGTTCTCTCTTCATGATGTAAGCATTTGCTTCGCTCTACTGTACCACTTAGGACACTGAACAAAGTAAGAATATATTTCTGTATATTCTCTGTATCTCATGGTACAATGATAGCATCAATGTAATGTCCTGGAATGTGACCAGCTGCCAACACGAATGTCCCGTTTGTGGACAGCCACTTCTCGGTGTCCTTCCTGGTACCTGCCATCTGGGAGATGCAGTTGGTCCCTGAGTCCATGAAAATAGCATTACAATTTCAGAACAAATGACTTTAGCAACGTCATGGTGGGAACATCACATTACTAAAATTATAATATCTGTACTAAATAGATACTGGGCATCACAACCTGAAATTGAACATTATTTCAATGTCAAAGCAAGCACATACTAAATAGGAAGCTCTCCCCTTAACTCTGCAGTTCTTCTCCACACTTCACTTCTCACAAGATCTCACATGATAATTAGTGATGTTTCGGATTATTGAAGCAGTTCCTAGGGTGCCCTTCTGCCACAAGAGGGAATGACAATCTGAATCACAGGATTAGAGAGAAGAGAGAGAAAAAACTACTCATTTCAGCCTTCTTCCTTCCCTTCCAGAACACATGCCCCCGCTGATTACAGACCACACTTCTTTCTAGTTGCATGTTATTTCACCAACAAGAAAAATATTTCATGTCACGAGAGTCTGTTAGTAAGGATTTTTTATTATTATTTTTAAAATATTGTGCTGTGTCAAATGCCCTCCTGCTGCTTAAAAGCTCACCTTACTGCTAAAGCTGTGACTAGTGGTGGAGAGCAGTTACAGCGCCCCAGTTCTCAGCCTGGTGCCCACTCCTCCAAGGCCAAGCACATCCCTGTGCTTCTTGGACTCAGCGCCGCTCCGTGCAGGTTGGGCTGCAGGCACAGCACCCTCCTCACTGAGCGCAGCATGATTCCTAGGGAAAAACCAGGCTGTGCATTTCTGTCAGCTAGAAACAGTCAGGATGGCCATTGTGACATCGGGCAAAGAAAGGAGGTAGAACAACATTTTCAGTAGCGTTTTCCGCATTTTTTATACTTTGCTACAGTTTTCAACCTATGGTGCAGCACTGAACTAAGAGCTGGAGGGAACAAAGAAGCCTCAGTCCCCCAAAAACAGCAGACGAAAAATTAGTTTTCTTATATTTTTTTTCAGGTTTGATTTCTCCTAAGTTCTGTATCAGAAAAACCTAACGGGAGAAGGTGGGAGAGGCTGGGCGTGAAGCAATCCTATGCTGAGGAATCAGAGGGTTTACTATGGAATGTGGTACAGCAGCCAAGCTCCATGGCACCAGTTCAGAAAAACAATTATAAACATTCCTAACCCCATCCCTCCTCAGGAAACGACTTAATAAGGTGCTCCTCTTTAAAAACATACTGTGCTCTGGGATGTGCATTTCCTGAATTGCCGACTGCATCTGGAGATAAGATCCATGTGGAATAACATGTCTCTCACCAGGTCTGCAGAAAAAAAAAAAAAAAAAAAAAAAAAAGTTTTTTTGGAAGGTTCAACAAAAATTAGTTATTATTTTTATATCTCTGGCAAAGGAACATAAGAACTGCGATTCAAAGACACCAGGAGAGGTAGCTTGTACAAATGCTTCTCTAACAAAGCCTTCAAAACCAACCACATGTGAACATGCTGGTGTGAGCTGCATGTCCTGCCCAGGCTGGCTCCAAACCTTTGTCCCTTCACTACGCCTTCCCAGCCAGGCCAGTTGCAGTCGGAGCACAATGGACGCGAACACCTCGATGCCTGGAAGCAGCCCACAAAACAGCCTGCAAGAGCTGCAACAAGAGCGCGGCCGCGGTACTGCTCAGAGCCATTTGGGACTGAGGCACCGGAGCGGTCCTCGTCACACTGAGCTGCCAAGAAGCACGCCACCAAGCAGCCCAAGCCTCTTCAGATCTTTACGAGTTTATGCATAGGTAAATTCACTTCACGTGGTACAGCCTGCGGCTCCACTAGGCTCCATCTCCCTGTGACCACATCTGTGAACAACATGATGGCTCCCAGCCATTTTCATGCAATTTCTATTAATTGCAGATTTAGCAACAGAATTCCAGAAAGCCACAAAACAGTCAGTGCAATATCATCAGGGGGCCCAGTCCATATTTTCAAAACGCACCAGGATCTTAGATGTTCCCTGAGGTACCAATGCTATTTCTACCTAGCCTGGATGCCAGCGCAGCCAGTCACACACTTCAGAGGGACGTCACACTGACAAGGAGCAGAGACATCCAGAGAGAGGTTCCCCTGCACCAGGTACTTCAGAGGAGCGGTGAGGAAAGCCAGAGGAAAGGACTGACACATGGTACCCCACAACGGGCAGGCTTTAGGCAGAGGCACCGTGAGATGTGCTCAGGTCAGGTCTCCGCAGGCACTGGCCACCACCTGTGAGGTGTTGTGCCAAGAGGAGCACGGCGGGGGGCTCAGAGGCTCAGAGGGCTGTTTTCTCTCTCTATTTTTTTCCTGTTTTCACACAGACAGTCCGTCTCCTTTATCCAACAAATCTATCATTTCTAGTAAAAGCAGAAACAATGAGAATTTATCATGAGAAATGCTTGGGTAAGTTATCAGAAAACTCCTACCTAAAATAAGGGCACGAAACAGCAAAGAAGGAAAGAACACTTGGGAGACGGGTTTTTAAAGGGACTAAGGACCTAACTCCCACCAAAAGAAAATGGGAACAAGGAGCCCAGGCACTTCTGAAAGAACTCTGCCCCTCATTTTCAGCTGCATAAAGGAAAATGCCTTGGAGTTGTAGGCTGGTTAGGGCACTGCATCTGAAAGCACCATAACTCAGTGCCCTTTGATAGCTGAGGATTTTACAAAAGGGTAATCCTACTCCCTCAGATATACACATTGTTCCTCCCTTTAATATGTGTATCCAAAACTAAGATCAGGCAGAGTACACACGAAAGCCAGTCAAGAATCTGCAGAGGCTACTGCTGTCTGTGTGGGTGGGGTGGGAGCTTTAAGCCAAAAAGAGTCTGGGTTGGAGTACATCATAAAAAAGAAAAGAAAAGGAAGGAAAAAGCTGAGAACAACTGCAGCTCAGTGTACAGGCACAGGCAACGGAATAAGATTCAGCTAAAAATCCAAAACTCTTGAAAAAGCGTAAAAGTTTCAACAGACGTTGCACTTTCATGAAGTACAGAATAGTTAAAAAATAAAAAAAGCAAGAATAAACATGCATTTTATGGTGTGCTTTTTGCTTTTAACTGTAAAACAGAACTTCCGATCTGTCTTCTGCTCTGACACATTTCGAGAACGAGCAAATAAAAGGAGAAAAACGGAAGTCAAAATGAGAAAGAAGGCTGACTTCAGCCTGCAAACCAAGCACTACAAGAGACGGATGTGGTGTGGGCATGAAGTCAAATTGCAGTAGAATAATGAGACAGGATTTTCTTCTGGAAATAAACACTGAAGAAAAAAGTGCAGTTTCTCAAAAAAAAAAAAAAAAAAAAAGGAAAAAGACAAAGAAAAAGAAAAGGAAAAAAAAAATGGTACTGAACAGCTACAGGAATGCCTGAAACAAGACATCTCTGTACAAGAAACATAAAAACCCTAATAGCTTTTTATATTTTTATAAAGTAAGTGACAGAAAGGCTAACCGGGAAAGTCCCAGCGTTACATAGGGGAATATTCACACAGCTCCTATTAGCCGTTGTTTTTCCACACTAGTCTTCAGGGGAATTAACACATTTCCAATTGAGAGAGAGGAAAACAAGACAGTTCGTTTATCTGAGGGAGCGTACCCATTTTATCGCAGTATCTGAGCAGATCAAAGTCCCGCGACACCCCCAGTCCTGGCACCAAAAAATGTGGACCATCTGAAGAATCTCTTCATTCCCTCATGTAAATGAAATGGCAAATACATTTTCACGGCATCACACCTTTAGCAATGTTTTGCTGCAGTGCTGACACTGTGGCAACAAACCTGAATGAGGGCAATACTCTCACCAGCAGAAGGAAATAATGGGCTGTACAACCAAGCCCAAGTCCACACCCCCTGCTCAAACCTGTATGGCATACTGTGCTAAGACCTAGGTGGTAATGTTTAAAATACCTACTCCTACTTGTCCCCACGCTTTTCAATCTGCCTTAATGGATTGTGCCTTGCTTGACATGTTTCCGCTGAAAAGGATTCCCTACCTTTTCATTTTCCACATACCATTAGTATGTGGCTCTGTGTGCATGTGTGTACGCATATATACAAACAAAGCCTTCACAACTGTCTGGATTTGCAAGGGGTCCTAGGAGCATCAAAGTCATTTTTTAAAATGCCACCTCACGTTTCCAATCATGTGAGAAGTGCCTAAAATGCAACTCAGCCTTTAACGCTATCTCCATAAAAAATCTCCAAGTAAACTCCATTTTAAATAAATAATAATAATAATAAAGCCCATGGGCTGACCTGCACAACGTGACAAAACCAAGTTTGGTTTATTCAATTACCTGCTTGTTTGAGAGATTAAAGCAGTTTTCAGCACCGTAACACAGATTCATAATCAACAGCACGCGGGGAGGTTGGGCTGTAGTGCCTGTACCTGGAAGATACACTCCAGCTCCTAGTATTTGATGTTACTCCAACTAAATAGGAATAGCAATAGTTAATTAACTTCTCTGATTCTCTGAAATCTGCAAACCCAGGGATTAAACCTGCAAAGTGCTAGGCATCTTTTGCTCCGAGTGTAGCCAGGATGGAATCCCAGAAGACCATTAGGTAAATTTGAAGTAATCTTACATAATTAATGGAAAAATCCTGTGACTTTTGGACAGCAGGTGGGTTTATGAAAAGAATCTCATAACACCACCAGAAGCCAGTTGAGAGATTACAAGTGCGATAATCTGCTCTAACAGTCCTTCTTTAACTCCCTTGTGCTGAAATTCTAACCAGGGAACGAGATGGAGGTACGTCTTTATGTCTTTTAAATTGTCATTTGATTAAAGGTAAGCAGCTGCATCATCTGATACAATACAGTGCTCATGCTGGGAAGTCACGAATGTAAACTGTGCTCTATTAAACCAGTTAGAAGCTGTTAAAATGGAGAGTGCTGCTGGCACACCTTTTAGAGCAAATGCTAAAATATTCATCATGTGGGCACCTTAAATGAGTCATTTTAAAAAAGATTTATTTTTCAATCTTTCTATAAACAAGAATAAATCAAAACAATTCAGTCTTTCACCCCACTGAGAAAAACTAAATGCAAATGCTGTTTCAAAGTTAATTGGCTCTGAAATATTTAAGTCTGGGGAAAATAACTTTGAATGACAGAACTTTAGCAAAGCATCTATATTTATTTCTATGTCCATCATATTCCTTTACATTTGTAGCTCATGAAGCATAAAAATATTTTTAATAGGTTAGCGCAACTACATGCAAATGCTAGAAAATGTTATTCCTCATATGAAATCAGGTTAATATTTGTCCTTATTCTATTGCAGAAATAAAATGCAGAGGTATGAATAAAAGTGAAATGTAAACGGTGTAATTGTGGCTGGTGACAAAAATTAAAGCTTTGATCTACTGCAGATGAAACGGCTTTATTGAGGCTATGCTCGTGCGTGCTGTAGGAACCAAGTAGCACCGTATGAACTCATTTACTACTTTTGAAGCAACTTTTCTAGTGCTATTTGCAATTGTTGGCCTTGACTGAAGTCAAATGTTGATCTGAACCACGCAGAATATAATGAATGTGCTTCAAATAAGGTTCTGGTTATGTGGGAGAGGGCAGCCGGGGTGCCATTTGGTTCCCTGAGCACGCTGTCACCCCAGCACTCCACGTTGCACTGGGAGGAGAGCACTCAGCTCTCGCCTGTGTCAAGGGGTCCCCAAGACCCATCAGGGGCATCCATAAAGCAAAGCTGCCACATCGGGCCCCCAACACAAAGCCCCCACTCCCCCTGACCCCACAGACCTGCAGCTGGTAAGCTTGGCCAGGGGGGTCAGCTGGCAGCGGCCGGCCCGTGGAGAGCAATTTGCAGGGCTGTAATATGTACATGGAGTGCTCCAAACACACAGGGAGCACTCTAGATTCTATGTTTGCTTAATAAGAGCAGACAGTGAATGGCAGAGAAAATAAGGATAATTCTGCTGATATCTTTCTCTAAATTCTGTCACCTGCATTGCAATGAGCTGCAGACATTCGTGGCAGCTCTTCCGGACAGCCCGGGATTGTGCCTGTCTGCTCTGTCTCTGGTGGCGGAGACAGGTTTCTTGCCTTCCTCCTTATGCTAATTAGAAGCATGCATGCTCTGCTGACCAGACTATGATTGAATACAAATTCTGCCTACATCCCTTCTATCAATCCCCGCATGCTCTCTTTCTCTCCCTTTTCCCTTCCATCCCCAGTCACAAGATGCTTCAGGCAAAAGGCAAGAGCATTGTAATAAAATGACATCTCCAAACACAGAGCTTTTTTTTCCCAAGGCCCCTGGCTATCTCGGTTTCATTACATTTCTCAGGAGGGGGCATCACTCCCTGACAACTAACATCTGGCCCAAGAGACCTCCTAATTTAAAACAACAAACTAATTATTGTCACCTACTCTTTCCTGTAGCTTTTATCTTTATTTATTTTTTCCTGGAAGAAATATGTCAGCATATTTTTCATTTGAACTACTAATGCTCTGCGTTTTTTCCCCTTAAGTATGCTTAACTTTCTTCTAAGGGGAGGAAATCCATATTTTATCAATCAGTTTCAATTACCTACTGTATTTCACTCCACAGTGCTGAATTATGAGTTGGAAAAATGTCTTGATTAAAGACCTTACCAACATCTAGGTATCAGAGTAACCAATCTTTCTGCCCCCGTGACATGTTATACAGAACACTGGGAACTGACATTATGTTAGATTTTCGTTATTATGATTTCTTTTTAAAGTTTGAGCTATCGGTCTCTTTGTTACAGCATTGATAAAAGCAATAAGAAGCTAGAGGCATTTATTTAAAAAGTGATTTTTTTTTATTTTTCAGAGTATTGTAGGAGATACCATGCCAATTTAATGTCTGCAGAGCTGTGTTCTACCGGAATAAACACTACATTCATGACTTTGACATGAGAAGTTGTAACCCTTGTCTTGCCACCAATTTTCCTTGCCTCCACGCTACGTTATTTACCAAAATTGGCTCTCCAGCTTTCCCATCTTTAAACTGAGGTTCACAGTATTAAACTTACTGGGTGCAGTATCCCTCAGTACTTAAAAAACTGAAAAGATTTAGAAAAAAATGAGCATGTCATTACTGCTAGAGACAAATTCCATTACTGTATACAGTAAGTATTGACCGAGGTTTACCATATAGCTACAGCTGAGAAGTGCTACTTGTTTCTAGGGTTTGGTGGGAAAAGATCAGTGTAATCAGAATATAATAATAGAAAATGAAATCAAGGCTCAATTTAAGCTAAAACAAGTTTTTAAATGATAACCACACAATCAAGATTTTATTGTTGATCTAGCATAGAGCCACAACCCAATGCCAATCCAATTTCTAGAATGCCATGGACACAGAAGCAGCTCCCATTGCTTGGTTATTGGGTATATACATTATCTACCCATAAAATTTCCCAAATAATCTGGCAGCTTGGAGGATTCATTCCTGAGAAGTCATCCATCCCACCCACAAAACACTGCAAGGACACAGCTCTGGATCACCCTGAGAAAAATACTGTAACCAAAATCCAAAAATATTCCAGTTAAGGGAAAAACAAAATCAAAGGTTCTTTGCCATTTAATCTAAGGAAAACTACCATCAACACGAGTTTTAGAAGAAATAAATAATTATTCTCCATGACAATAAAACACTGACATCATCTCACAAAAATGAGCGGCTGAGCGAAAGAGCAGGGAAAGGAGAAGAAAATTAAACCTCGGGTTTCTAAACTTAGAGGGAAAATAAAAGTGAGATTGATCCAGTCCTTTCTGCTCCTGACTACTGTCACCAGAACAGCTATTGATCAGCTCCACGGTTATGGCTCTGCATAAGCTAGTGTAGGGTAAGGAAAGGCGACGCCAGAAAGTCACCATCAGTGTTTGTTAGGGCTGATTTATTTATTTATGGTCACATACCAGAGCTCATGCCTTTTGATGTAGACCAGAGCTGCTTCTATTAGCAAATGCTTAAAGGCAGACAGAACTAGTAAATACCCAGCCTGAGCTACGTGAAGGCTGAAGGCAGGCTGCAGACTGCGAAGGAAGCCGCTGGACTTCACCTCGCGCACTAATTTGGTACCGCAGAGCAGGCTCCTGGTCTGCTCTGTTTCTACAGTTGAGAACATGAGGTTTTTGGCAGAAGGAGAAAATGTTTTGAAAGATATCCATAATCTAGATGATAAAAGTAAATAAATAAAAATAAATCATTTTGTTTGCCTCCATATTTCCACTACGGAGAAGATAATGAAAGAGCCATGACTAAATTCTCTCTTTAAACCACCAAGTTCATTGAAAGTGAGCAGGCTCCTTGCCTGGTGCTTTGCAGGAGAGCAATAAAGGGCTCGTTTAAGTTTAAACTGGATGTAGAAGTTTTTAAAATTATTAATATTATTCTTCTTTATGAAGAACAATTTTATCAGCACATCTTTATTCTAATATCAGGAGATATTACCTCAGGTGATTTCACATTCCTCAGTGAGGTTGTCTGCAGGTCCCACACGCTGACGGCACAGGGCTGAATTACCTGCTGCAGCCGGACTGCCACGCCGTGTTCCTGCATTTCTGCGTCCCTTCACGCTCTGCAATGGAGCCAGCATGGGGGCAAAAAACGATGGCAGATCACTCCATCAATCACAGGGGGGTCAGGCTGAGGGGTGGTTTGCAGCAAAATGAGTTTTGGATATGATGGGGGAGATAAAGAATGTTATTTTAGGCCCAAGAACTTCAGATGCAGAGAATTCAACAGGAATCTGGGGCTGACCACATGCAAGCCAGATGGCAATAATTAAGCCAAGGCTTTAAGGCTCCCTTTGACTTCCATTTAGTGCAGCTGGATGGAATACTAGTTAATACAAGATAACAAAGGGCAGGCAATGCCTCTCTGTTCACAGTCTCTCCGCCTTTCTGCTCTCTGTAGAGAGTGGATTTTATCACGGGTAGACCTAAGAGTTAATGGGACTTTATTTATTGTAATTTGGTAGCGAGAACCTTCCTTGCTCTAAGTACCTTAGGCACCCAGCAAGTCTCTGCCCCAAGCTGCAGTTCGCATACCTCCCTTTTCTATCACCTAGTTATGTAGTGACTAGGGCATAACACTCCCGTATCGTCCTCACACGGCTCCATGCAGACCTTGGATCCCAGGGAAAGGCAGCCCTGTGCTCACGTCAGGGAACGATCCAGCATTTTAGGGCATGCTCAAATTCGGATGCTGCTGGATATGGTTTCTAAATGCCCCAGGGACTATTTAGGACAAGCGAACCTTATTTCCCTCATGCATATTTGAAGTCTAAGTTGAACTGAAAGGCAAAGTGAAAAAAGACATAATGCAGTTGTTTACTTAAGATGTACGAGTGCAGGAAGTTACTTTATCATGTCCTAGACGGTGACATTGAATTCCCCCGAGTTCTCAGCATGTTTGCCTTGCCTTTGGTCTGTGTATTTGGATATAAGCTAGTTGTCATTTATAACACATCCAGTTATCTGGCACACACCAAAATGATTTTTTTTTTTTTTTTTTTCCCCCTCAGGGGGTTTGCTTTTGGCTCCTGACAGCATGACCTTGAGAGCAGTCCCAACAAATACATTTAAAATACTTAGTGGCATAAGTTTAAATGGCTCCTGACTCTTGCAAGACTACAATTATGCATCTACTGCCACTTCTTTTTGAAGGAGAATTGTAACGTGACTGTTACTGATCAAACAGCTCTGAGCTCTGAAATACACTGAAATTCATGTTGTTTATTCTATGCACATAGTTTAAACATTAAGGGACAGACAACATGAATAATATTGGAAGGAAATAAAAACAGAAAATGTATCCCAAACAGAGCACTCATACTCAAATCTAGGAGAAGCCACAAAGAAAATTCAGGAAGGACTGTGTTGCTGCTCATTTTCACTTGAAAGTGCACGGATACTGGAACTACGAGAAGTCCTATGATACAGAGAGGAAGGCAGAAATAACTGCTGAATATTCAAATAACCCCATGTACCCTTTATCTGTCATTTCCTGAGGCCAGATCCCGCAAGGCACTTAGCAACCACTCTTTTGGATGACATGCACACCTCACTTTCAAGCTTTATTAAATAGCTCTGAATAGAAAACATAAAACACAGCAATTAATTACCTATTTAATGAACATGGTTATCAGTAAATATGGTATGAAAGCATCATTAAGTGGCACCCTTATTTCTGCATATGTTTTAAAAGGAGGTGAGAAAGACTAGCTGGCATTTGAGAATAGTGCTACTTCCAGATTTATGTAGTCTAGGCAAGAAATAGACCACAGAGAAATGCAAAGAGGATGCAACAGCAAGAAAACGAGGAAAAAAAATCCCTAACATGGAAATCTTTACCATTTCTTACAGCTCTTCAATTCTCAAACTTTCAGTTGACTACCTTTCACTACATAAGTCCACACAATTCCTATCACATACTATATGATAGGTGTTTTAGAATATTTATAGAGTATATGCTTTAGGAAAAAAAAAATGGTTAAGAACCAGTGAGGAAGAAAGACAGGAAATTACAATATTCATTACCTATATTCTCAGGCTTTTCTGTGTGGGTTTAAGTTGTTTTCCACACATATTTACAACATCCACAAGAGGACTCAGTGCATGCAAGGAGACCTGAGAAGAGGTAAATACTACAGCATCAGGGGGCTATCAGCCTACCAGGGGCATGGAGACAGGAGATGGACAGAGCAAAATGCTGATCCTGGAATGAGGAGCTGTTTTAGTTGTCTCCCTGCAGACAGGATAGGCAAGAAAGAGGGATTTCTGTCTCATCACCTTAGCTAACAACCAGACCATTAATGCCTTGCCGATTCAAAATTATCAGCCTTCCTTTTTCTCTCACAATCTCTTACATGAGCAACCTTCACTCTCAGGAGTAATCCTCCTACCTCAAGAAGTACTCACTTGGTACAAGTCTTTGCATGGTGGGATCCTGTGTCACAGAGAAATTCTTCCCACCATTTCACACACAGGCCCCGATGTGCTCCTGTCACGGGACACTGGCCGTGTGGGAGCAAAGCAGCTCATCCCACTAAAATGATTTGTGATAAGCATCCCATAGCATGTTTAAACAACCTCCTCTCATTCTCTAACAGGCTTCTAAAAATAACCTCTTGAGATTGACACATGGGGAAATTATTTTGAACTGTAGCTGATGTGGAAAAATCAGTATTTGAAATTGTGTCATTCAGGAGATTATGGCTATTTAGGTGTTAGTTTTTACTAGCATAAAGGTACCTCAAAGTAAAAGTTGGGAACGTGACTGAAAAATAAGCCAAGTTACGGATTCAGAGCAACTTGAAAATGTGGGTTACTTAAACCTCTGTTTCTTCTGAAAGCTTCATCTTAATGAAGTTTTATACTTCTTGTCTAAGAATATAGTGGTTGTCAGCAGCAGGAGAATGTACATATCATCTTCTGAAGATCCCTGGTACCGTAGACCTGAGTGCCTGTAAGCTGTCCCCATCTGCCTCTTCTCTTCTTTTCTTCCTCCCTTCCCTGCATCTTTTATTTTCCTGAAACTCTGATATTTGGAATCTATGATAATTACTTCAGCCCTGGCTGAAAATAGTGACAGAGATTTTTCTTCCCCTCTGCTACAGTCAGAGAACCAAAGGAGAATGGGGTTCTTCACTGCCTTCCTTGCCCTCTCTTTCCCACCTCCAAACACTGCATTGCTCTTATAAATGCCCCGTTCACACAGGTAATTCAGCACAACAAATTTCTTAAATATTTTTGACCTGGTACTGAAATGTGCTTCCCCAACTGTCTTCTTGTGCTAATCCACACCTTTGCTAAATTTCTTGATGTATATATTTTTTTGCTTTCTCCCATTCTGCCCTTTCAGATATAACATCCTTATGCAACCCCCTCCTTTGCAGCAGTCAGTGTTGGTAGGAAATGACTCCCCTGAGAGATCGTTCTGCTGTTCGGTGTCACCGGCCCTTGAATCTCCACCTCATGCTCTACATGCTCTGAAATGATCTAAACATCTTTTAAACAACCCAATGAAAATAAAATAATGAAAAGGACATCTTTCAGGTAGGAACAAGACCTGTCAGGCACGCAATTCACCCCACCTGGCTGAAAAACACTTCCAAGAACACTAAAAAGGAACTGGTGGCAGAAGCAGAATCACACCTTTCTCTGATGAAGAATGAAGGACATAGAACCAATTAGAAGCTAAAAGGAAAGAAAGTCTGCAATTACCGTAAGTAAGTGTAGGTTCACCCAAATCCCACATGCTTACCCATTCCCATATGTTTCCGGAGATAAAGTTTCCACAGAGCACAATACCCATGTTTTTTTGTCACTGAGTTAGAGTTGCAAATAACAAGCCAAATGCTGAGCTTCTTCCTTGCTATTTGCAATAGCAAATTGCAATTTGCAAAAGGTTTTTTGATAACATTTGGTGTTAATTGAACTTAAAAATGTTAATCTCCCAAATCACTGTGATCTTAAAGACACATGTAAATTATCTCAGCATGTAGGAGAGCAAAAGCTCAGATTGCATTGAACTTCTCAGGATCTAGGTCCTTTCAATATACTGCTAAGGATGTAGGGTGATTTACTGTTCTTGACCTTTTTTGCTTGTGTAAAAATTAACAAAGCAAGCATATACTATATTGAACATACACAGATAGTAGTTTTAGATGCTAGAAACAAAAATACACATTTTCTAAAAAATACACATTTTCTAACTAAAACTATAGCAAATTAATTTAGGTTTTCAAAGACAGACCAGATTTTCAGTTCCAGAGACTGATCTACTTCATTTATCCACAAAAGGGTGGATACTTCATGGTATAGAAACCGTCCTCCTTTATGATGTATTAGCCATGTAAGGAGATTTAACCACCATAAACAGAACATGGAGAAGTCATCAGTCAGTCAGGAGCAGTTTGGATTGATATGCCAAACAGTAAATGAGAAATTTGTTACCAAGAATCTCATCCATTAGAGATTAACCAAGCCTCCCTATAACCCAATTAGCACAATTTCACTGCAGTGAAATAAGATGGCCTGGTTAGCTGTTTGCCTATTATAACAGTTATGAAAACCAGATCATTTTCTTTTTCTGCTTGAGAGAGCAGCACGCTCTCCGTTTTTTGCTGATCTCTGCACAGGCTTCCATTCTAGCAGAACTTTATCCATGTTACCTATTCCTCTCGGTCTGTCCAGCTTCATTTCCCTATCTCTTAATCATCTTCCTCATTAAATATAACATTTGCATCATCATTTGGGAGACCCACATATATTTTTCCATACTTTTTTTACACTGTTTTTCACTTGCCATTTCACAACTGCGCTCAAACGTCAACATTTATTTTCCTATACTTCACCCCAATCTTACATACCTCAGCATCTTATTACTATGTTTCTACAGTCCATCTCCTCCTGTTTGGAAGACAAAAAATACACATTTCCTACAGCTACTTTTGCCTGGCTCTAAAGCTGCATATGCTAGAAAAACAATCCAAATTTTACATATATATATATGTATGTATTGCATATAAATATGTTCAAAATAGGTTGGCCTTGCATCAACCCAGGATGGGCCCAACCTGTATCCTCCCCGATCTTCCCATAGAAACTGCTGTTTATTCTCATCCCTCACAGCTCTTGATCTAGCCACACCTAATGAAACCAAGTAATGTTTCACTCTCTATACAGCCCTATTAATTCCGGCATGTTCAGACTAAGGTTATAGGAGTGGTCTTTTTATTTTTAAGCTTCATGGGAGAGGTTCAACGTTTTTATGATCTCTATACTGCTGTGTTCACTCCAGATTGTAGGATCGGAGAAGTAATAATGTCTTACCTGTTTCCAGAGACAATAAAAATAAACGAGTAAATAAATAAAAATTAAAGGTTGAAAATTAGAACAACAGGAACTGCAGAAATCCAGAAATCAGATATGATTCATTCCAGCAAGATATTTTTCTTAAATTTATTCTCTAAGAGGATAATATCTGAAATCATCGTTAAAGTTTCTGCAGAAATCCAGATTAGATGCATTTATGCAGAGCTTGGCAGATGATCAAGCCTAAAAATCCTGTGAGATTCTGAACATTAAAGCCAGCTACAGTTTTCACAATGGTAAAATTAAAAATATATTTTATGTTACAGATATAGATCAGATTAAATATATTTTAAGGTAAATATATTTTTAAATATTGTAAGTTAAACTCTCTTTTTAATAGCAAACGTGGAACAAAAACTACTTCAAGTGCTAGTGTCTTGTCACAGTGTCTTGTGAAACTGCGACATATCTACCCCCTTGAATCAGGATTATCTTCCTTCTCTTTGAGGGGATGAGAGGCAAAGGCTGCTCTTCAGGCTCTTCCAGGGTCTGGGCAATGTCAGCAGGCATTTGCAGGTATACAGAAAAGGCTCAAAGACATGTTTAATTTAGCTTTGGAAACAAGCTGGCTGTACCCAAATCGTGACACAGGTCAAAGACACGGCAAATTGTTCAGTGTTTGGCTCATCACATTTGGTAGGGGGCCTTGGGACTGATACGCTGAGCCCACTTCTTCTAGCCATAATTCGTGAAGATGACAAAGATGATGAAGCGTGAACCCAAGAGCACACTCTGTAAAGGGAAGGCTTGATTTATTCAGTCTATAAGCACATAAACACACACACACAGACCCACAAATATAGGATAGTTCTTCTAATAAGCACATATAGCAAGAAAATTTCAAATTAAAGTTAAGATAAGGCACACATTACTTAGTAAAGGTGTGTAGTTAACCACTGGAACAAGTCACAAAGAGTTATAGTGGATCACTAGGAAGAAAAATGAAACAAAACCCACATGTCTCTCATTGTGAGCTCTAGCGCACATTCAGGACTCCTGCCACATACAAAGCTGTAAGAGGTAGTTCAGCCATTATTTTCTCCTACCATCTTATATCAGGTTGTTAGAGTAAATTTAGATCAGCTAACAGTACTTTTCCACAAAGAAGATGATCTGAGTGTTACTTCAGGAATTTGATAAAAATAAGCCCACGATATCAATCAAATATTCAAACGTACTTGGTCTAACACACATTAATTTTGACATAAGCAGCTTCCGTTCAGATATATCAATCCTATAAAATCCACATGAAGACAGTAAAATTATGCAAATCATACAATGCCATCTCTAGCAGAGGGTGAAGTACAAAACAGAAAAAAAGACCACGTGAACACTTCAACCAGACCACATACGGGGAACGTGAAAAAGCACACAGACTGTGCACAGGTATTTCTGTGACTTTAGCCATTATCAGATATAGTTTAAAGAAACCAAAACAATATACTAGTGTTTTTAAGACCTTTGTATCAAAAATAACATGGCCACACGCAGGAAAGAAAAGGAACAAGCTGCCTACTAAGAAAAGCTTGAATTTTACCCACTGAGAAAACAAACAAACAAACAACTCAAGAGCTATTAAAATGATGCAGTTCTTTAACTATCCCCTAGGGCATGCTCAGATTTAATGTGGATACCTGACCTAATGTACTCTACAGCTTCGCCAGGTTTAAATAGAGCAGCTTTCTGACTCTGTAAGATGCTGTATGGGAAGAAGTAAGTGAAGGAACCTCACTTGCAAATCAAGGGCTTCTGAGGACGTTAAGGTAACCAGAAAATAAAAGCTCCATTTATTTGTCACATCGTAAGAAACTCACTCATTGCATGACATATGTCACAAACGTCCACTAACTATTATGTTCCAGCCAAACACTGCTAGGAAAAGATCAGGTTTTAATTAATGAAAAAAAGATTGACCCAAAGGATTAATCAGCATTTTCATGGACCTCTGAAGCTGGCTCCTGGGGGTGACTACTGCACGTGCGACGTAAACGTTCCACCAAGTAGCTAGCCGAGGTACCAAACTCTGAACTAAAACACAATCATATCAAAACCTTTCACACATTGTATGTTAAGGCCATGCCAAAGTAATTGAGCAGGCCTTAGGAAAAAAAGTCTCAGATTTCTGTAAGTGTGTGCAACCATTAGTTGTATAAACAACTATTCCAGTTGTGTGGGTCCACTTAATGCAAATGTACCTTCAAGAAACCAGCTAAATATGTAATTGGTCTTTTGTACATACAATTACTGTGATGTGTACACTGAAGAAGCTCTCTAAAAGACAGATAGCTAACAGAAATTATAGGAGCAAATATTGTGCAGCAGAGTTTAAAACAGAAACCCAATTTAGAAATCCAAATGCCAATATGAACGTTCAGATACAAAGCAGGTTTATAACCACAATACTCAAGTTTAAAAATGCAATCTACTGTGCTATTTAAAATAAAGCAATAAAAGAGTCCCGTATTAATATTCCTTGTTGTCATTTGTATTCTGCTCATTTGTGCAGCTCCATTTCATGTTGGCTTTTTTTCTTGCACATAGACCAAGCTAATATCTTCATGGATTTGTTTATAATAACCTTTAAATCCTTTCCTTGTCATTATGCTGCATAGCTGTTCCACTGTATATACACTCTTTACTTCGGTTCATTGCCTACACATCGATTATTTCACATTTGTCTATGTTAAACACTGAACAGTATTTTCCACTTACTAGGCCAGCCATTTAAAAAGACCCAAATCTATCTGAATAAAGTCGGTTCCTTATTAGTTATACGTTTAACTCTGACAGTATTAGCAAAACATCAATCAAAGTTGGTCACAGAGTTTGATACTTGTCAGAGAAGCTATCACAAAACCAGCCTCCTGCTTGAATATTTTCATCTTCAGTGGTAATATTCATGAAACGGTAATGCTGAAACTGCTGACCGAGTTCTCTGTGCTGACTTTAAAAGACTTTGCGCATCCCGTGAGAAAGTGAGACTGAAGTATTCCTGGAGGTATTGAGCTACTCTGCAATGACTCTGCATGCAGCTCTTGTCCTCAGGCACTGCAAAGGGCTAGCTTTCCCTCTTTCATTCTTTATAATGCCCTGGGACAATGGCTTGTTTGTTTTGTTTCCTCCAATATTTGACTTTATCTGCAATAATTAAAACATTACTAATGGCAGAATTTTGGCCATGAGGAGATAAAAAACCAACATGTCAAAAACCTGTCAGTCTCTGGTAGTAGAGCATACTAGCTCTGTGAATGCTGGGGGATGCTGGATTGACTGGTGCATGGATAAAAGTGCGTACCACTTTGCACATTTATTTGCACATTACGCAAATAATACAGAAATAATGTATCTGAGATGTCTGATCATGATATTAACGTTCAATTTGCCTGCAAAAACACTTACTTTTCTAATCTTTCTTATATTTTCTTGATCCTAAAAAGTGATATGAATAAAGCCTGGTCAGCTGTGTATATTATTATTATTATTATTTTTAAGTAAATTTAAGTAAGTTTAAGCTGCAACAACTTCTGAAACCAATGAGGTAGTTAGCATGGGTAGAATGTATTAACTACCACTTAAAGACCAGTCTAAATATCTCCCATCTGTTTTTGCCCAGGCTTTCAGTATCAACTGGTTGAATTTCACCTTTCACTGGTAAAGTCAAGGACAGTATTTTTATAGTCTTTCTTCTCTACTCCCACTTTCAGCAATACTAAGTGCAAAGGGAGAGCCTATGAGAGAAACAATTTAAAGCCATCATAAGATGCTCTGAACAATCTGAATTTTTGTGGCTGGCCTACATATTAGCTGTAGAGAAGAGGCAGTTAGTAGGAGATAAAAGTGCTCACTAAGTGTGCTACCCTCAGGTTTTCCAGAATACCAGCCCCCATCTGCAAAATTCCCAGGTACTGAGCACAAATACCCACTCTGCACTCATAATGCCCATAAGCACATTTCTTCTTCCCTAAGTGTTGGCAGTGTTGTCTCAAAACTCTGAGCAACTTGTATCCTTTCCCAACCTTATTTCTACATTACTCCAAATTTTGCCAAATTTGTAACAGCCTTTCCAGTGTTTTTCCTTTTTATTGTGTATTTGTACTGTCAACCACTAACTCCTCCACCTCTCTTGAGTAACCAGAACATGAACTGAAGCAGTTTTCTATCCAATCCTTTCTCTGTTTGAAAGGCAAAAGCAAACAAATGCAGCTGTACTTTTTCAGAGAATTGATTTTTCTTTCTAAAAGAGAAAAAATATGTAGAAAAAAAAAATGAAGTGAAGCAATACAGAAATTGTAATTCTAACATTAAAAACTGTATTAGTAAATATTGCCTTCTACCTCTATAAATATTCAAGTCAAACGTCCATCTTAAAGAACCGCCTGCTCTGGGTAATGTGATCATTACAAAGTAATGCATCTGCCTTGGCCAGAGTAATAGTGAAAAAAATGCAAAGAAATTTAGGAATCACTCATCTTGAAACACTGGTAATCACTCGTCTGCACCCAGAAGCAATAAGCTATTACACATTTAGTCACAATGACGAAGATTTAGAAAAACAGAAAGAGAGAAAGAAAAGTAATAAGACAATGCAGGTGGATCTGGCATTTGTCATTTGCTTTCTGCTGTTTTCATTTCAGTGTCTTGTCCTGCTCCTGCACTATGCAGTGTGCCCTAGCTCCTCCCATTTATCAAAATTTTCATTTTCTATCATTTGCATTCTTGCTTCAGCTTTCTGAATGCTCCCAACTGCCATTTCAGCTCTCAAAAAAACCCCAGTCTGCCATCCAGTATCGCTCTACACTAGATATTATTATTTCCCTTGCTTGCTGCACACCCAGTATGTGTTTCTTCAATCCACATTTTAATTTATTAGCAGGGCAGAAAACAGAAGATTTTGCAGCAATGTCAGTACTGCTGGAGCCTGATGACCACTTCATGACATTCTAACAAGTAATACATATTTTTTAATGTGAGGAGAACCACAGAGATTTTTTTGGCATCTGGAAGAAAACTGACCACTTATGAACTAAATCAATAGCAATGTCTGGTGGAAAGAATTCCACAGTCATAATGAATGCAAGGAGTTCCTCCATCAAATGTTACACACGGTATTTTAAATGGCAATGTTTACCATGGTGGGTTTTGTTGTTGTTTTTTCTAGCTACAAACACCATCTACAAATCCCACTGCTTGCACCAGCATTGCAGTTTTAAAACATATTTATCTTCCTGTTCATCACGGTAAGACAGGGAAAGTCCAATACCATTGTTTTACAGCTCAGAAGCTGAAAGTGAGAGACAAAGGAACTTGAGAAATTTGCAATGGGAAGTCTGTGATGGAGAAGAGATTTCCTTCTCTTGGGTTTGCACCTTCGCCCTTCCTTTTCTTTGCCCTTGTCTGTCTTAACAAAAACCCTTCTGCTCCTGTTACCATCTTTGCCATTGAGCTACTCAGTCTGTGCATGAGGAACCAAGCCCCTGTCTGGAGCTTCAGCACTCCACACTCACTGTGATGCTGCACGAACGAACAGGGTGCAAGCTAACACACAGGGAACAGCTGACTAAATTCCACTCTGCTCCTGTAGAACATCATTTCCAAAGCAGGAATCATTTGTATTTTATTTATACTGCCAGCCAGAATGTTTACTAGGAACAGAGGTGGGAGGAAGGAATATTTTGCCAGTGATACAGGAAAATAGCAATTTATATTTTACAGCTGATGAATATTCATCCCTAGAGGTTATATGACAGTTGGGTGAGTTTTCTTTTAGGGAAAAACAAAATCAAAAGACAATTCTTCAATCGAAACTATGTTCCCACTGTGAATTACATTCACCTTGTAATACTCGAGAGAAAGTATTTTTCAATTAATCTGACCTTTATCAAGAGCTAGCACAGAAGAAACTCACGGAGCTAAGTACTTGGAGTCAGAGTAAGAAGCACTGTACATCTGTACACAGTGTACTACACAAACTGATGTTTAAGAGAGATTACTGTATACACCATGGAACTGCTTCTAACTTACAAGGGTGTACACGGTCCTTGACCGAACCGTTCACCAGAATCTTTGTGCCCAAAAGTAAATCAGATGCCTTCAAGTGCCAAGGAGAGTGCTGCGTAAGCTCCCCCTGGGTGGAACCTGGCCGCGCTCCTCCATCATAGGACACACTTAGGCCTCAACACCAGTTGTTCTTCCCTGCTGACAGGGATCTGAACGACCAAAGCGCCTGCCCGAGAGCAAAGCCTGCTGTCACTCACACAGCAGAGCCCTGTGTGAGGAGCCAGACCTGGAACTGTCTGCAAAGAGCACGGCTCGCTCAGCACCCCCAGCGGTGCCCACGCGGCCTAGGCTGTCAGCAGACTTCATCGTTTGCCTCCCTCCACACTCTCCACTGAACTGGAGGACCAGAGATCCATAGTGTTGAGTTGAGTGGTGAGAAAGCTAAAGAAGCTCCAGACCCAGAAGAAGGGAGGATTACCAGACTACCAAAAATGAGAAGTGCCCCGAGCTATAACCCAGCCTCTGTGTGCTGTGAGAGCACGCTGATTGCTCTGAGAATACAGAGAGCCATCCTCAGACAAGAAGGACCAGATACAATTTTACTTTGTAACCCAACCTTGTGTTACTTTTTACTTAGCCATTTTCAAGTAAAACTTGTCTTTTTTCTTTTTCTTTTTCCCTTTTTCCCCTTTCCCTCCCTCCCCAGCTTCACCACAACGCATTTTTCTCTGCTCTGCTGACACCCACCACACATCCACCTCAGTCATCAACACATTCTCCTCCTGTTTGAAAACCCAATTTCATTCCAAAAATGGCAGATAAAGTCCTAAGTGCTAATTTCACATAATCCCACCTGTATTACTTTGGCAAGGACAAAAAAGGCTGGGTTTCATGATGAGGATTTCATTTTGGAAAATTATGAGAACACAAAGTCTACTCGCATTCACTGAGGGCGTGTGCTCTGAAATAACAAATGGTCCTTCCTCCTGTGGTCTGACATTATCTATTTGAAAGTCAATGACTTTTGGAAGATGAGAAATTTCACCAGAAATTCAGATATTTTTTCCACTAATTTTGAACTGCAACCTGTATACCTGAGAAAAAAAGAGAATGCCCCGTAGAGCAGCAGATATGTACTGGAATCAAGTATCCTCACCTGTGAGAAAGCTGGTAAGCCATGCTGCATGCTTTTTGTGAGTTATTGCCTTCCCCATTCAATCCTACACTAGATTTACTTTACCATACATTGAGACTACAGGATTCTGCAGGATCAGCCCCTAGCAGCAAATGTATAAAAGTATGTCCAAGTGCTGTCAGTACCATAGTTGCCAAGTCTTTTTGGCTAGAAAGCCGAAATTGACTCATAAGTACTGCTATTCCCAGCCAAAAATAAGTGTGTATTGCCTTACATTTTCCTTTCCACATTTCTCATAGACATTTACATTTATATCAACACATAATGAGTAGAGGAAACACAAAGACATTTGAACAGCATTTTCTTTAGCTTGTCAAAAATGCCTTTTTCTCCCTTTTTCCTAACATTAACATTAATTGGAGCTGGGCAAAAATCCTCATGTTAATATGAATAAAAGTAACACTAGTACGTTACATTTAATTAGCATCTAAACTAAAGATCCTACGCCCTGCAAGCGATTTCCACCCGGGAAATGTTGTCTGACAAGCAAACGCAGCCAGCTCTGATGCGGCGTGGGGCAGCTTTTCCAGATGAACAAGAATAAAGGGGAGAGGATGCAAATCCAGCCACGGGCACAACAACCAGGTAAGTGGGTCAGATTAAGACTATCTGGGACAGCGGGGCAAACATTGTTTTCCTTATGAAAGCAGCCTTCCCTGTGAATTAAATCAAAACGTTTGTCAAAGATAATTGAAATCATGTTTACTGCACAGATTCATAAATCTGAAATGTAGAGCTCCGCAGACACCATTCGATCCTGGTAGCATCATAATAAATCAAAAGACCAGTAACTTGAAAGTCTTTTGTGCTTTTTAGAATAACCCAAAGATGTGTTCACAGCATTTGTTTTTTCTGGCCTCCTTTATTTTTCCCTGTCTTGTGGAATGTGTGCTGCCATCTATATTTGACAGCTAATGCAAAATACAGACAGTCTTATAGATCAGAAAGGCTAAAGTTTCTTCTTGCTCTTCTGTTCCCCTCAGCTCTCTCCAATGCCTCCACCCCCTCCCTGGCTCTTGTTTTCCTCATCTCCATGCTGTTTCATTTATCCTCCCTTCCTCAGTCCCCGCAGTTCCCTGTTGTTCCTCATTCTAGTCTTTCAGCTCCACCTCATCTCCGGCTCTTGTGTTCTGATCTCCTATTTTCAAAAATACCACATAAGAAGGTACTAAAAAAATAATCAAAAGCTCTTGTAAAAGCTGCTGTTTTCTAAAGTACCTAGCAGACATTGTGCTACTTTTATTTTAGGATTTTTTAGGACAAATCCAAGCAGCTGTCCTTTTTCTTCTAATAGGAAGAGTTTAAAAACTGTCCAAGATACAAAGCATTATTATTCTATTTTAAAGAACATGGACACTTGCAGCTCTGCTGATGGAAGACGAAAGGCTAGTTCAAATTATCGCAACTTTATCACGGACTCATCACCTTTCTAATTAAGCTACACCCGTTAGTCACAACCTTTTTGGCTTTATTTTTTTTTTTTTTTTTTTTTTGTTATGGACCTGTGGAGCTAATTTTCACTCAGGGTCAAAACTGAGCGGGCTGATTTTACCAGATCACAGTTTAAACCAAGTCTCAGGCAAACTATTCTTTTAAACACGGCTCCAGCTCATTTATGCTGTGGGTTTGACTTAGCATCCTTCTCCAGCTCTTGATGAATAATCTCACGATTTCCTCCTGGGCTCTTTTGGTAAGAAAAGAGGGCAGAGAAAGTATCCCACCATAGAGGATTTGGAATGGATTTAGCACTGTGTTCTCTGCATGAAAGTAAGCACATCTGCATGCCTGATTTGGAAGCGGCACGTGCCAATTAATGGAATTGCCCATTTCCACAGACAGCTGCCCGAGCTGTGTGTGTGGTCACAGTAACTGGAGAGCAAACTTGCTTGAGAAACCTGGCTAGGCTTATATGCCACCTGAAAGCATATCTTTTCAAAAGCATTTGAGTATAAAGTTTTAAAGATGCTTTTTTGATGGCTTTTAAAGTGGTTGCCTCCAAGGATGCATAAACAATTCTGTTCGCCGTCACTGATTAGCACTGCACAAGTATTAACCTCAACAGCCACACTGTGGTCTGCAAAAAACATCACTTCCTATTAATTTCTGAGTACCACAAATAATGACCACCTTTGGAGATGGTCAAAGTAGTGCAAGGAGAGAGGGAAGTTATGCTTAAAAAATTTAAATAACCACAGACATGGAGAAAAATCCCAGTAGTGTACCTGAGCCTTTTAAAGAGCTTGTGCATACCACCCCCTATATCACAGCAGAATCTGCAGAGGTTTGAGACAGGAAGAAATAAGCAGCAAAATAAGATTTCAGAGTGTTCTTAAATGGACATTGAAGCTTTCTTAGATATATTGTACAGAATGTTTTGGGCTGTTTTTTCCTCACCATCCTGAAGCAGAGGTTGCTTTTTCCCCGGAGGGGTTGAGGGAAGAAAGTGTGTTAAGGATCATCTACAGCTGTAGAGCTGGCACTAGGTACTGCAGCGCTTTGTGTACTGGCAGCTCACTATGACAACTGATAGCCTGGATGAGGACGAACTGTGTTTCTTCACTGACATTGTCAGACAGCAACGACTTGAGTTTGCACAGACTTCTGCCACTATTTGAGACTGATAAGATTAAAACTGTTGTGATTTTGTTTTGAAGGGAGCTCCTGTGCGAGCACACTGCATCGTCTCCAGCACAGGGCTGCGCGCTCCTGGGTACGGCAGAGGAGCAGAGGAGGACGCACTGTGGTACAGAGGAGCTGTTCTAAAACTGAACTCAGAAGCAATGAGAAAGCTGGGGATATTATTAATGTAATAACCTCTAATGCATGGCATTAGAATTGCAAACCGTCTGGTGAAATTTCCAAGTGGCCAGGTGAATGGGAGGACTGCATAAAGCATGGGTAACGGTATGTAAATTACGATGTATATCAGCTTAAGGAGAACACAGCATGAGAACATCTGAGCATAACAAGATTGGAAAGGTCCTCTTGGCTGCAGAGAGCAGAGATCCTCCAGAGAGCACCCACCTCAGCCCGGAGGCCCACCACCACCCCACCGCCGCCTGCAGGCAGCTGTCCTGCCCCAGCAGCTGGCGCTGCCAGCGATCTGCCTTCGCGTCAGGCAGCCCAGGGACCATTGCATTTGTCTGTTCTCAAAGAATCAGATCCAAAATTTTGTGAAATGAATAGAACTCCAGAGAGGTCGGCAAGTCTGAATCGATTCATGATTACGTATATGGCGAAATGCAGAGCAAGCTGCTTAGGACTGGTTGCAGTAGGCCAGTTCCTTTAGCTTCACTATTTCTCATTCCTTTAGCTATGGTGCACGATCTGTCCCTTATTTATCTTTTTCAAAATGAAAAGAAAACAGGACTGGAGGGGACTTCCTGAGTAACCAAGGATGATCTCCCACCAGCGGTGGGAATGATATCATAGAAACCTTTATATTGCCCCTTAGATCTCCAGGATAAGGACCGGTCCTTTTTTCTGAGCAACACTGTGCAACTCAAAAATACACATAAATGCAGAAAGAGCCAGAGGTGATCTAAAAAATAAATAAATAAGGGAAGGGAGATAAATAATACAGATGGTCCAGGCTACCCACTCTGAACACACTGTGACCTATGTCACTTTCTTATAGATTACTCCAAATCTCTTATCTGTCTTTGTGGCTAATGGCCTGGAATAAAATATTCTCACATTCAGGCATAAAGATAACAAGCAATCCCACAGAGAAAATTAGTAGTCATGTCTACAGCTCCTCCTCTGGACTTCCCTGTGTCAGTTCTGCAGGTTTTCTAGGTTTTCCTATTGTTACAAGTGAGCCTGCTTGCAGCTGCCTGCGGAGCAGGTGAGCAGCCTGCGGAAAGGCAGGGCTGGGCGTCAGCCTCGGCCAGCCTGCGGACGTCACCCACCCTAAGGAACAACGCGAGGCTGTCGGAGGCGACCTTTGGCACTTACTGAATAAATAAATGATAATTAGATCAGGAGCATTATTGCAGACCTTGTAGTCACTAAAAATAGGGCATTTGGAACAGGCTGGTTAAATGCCATCTCTCCCTAGAAGCCTAAGCAAGGAAAGGATAAAGACCATTACTGCTTTCAGTAACAGAAAGAATGCCTCTTGCTTACGTGGCTGAAGCTGAGTCTTTGTTCCTACGTGTCTTAGCTTCTTCTGCTAAAAATTTATAGCAGGGCTTTTTGTGTGGGTTTGAAACCACTCCCAGTGACAGGAGATGTTCTAGGTAGAACTGCCGCAACTAAGGACCATCACAGAATCACTAAGATTTCTCTGTATAGTTTACAGAAATCTTTTTTCATGGTTATTTATTTATTTATTAGGTTCCAATACTACATTAGTGCCCAAGAAAACCAAATCCATATTGAATCTATCTCAGTAGACTTTTTTTTTACTCAACAAATGGTCTGCGGTAGTTAGAAAAGCATGTGGATTTCTACAGAATTGAGAAATTGGCTCTGGCAAGCTGCGGTAAAAAATACAGTTTTCTCTGTGTTGATTTTTCAATATTTAGTGTGTATTCAGAATACATCCTCAATGCCATGCTATGCTCTATAGACTTGATATATGATTATACAGCTGTGACTAAGAAATGATGTATGAAATAAAAATCCCTGAACAATGCATTGGGAATACAGACTCTGTAAGCTACCGCATGCGGTAGTAGCTGCTGTTGTCGCACTCGGAAAGAAGGGAGCCAGCGCATTTCAGTAAGGATCCAAACACCAACTCCATTAAAAACCTTTCAGAATACACAAAGCCCCTCTTTAATGTGCATTATGCATTGTAAGATAAGGCTGAACAAGAGAGCCGTTTGGGATCTTTGTTCGACCTGGGACACAGGACGCTGGGTATCCATTCTAATCCCCCATCAAGTGGCTCCACGCCAGCAGCAGCCGGGGCCAAGCCCGGCCCCTCCATCTTGCACCGGCATTTCTGCCCGTTTGCAGCAGTGATCAAACCAGAGTGACAATACTCATCTTGTAAGCCTAAAATATGGAGCAATAAGAAATTAATTTTGCTGCAACTGCTGGCATGTTACTGTGAGTTTTCTGACTTAAGCCATCACAAGGAAAAGAAGAAAAAAAAATAATAAAAAAAAAAGAGCAAGCAGCTCTGGCCTCCATCTTCCTGGCCTCCATCTTCCCAGCCTCCATCTTCCCAAAGACTGAAATGAAGTCACCGCAGCAGAGCCTGCTCTTTAGGTACCAAAACAGTCAGCTTCACCAGTCAGCATCCAACCTGTTTCTCTCAACTGTAGAGAATAAAATATTGAGCTTTTAAAATTTTTCATTGGGTTTTAGTTGGACGAAACAGAAGAGACATAACTGAAGCTGCTAATGCAAGTTTTGACTTCCTCGAAAAATTCCCTAAAAGTTGCCTGTGGGAGATTCATATACCTTTCCGTGTTGTCAGCACAAAGCTGCTAAGGCCTTGAGACCGTGCTGTTAAAGTCTACCTGCTTTTGCATTACCTGTGTGGGTTTTTTTAAACAAGCGCAGCAACAATTTCCATGCTGGCCTTCAGCTTTGGTTTACACATTTCTTTCCGCTGAGGAAAATTCTACTTGCTCCCGTGTGTTTGTTACACTGGTTCAAAAGCCAGATTACTTTTATTTCTGTGCTGCAAGCCGGCCCTCCTGCCTCTGCCCTCCCACAGGCCCCAGACGCCACAGCCCTGTCCTTCATAGCCCTTTGCATGCTTGTCCAGTGGGTCCCATCATGGAGCACAGGCAGACCTGTGCCACTGGCAGCGGGACCACTGGCAGACCAGGGGGACATGCACAAATAGGTGACGAGTTGGGTCACCAGGAGCCCACCAGGGAGAAGGGCTGGAAGTGCCTTGGGCTAGAGCAGGCACAGGCTTTCTCCATGCCAGCAAAGGAAGAAAATGCTAAAAGTAAGCATTTCCTAATAAGAACCGACTTTAACCACATTGTCATCGCCTTGATGGATGTGATTCTAAAGTATAAACAAATCTAAAAATTAATAGGTATGCCTGCTGTACAGACAATAAATTAATTGTGTCCAAGTGGGGCTGGAAGGGATGGAGGGGTGTAAGCAAATTACTGCGCTACTGCATGGTCTGCGTACACTGATGGAAATACGGCTGGATGTTCAGCAGCGATAAAAACACCCAACTTCAGTGACAGCTGCTTTTGTGAATGAAGGGTTTGTATGCAAGTGTTTATGAAAAACTAGCGCCAGTAGACAGCAGACGACTGTGAAACAGAATTAATGTAGGAGTCTGGTCTGGGTGTGGACATTAAATGTTCTCTAATAATCTGCTGTACCAAACCGCACCATAATCCTTCACAGGGTCCCACTGGAAAAGCCCAGTGAGTTGGGTACATCCTACCCAGCAAAGGCTGCATTGGCTCGCACTGCAACATGCTACTTCAATTCAGATAGGATCAGGAGAGCACAATGTCATTACCATTATTTTAATGAAAACTTCTCGGGATGCCGTTCATAAATAACAGAGCCATAACTAACTTCCCCCCAGCACTCCATACCGGGATCACGTCAGTGATGGCCCAACAGCACGCCGTGCAAAATGAGCCAGCACAGAGCAAGGGAGGTGCTGGTGAGAGCTCTGCCTTGCTGCCCGCCCTTGCCACAGCCCCACGTCTTCACCCAAGTCACGGAGCAGACGGACGCGTACCTGGTGTTTCAGCAGAGCACTGCCGTCAGACTCCAGCTTTTTGCCTGCGGATTGGCAGGGAAAAACAAAACAATTTTAAAGCTGTCATCTTTTGCTAATGGTGTTCTCTGAGCTCTCACGTAGCTCAGACAAATGGCCAAGATCTCAGCCTTCTTTCTCCATAAAAGATCTATTAATTCCAAATCAGAGTAGACAACACTATTTCTGTGGAGCCATACGAAGGGAGTTTGGCTAACCTTTTTCTTTACAGAGAAACCTGCAGTTCGTGTGCCTCAGTAGCTCCAGAGCTTGCAGCCAGCTTAGTCCACTGCAGCTGAAGGCAGCCCAGGGCTGCCGACCCCTGCTCTCCCGCCTGCCGGGCCACCTTCCCTCCTCAGGGGGCACCCCGCATCCTGCTTCGGGCACCCGGCTGCTCGCAGCAACGCGACTCACATTACAGAAGCCATGACTGGCAATTTTATTTATTTTTTAAACACTTGTCCATTACAAATTGTGACACTATAATGATAAATTACAAATATTGGTGAAAGGACTGGAAAAAGACCAGTCTTCTTTATTTTATTATTTTAGTATCACTCAGAATTAGGCTTCCTAATTCTGATGAGTTATGGAATAATAGCCATTATTTACTCCATTAGGAAGCTATTACTGCATGCTGTTGTTGAATTCTAATTCCCTAAAAGCTCTAATACAATGTCTGTATGCATGCAGATAGAGCAAGGGTATGTGAAAGAGCAGCACAATATTCAGAAGGAATACTAAATGCAGACACAAAGATGGGCACCCTATATTTTGGGTCATTTCTAGCCAGCTCGGTAGCCTAGTAGCTTGCAAAATAAAAAATCAGAAGTTGAAATTCTTATTTCAGTGGTATCAGGATGTACGTGACTGAAAAGTCCTGAATGAAGCAGTCCATTAAAACAAATATTTTTTTTCAAAATAATAATAATAATTTGTGCAGGAAACCTGACCCTGGAATTCTCTGAGAAGACTGTGCATACAATATATAGAACACAATGGCATTCACGATCTAGAAATTATACAGCAAATACTGAGATAAGAAGGAAATAATAATTCACTAGGAGGTTCCAACAGAAATGCTGATATATATTTTTAATGAAACGTCATGAAACAGCTTGGCATTAGGACCAAGAACTGGCATTCATTGGAACAACAAAGAAATATAAAACAGAACTAAATCAAAATATGCATGGGGTTTGGGAATGCATCCTCATGATGGGTATGATGTATAAGCATCAGGCTCAGAAAATACCAAAGTAGCAATGGGAGCTGAGGCTTAAGATTTCTCAGTGTGTCCATTTTGGTTGCAAAAGATTTTTATGCTTCATTTCAGTCATTATTTAAACATTGTTATTTCTGCAAACATGCCACACTGCGATAAGGTTTCATGCCATACCACATCAAAATGGAGATTGGTGCAGAACGTCAGAAAGTGCCTTTATTGAGGTAACTGTTTATTAAGCTGGGGAGGAATTGAAATTCTTGAAGAAAGAGAGGCAGAGGGAGAAGAGGGAGAGAGAGGTTATGTTCTCTTTAATCATGGGATTTGCACAACATCAGTACACTTATGATCTAAATAAAGTTTCTAGAGTCATCAGGATATTATACTGTACCTGCCTCATTTAATCTAATGGTTTCCATTTAGGTAATTTTCATGCGTTTTAATCTATTTAATGATCACCTTCCCTTGGCTGATTTACTATCTCTGAAGCTATATCGTACTTTATCTGCAAGGTTTGGGATTCCAGACAACGATACCCGCAGAAAGACCTAGAAAGTTTAGTAAAGATGCTATTTTGCATTTTTAACCTGCTACTCATGCTACTTCAGTAGTGCAGAAAAACCTGAATATAATTTCAAGCTGTGAAAAAACAATGCTCGAGAGATTTACAGAAAATGAACTTGACCTAGATTTTGGCTTATTCCACTCTAGGAGAAACTGTGAAGATTTCAGCCCCTGAGAGCACATGAAAACGAGCAGAAAGCGCAATTCAGTGTTTGGCACACCTGAACCCTTGCTAAAACGACCACCTGTCTCTACAGCAGATTAAGAAAGCCATTCTCTCCTCATGGCGCTTTGGTTTTTCTGGAGAGGGGAGCATGTTCTAGGTGTGCTAAGCAGCAGTAGGCGGATCACCGTGTCACTGCTTAGCGTGCTACCACTCAGCACAAACGCGTCTCTATCACAGCAGCATAAGCAGTGCCGCCTTCTCATCACAGGCTAGAAATACTTCAGAGGCTCAAGGAGAAGACATCTTCCTCAAAAAAGACTGTCCTTCTTCCCTGGGCATCCTACGGCTCTGGATGGTCCCGCCCTGGCACGGCAGTATCACCTAACCTCAGAACACCAACCAGCATGTTAAACTCCTGTGTCACTATGAGACACAAAAGTCTGGTCTGAAAGCACAAAGTGAGGGAATAGAATTGCACCAGCCATTTTTAAACTAATTAGAATGCAGAGCTGCTATGACTGCATGTGCAAATGAGGTAATTACAAATGCAAACGACTAATTACGTTCACCTGCTTGTGCAGTTACCCAGTTCTTGTTGGGCAGTTGAAATAATTGTGTGTGCAAATTAGACACACAGCTGGATGCCGACTTTACACTAGCAATTACAGACTGAAAGTTGGGTGAGGATTCGAAGAGGTTGTGAGTTACGGTTTTGGATTTTACAAATGCATCCCTGGATCCAAACATGATGCACTTTCACAGGTACCTCAAAACTATACCACACTGTGAATGTCTAGATAGATTTGGGTATTAGCAGATAACAAGATTGTGAAATTCAGACTATAAAATGCGTGACAATTAGACACTCAGAATGTCATAAGTCTTACTGTTCAAGTAACACGGTGGTGGGTCTACAGATCTGCACAATATATTGCTCAGATGCCTACAGCACAGAGGTTCAAACATGTTTAGGCAGGTGATTTAGAGGACAAACAGTAAATAAGATAATGTCTGTTCTGTGTAGCACATATGCATGGTCAAAACTTTTTAGCGCAAGCAAGGGCTGTTTTTAGGCTTGTAAAACGGGCACTGGATTTAGCAGCTCCTGAAGCCATTGCTTGGCATTGGTTCAGAGAGACAGCCCTTTTTGATGCTCTCCACCGCATGTACAGGCATTGCAGGAGTTCCTCCAAATGCCTGCCTTTATTTTTAACCGGTTGGGGGTTCGAGCTCTTACATGGTAATCTTTGGATATATGAAGTCCAGGTAATCATTCAGAATGCATAAACCATAAATATTTACAGTACTCTAACAACAAAAACACTTCAAGATGCATACAAAGTTCTCGGTGAGGCTTTGATTACAACTGGAAATAGCCAATCTGGATCATTTCTGGATTATCAGTAATAAAATAGCTCCCTTGTTGACACAGCAAAAATGTTTCTGTTTTCTTTTAGTTCCTGCCAATATCTGGTCCCTGACAGCAACAATAGCTACAGCACATTAATGTTTTTCTCTAATGCACTGCAGACAAGGAACTTTAAATAAATGAAAATAATAATAATAATAATAAACATCAACAAAAACAGTGCTAGATCTTTTTCCTCAGGTCAAACCCTGGCATCAGCAAAGGGATAACAGAAGTCAGTCTCTCTATCTCTTCTAGCAGTCTCCCAAGAGAAAAGCCAATAAAATACACCTCAGCATACACCCTAGAAATGCCTAGATTTGGAGGGAGAGAGCAGAGACTTCTGAAAAGGGCCTGCACAGAGGATGAGCAATCACCTAGCCATTCTTTGAACAGGCAGCAACTGAGCCCCTGCCCATCCATACCACATCCCATCAACAGGTCAGCAATGTTTTACAGTCAACAGCCTCCAATATGGCCAGTTATCTTAGCAGCTTCTTAAAAATTACTGCTTTCATCAAGACACAAGATACTATGTTAGAGACGCATATTTAAAAACAGGCTTGCAAGCTGGGATTTCGCTCAGCTCTAATGTCTGTTTCATATTCTCTCTCAAATATGCGCACCCTCAATCAAATATAATCCATCTCCCTTGAAGTTGAGGGGTAGTGCAGCAAATGGCCAAACGCTGGCAGCACGGGTATGTTCATCACAGCCTGCACGCGAACCCTCAGAGCGCTGCTACAGATCTTACCGAGCTTTGGAAGCACACAGAGAATGCATGATGCGAGTCTTCACCAGCTACCAGCAGCTTGCTTGTTTCAGAGATCATCTCCAGTGAAAATAAAGTACTCTCAGACTTTGCAAGGATATTTTATTATTCCCTTCTTGCGAGGAAAATATTATTTAAGTATTCATTTTTTGAAACTTAATAAAAACTAAAAGGACTTGATTTATTTTTATGTTTGTTACAATAGAAAATAGCATACCAATAAAATAATGCTGGGTGATTAGCCCGTTGGTAAGTCATTAATAAATTAGTTACAAAAGAAGGTACAAAATTTTGGGTGGGGAAAAAAAAAATCTAATTATTCGGAAAATATTTCAACCCACTATCACTCAGGGAACTGGTCAGCTTGAAAAACTTTGTTTGTCACCAGAACAGATTTATTCTGAGTCTATGAATTCCTAACAAGGTTGCTTCTCATAATGATTAATGATAATTATCTTTTTAAAGCTTAATCATTTACCTGAATATTTCCTGTCTATTAGATACCATGAGCAAGTTAAAATACTTCTCACAGCGAAGGTCCCTTAACTGTCTCACTGGCTGCGGCAGTCACAATAATTAATCTCAAAAATATACAAAAGAAAAAAAAAATTAACCACACTCTCAAGTGTTAAATATAGGCGAACGTACAATATCCCCTCTTATTTCACATCTTAAGAGACAATAAGTTAAAGAAAAGTAAAGAAAGTAAAGAAAAGGAACATTTTTCTAACACAAAATCCAAAATGGGTCCCTTGTAGAAACCTCCAAGAATCCACAGTGCGTGAATCCACACATTGGGCATCCACAACAGGAGAGGAAACCACAAACTCAGCTCTACTGTGAGCTCATCTCATTCCCACACCCTCCATTTTTTTTTTTTTATTTTTATTTTTATTTTTTTTTTTTCCTGCAGCAACTCAAACCAACCCAGGAATTGCACAAGCACATAAGAGACGAGTGAGCAGTGTTCTCTGTTCCCACCAAAACCATCACTTCTGCAGTACAAATTGCTCTCAGCTAGGGGCAAGAAGAGTAAAACTCAAAATTCAAAATTCATTTATCACTGATTTAATTCATTACATTCAGACATTTATCTCTTCCAAGTGGTCACGATAATGGCATCAGTACAAATACTACCAGGATAGTTATGGGACGTGTAGGACTACTGGACAGTACTTCAGACAGTGCAATGTATCTTTTGGTGCTTTCATTATCCCCAAGCAGGGCTGGTTTGGTTGCAAAGATATCTCAAAAATGTGCTCTACGGTCTTCCCCTCCTTCCCACAAGACTATAATTTCTTTGTGATTTTTTGGCACATGACAGCATATTTTGCTGTAGGAAGCAGGGTTATGTTTTAATAGTGAAACAAGAGATGTGTTCTCATGGTATAAGCCATGTTTTTAGTGCTTTTCTTTGCTCTCAGTCTTTGAAAGGCCTGGAGAACTATTTGATCTCTGCATTTCCCTGATTTTTTTGGTTTTTTTTTTTTTTTTTTTTTTTTTCAAACACTGCAGAAGAGATGGAACTAGGAGATGTCTTACTGAACGCAAATAATTTTCAAAGACAGCACTCCTGTGCGTACAGTGGTAACTCCCTGAGTGACTGTTCAAGCACGACAACAGGCACATTCACTCATGCCTTTCCAAGATCAATTCTACAATTCTTAATCATCCATCATTCCTTGCTGTAGCTGTGCTGTGCTGGACACGCACTTCTTCACAGCTTGCATACGTCAAAATCACACTGAAACTAACGGTATGGCGTCAAAACCTGAACAGCAAGTTTTTGCACTCCAGTGGGATCAGAGTATAAACAGATGTGGTCAACGTATTCAGATGGAGGATTTGTCCAAGCCAGCTGAGAAAAAACAGGAGTGCTTAGCTTTGGTCAATAAAACTGTATGGAGTGGGATATTTAGTACAGGAATTCCTCAAAATACATCGTATCTAAAAGTGGAAAAAGATGATCTAAACGGAAAAATACCCTTCCCATTTAAAGACTTTGCCTAATAGAGCAGATGCACTCGAGCATTTCAGTTTTTTGAAAACTGGGCTAATCTTCAGAGTAACTTAGTTCTCAAAGCATTCATTCTTCCAAATGGGAAAGTGTTTTAATTTTACTCTTAAACTGACTGATGAATGCCAGAAAAAGTTGAAGAGATGTGTGAGATTGCCTGCATATATCTCACCAAAAAAAGGAAGGACCTGGTAATAGGTTTAGCTGTACAATATGATTGCATCTGTAAGACTTACAAAAGGGATAAGCACCCACACTTGTAACTACTAACCTGAAATGAAGCTCACTTAGTTTAATCTAAAATTTAATGGCAAGAACATGGTCATGCTTTGGAGCATGCTTTGAGGTGGATACAAATTAATTTAAAAGACAGCAAGATCAGGATATCTCCTTCGTCTGGAAATATTTTCAATAAGGAGAACAGAGGGATTATGTTCCATTCCTTACTCTTAGAAAATGTTAACAGGTAGGTTAGATGATTTAACAAATACTGTTTTAATGAGACATTACTTTAATGCCTGCTGCTGCTAAGGTCATATATGTTCTGTGTGTCTACTGCTCAGATTTCTTACCCAACAAGATTCCTTATCTTTAATGAAGCAGCTACATGAAACTGTCATTTTTTCTTTTGTAATTGTTCTCAACCATGGAAGATCCAGTACCTAATGATCTCTCTTAGCACTTCTGGAAGTGAAGGAAACTTGTTAGGCTACAGGACAAATGACATTCTCAAATATATTAATGTAAACTGAGGGGGAAAAAGGGGAGGGGGGGAAACATGGGACAAAATATCTAGGATTATGAATTCAGTCAGATAAAGAAATATGGTCCCACTATTGAACTGAGAAATGACAAATGACATACCTTCAACTGATTGCACCATAGGCAAACCAAAGTACCATCAAGGTCAGGAAAAATTCATCCCTGTCTGATGTAACACGACAGAAACCTCACGCTTCCATGCTTGGCAGCTACATGGGAGGGTTCCCTTGGAGGCTGAGCAAAAGGGCAGGTCCTGTACACCACAGCAATGACAAGACTGGGGTTTGGGCATACTCAGTTGAAACGTAGTGGCCTGGGAAATAGTATCTCCTTGACCTCAGTGTGGTTTGGATGAAGTCCAGATATGGCAAAGAAAGGAAGAATGGTACAGCCAATACCACAATAAACTCAGTATAAATTCTTGCTAGAGACTGATTAGTTCTACTTGCTATGTGAAAATAAGTAACTTTGCTGTCTTCCCGTTCTTCAGTATGAAAAAGGCTGACTATAGTCCTCAACAGCTCTAAGAAAATCCTCACTACAGTAAGATTTTGGAGTCTTGCAGTAAGTAACATTTCAGTAAGAAACGTCTTGCAGTGAGGAAGTGCTAACCATCCAACCATATGCTAGATTTGCTCTTTTGTATTTTTTTCTCTCTCAACTATTACTTTTATAAGATTATGCATATTGCATATTTTTATGTTCCAGACATTGTTAAACATCTTTCTCAAAATTGTTCTAGAACTCCTTTTATCATATCTACCCACATTCAAAAGCACCTTTGCCATATCCCGAGTAATTCAAAGTGTCCCTTCAAGCTTCATTTTTTAGAAACAAACACTCCACTCAACTTTAACCTTTTCCCACATCTTTCCCAGGAACTGTTTATGACAAGCGGGGGTTTCCTTTTACTGAAGATCATTTGTCAGAACATAATGATACTTCACAAAATAGGTAATAAAACTGAAGAATTAAACCAAAATAACATAATCTATCATCCAAACTTTAGAAGGAGATGAAGAAGAATAAATCAGTTCTGCTGTGCTAAAACAGTAATCCTTATACTGGACATTGGGTGCTTTCTTACCCAATTCCCCCACTTTATTCCCTTAATATATTGCACCCTTTAAGAGTATGTGAAGAGTATAGAGACATAAATAAGCAACTTCAGAGACATAGAAAATGGCAATGGCACAATTCTGCTATGTTATTGTGAATTCACAAGGTCTTAGGCCCTCTTGCCCAAAGCCATGCTGATGTGCTGTATTACCATATAGAAAGAGTTCTGAGAGGGCTTTTTAACCTTATTTTTTTTGGAAAGGTGAAGTTTACTTCACCGCTCACCTTTTTTGAAAACCCGGACTGGCTTTGCCACTGCTTCTTCCCATTCCCATTTCATTTGTGCCCCTCCAAAGCCCTAATTTAGCTTTGAGTCCATCCTGATTTTATCCTGATTGCTTCGTTTCTTCCTATTGATTTTTTTTTTTTTTTTAACCTCCCTTTCTATTCAGCAGAGGAGCATAGCAGCATGTATTCTGGAGTCTATATATAACATACAGACTATATATAGGCATGCAGATAGACATTTCAGAAAGCAGCCTGTCCCCTTAACGAGCATTACTGCTGAGCGTTTGGAATAAATATGACGTAGACCTGAGTGATCTTGGAGTGCTACAGTTAAACAGCTCTTTCCAGGACGAAGCATATATGCTCAGCATACATCTGGCCTAAATAACCCGTTAGCTGTTGAAAGGCTGCTCATGATGGAGCATCAGCACAGCTCTCTCCAGGCAACACGGGCTGTATGAGAAGACTGAAGTAGTTAGCTCTACATTCATGTGAGATCAATTAATCTATAGCTACAAATAGATCAGTCACAGACTTCTTTATCAAGTTACTTGTATTGCATTACATTGTAGAGGAAATTTACTTTCCTGCAATGGTGCTTTTATGACAAATACTGTATTCTTGCAGAACACTAGTTAAAGGTCTATTCTCACTTCAGTACAGACTCTTGCTTTTCACAGTAACCCTTGACCCAGGGAAGCCCTAAAACAAGTACTCCCTGACTCTGTAGGTTTAAGGACTGTCCTGGAGCCTTGCCTTGTAACCTGGATGTTGCTTGTTTTAAAGCAGCTCCATGGAAGTCATTACTGCAAGTGCTGGAGTACTAGTTGGCCCACTGACTGCAGCATTGTGTTCTTCCTTGTTCTGCTCCTCATTAGAAAGGGACCAATTACAAAACAAAGCAATCATTTACAGCAGTTTTATACCATCAAAAAGTTTCTCTTGCTTTTGGGTAATTCAAGTTGCAACAGCTGATGTGGAGACTTGTTAACAGGCTCCAAGCTTCTAAACACCAGGATAATTGAAACATCTCTCAGCTAATCAGCAGCTTAAATTACTTTTCCACAAGGTGACCTAATAACACGCACTGTCACAACAGCAATATCTCTCAACCCAATATTTGGCTCAAACCCTGAAGTTGGTAAGACCACTGGCACATGCTGCTGACCATCTGACATTGTTGTTCTCACTCTTCCCCTCATTTTTTGATTCAACTACCATGGCACCAGACATGAAAAAGTGTTCAACAATATCACAGAACAAAAATTTTACTGAACATTTGATCAAAAGTACAGTTTATCATAGCTTATTATCAAGTTGCACTGTGTCTTTAAATACCATGATAACTGTGCTGGAATAATTAATCTCAGCTTTTTACCGCAAACATGTCTATAGGCATGCATTTCTAAAAGACGTAAGCCCTGTGCGACCCAAAGATATATCATCTGAATGAGAATAAACAATACTCCAAGCTAAAACTCCATAACAGCATTCCCAAATGTAAATTAGAATAATGGCAAGGACAGAAGGCAGCAACAACAAAAAGAAAGAAAGAAAAGGGAAAACTAATCTTAACTATAGGCAAGGAGGTTTTGGTCTTGTTTTTATCCTCTTAAACACACGATTCCTTTTAAATAGGATATCTAATTTGCAATATTGAAAGCTGCCTTCAGAAACCGAGAAGAATAACTGAAAAGATTGATGACGAGTACCGAAAATACTCCAAGCAATCCCAAGAGCCCAAGACATCCAATAGTTTGTGATACTTCAATAAGCATCCATTAACATAACAAAGTACTTGTACACATTGATCCTCTCTAATTTTCAAAGGCATCCGAATTGCAGTTCAGAGTACTTTGAACTCTACATATTCTTTGTTATTGCAGAATATTAGCCATGGCTATTTTTAACATAAATCAAGCCAGTCCTAAGTATAAGTGAATGGCATATTCATACTATCAGTCTTAACAAAATATTCATCCAAAATTATCACAGCCAGATCAGCAAAACAGCAATAGCATTAATGATAAACCAAGTGCTATTCCACAGTTTGTTTGCTCTACTAACACTTATTTTTATTTTGTTTTCTGAAGAAAGTACCAGAATTTTCATCTAAAGATACAGTAAATTTATACTGCTGTAGTAGCATTCTTGGCATACATCTCACAAATATATTCTAATGACAGTGCAACTTATAAGAAATGTATTGAATTCACCATAAAAGAGCCATATTTATGAATCCGTTTTCAATACAGAATATAAAGGGATTTGTCAAGAAACAGTTGTAATATCAGTGGTGCAGAAAAACTGCAGTGCTATTTGCTGAGCTAGTGCTAGGACCAAGTTAAGGATAGAGCTAGGATTTTTCCACTGCATTGGCTATGAGCATCTCAAACTTTCTTTTCTCTGCTCCCTCCTCAGCACACAAACCACGGCTTTTTTCCTCATTGTGTTAGCAGCACTGTTACCATTTTAATCTGAAAAAAGTGAGAAACAGATATGTGAGCTTTGTAGCCTGTGTAACAGATCTTAAAGCTACCCTATCAGAACATAAGTGCTAAAGGGTTTTTTGAAAGTCTATGTGAAGTATAGAGCCAGATTAGACCATCTGATAGAGATTTAGATCACAGTATACAGCTAGCATCTGTGTTTCAATCTGCACAACACTAATGGAAAAAATTCAGCATATTTCATTGTAGAATCCCCCGAACAAACCAGAAGATCCAGCTAAATAAAGATTTAAATCCACTCCGTGCATTCATAGCATACTGATGTCATATGCATTTTGACAAAATATAATATATTGAACTCTGAAAAATCTAGGAGTCTATTAATTCATCTTTACAGCAAATCCAGGCTCTAGTTCACCATCCCCATATGTTAACCAATATTTTGAGCCTTACTGACAGGTCTTGAAACAAATCTGCTATCCACAAACAAGTAAAACTGATTACTGTTTGTACCAGCACAAACAGTACAGCATTCCTTTATTAGCTGAGTGGAGCAATATTCCTCCAGAGCCTGTTTGCAATTGTCTTGTGAAACTGAACCTCCTCCTCTCCATACGAATCCAGACGCAGACGCACAGCACTGCTCCTACTGCCCCTCTGATGCAGACAGAGGCTGGCTTTATTTCCTTCATCACCAAATATACCTTGACAGACAATATACCTTGACTAAAATCTGAATTATTTAACAACTCATGGTATGATACTGTGTGAAAAAAATGCACAAACCATCCTCAGCTTTTCTCTGACAAAAGCACTGTTGTTGGTTTCAATTTGTGCTCAATTAACACAACACTGAATTACTTTGTATGTTAACCACTCATTCATGGTAAGTCTAACCTTTTGAAATGAGCCAAAACTTTGATCTCACTTTGTTGATAAGCATATTGTGTTATCTAAGAAAACTCTAAAAAAAAAAAAAAAAAAAAAAAAAAGCTATTTCAGGTACTGGTAGTAGCCAATCCGAGGTAGGAGGAATTTGATTTCTCTGCAGGGAAGCTGAGTCTAGTTCTCCACATTTTAGCCTTAGAGAACAAGGATAAAGGAGGTGAAAAAGTAATGAATAAGAAAAAATAAACAGGGAAGGGCTGAAAATTAATTTGTCAGCGTAGGAGAGAGAAAAGCCAAGGTATAGAAATTCAGAGGAAAACAACAGAGATTGCAACAGGGACAGAAAGGAGGTAGGAAAATACTGAAGGTAATAACAGACTGTGGAATAAAGACAAATGTCTTGCGGGCTTGGAGCAATAAAGTAATTGTTGAAGACATTTTATAATGCTACAAAACTTAACATAAGGAAAAATACAGAAGCTATAAAAGCAAGACAAATTGTAACAGGGAGGATAAAGATGAGACAACATAAAGATCAAAGAACATGATGCTTCAAGCAATAGACAGCAATGTCAAAGATTTTCCAAGCTCTGAGTAAGTAAGAAAAAAGTTAAAGCTTGTCTCGAAACTGACCCGTGCTCCTCTGAACACTAATAACTATATATATATATATTTTTTTTTTTTTTCAGATAAGTTTACAGCAATAAGAAACTGTACTGCAAGGTAGAAAAACCTCTTACATTTTCCTACGGTTTTCAGGTATGAGCAGGCGAAGGCAGCTGTAAAGCCTCCTGAAGTCTATGACTACAGTAGGGCATAGTGGGACTCAAAATGAGCAGGTATCTTAGGCAAATAAATCAGTTGACGCTAAGTATCCAACTCTGACACTTAGACCACTCCACTATGTGAGCCAAATTATCTCAATAGCGACCCAAAGGTGACTACTTCAAAATCCTGCTTCTGGGCTGAGCTAAAGCACTGATGTAGGCACACCTGGAAATGGTTCATTTACGAGCCTGCAGAGCACTGAGGAGGCAAAGTCCATTACACTCAGCTAACTGCGCTGAGTATTTTTGCCTACACATACTCTTTCTAGTACAGTACAAAGACACATACATTTACAAGATATTCCATTCTAGCTGATTATATTCATTCATAGTGTGTAACAGATTTTTTTTTTTTAAAGGACAAAACTTCAAAACAGACAGGACTCCGGCAGTGAAAGCTGTAAATCTACTCATTTAATCAAATGAAAAGTGTTCCCTTAAAGATTTCTCGGTGACACTATCTTTCAGAAAGGAGACCTTGTTACCATTCCTGCAGAAGGTCATCGGGATCTTAATTTCATCTTTAGTTTTACAAAAGAAAAAAACTTCACATGGGAAAAGAAAGGGGCCAGATGAAGTGCCCTGGCATTAAGATAAAATCAGTTTGTACAGTAACTGCTTCTGAAAGTTGGTGCTTCTGAGAGAATATTTTATTGTATAGTGTTCCCGTCTACTGTACAAACACTGCCGCCTGCAATGGTTACAAAAGGTTAAAGAGGTGAATTAGTGTGTGCCCAGGAGTTCACGAACTGTGAGGAAGTTGTCTGATCATACACTTTTGCTGAACTTCTGCAAAAAAATCCCCGGACTTTATTATCTATATGATGCTATGCATAAGTTAACAACAAAGCCGGTAATGATCTAGTGACCTGCCCAATTCCTCTGCTAGTAGCTTGGTATCACAGACTGAATGCAAACACATCATGTGCAACGTCATGCCTGTTAACACTACGCAACACAGACATTGGAACAAAAGGATCTTGATCAAGATTAATTCCTCATTTTCTTATACAAAATACCTGGTTTATTTTGAATTTCACATATTCATCGGAAAAGCATCACTAGGCAACGCAGCAGGGAACAATGCCTTTTCTACAGAATTTCAAGTGATTCTTTTTTAAACAAACATTCCTGGAAAGAACCCTCTGAAGGGCTGGAGAAACATGAAGTGCCTCAGCCTCGCCTACTTTTTTTCTTTCATGTAGCAATCACGTTCTCCTTTGTAGATTTGTCAGAGACCTACAAGTACACTTGTACACTTTACTCTGTAAAGGCATCCTGTATGAATACCTTTGATGAGACTTAAAATTATACTGCAGTCCAAAAAAACGTTCTTTTTCTCCCATATACCGAAGAAACTCAGCAGACAGATCTGTCTTCCCAGATTCATTAAGTTACCTGTTGGACTTAGAAGGAACATTGGGATCAGCCTTTGAGATATCACATGATACCTGGCCATATATGATGTCAGTGTTGGGCTGATGATTAATCACACCTGAGTTAGGTTCAATTTCCCTTAAAAGGCAAGCCAAAGACTTTATCAGTTTTAATAATGTTGGCAGACACTCTGGACTGGTATAACAAAGCTGCTGTATCTCCGGTACATGACCTGAATTTGAATGGCTTTCTCTGCAAGAAAGGAACTCAGGCCAAATGATAAGCATATCTGAAATGAAGTTTAAAAATCTCTAAAGAAAACAAAAATTCTTGAAAATTCAAGATATTGGAGATAGCTTTGTTTTGTTATTGGAGATCTTGCACAGAGGAACACTACATGTGCAGGCACACAAATTGATATGGCAGGGAATTTTTTCAGTCGTGTGCCGAGAGAACTGGTTGCATCCCAAAATATTTGTTTTTCTATCGAGCGCCCATTTTCCTCCCACATTGATTACTGCATAAACTTCCTCTCTCTCCTACTATCCTCTAGCATCAGTCACAGTATTGCATTACTAAATATTAAGAAATAAATATATCAGTGGATTGAAACCTTTTAGATCATATGTTAGGTGTGTTATCTTGATTAGTCAAAATGCTAATATACATATGTAAGTTCCGTTCTTAATTATCCCTTATATTTCTAGCATTCCTTCACCTCCTTCAGGCAAGTTTTGGGTATTTTACGCTGGAAATAAATCAAAATGATGACATATACAAAATACTCAGTTGGACTACAGGAAAGCTACATGAAATCCATACTGTTTATGCAACACTGCATAATTTTGCATGTTAAAATTTGGAGTTATTATTATACTTTGATTTTTAGCAGAATTGCTACTACTTCATTATAATTTAACTTTACCTTGCCTTATCTACTGAAGATGTAAGAGATGATTATATGATTGCATACACAGAAGCACCCATGCAAAATTGTCATATAGGTATCACGTAAGTTAAGAGCTGGGATAAACTGCCCTGACATGTACTGGGCAGACTTGTTAACATGAATTTAAAAAGGAGAGGGAACTATCCCAAGTTTCAGCCACAGCTCTGAAGCCTTATTTTATAGAAAATTACCTGGGGGCTGAGCTTATCCAGCTGATATCTTTGTAATGTTTAGTCTTGTGCTGCAGAGGATGACATTTTTCTGTTAACACCAAAATTGTTTTTTTAATAATAACACTCAGGACAGAATAAGGCAGTACGTTCATGGCATTAGTGGATTTTACTTGCAGTTGTGTAAAAGGTTTAGGGTTAATCTGATATTCTTCAGCTCTCCTTCAGCATCTCTTCCCAGAGCATTTATAAAAACAGCAAAATCAGAAACAAGAGACCCGTGCAATGGAAGGCCCAATGTTCATTTTCTTTGCTCTCCCCACTGCCAAGTTATTCAGTGACTGCACATATTTTATAACCCACAACCTCAGCATTCTGGAATGTCTTAAAAACCATGTCAATTAAGTTGCACTCAGCTGATCTTTTGTTTCAAAACCATATTTAGAAATCTTTCTTCACACTACAGTAACTCGAAACACTTTCAATACACAGGTTTCGACTACAAATGTTTGTATTTGAGCTCCCGGACTTCTCACTCCCATTAAGGGCAGATTCTAAAATCTTTTTTCTTCAAATACACTAAAATCAATATTTTGTTACAGAAGTTTAGAGCAGCTCTTATGAAAAGTCTTTTTTTATTATTATTTAATTATATATGGCTACTTGTATAAGTACTTGATGAGAAACTGACTTTATATTAGGGAAAAAAAAAAAAAAAAAAGAAAAACATAAAACAAAACAAAACAAAACAAAAAACACATTCCCAAGGTAGTATAAAATTAAACAGGAAGAGGTTTATCAGAATCTGGCCTTCTATTAGAAGCCATTCTACTACTGACTTGATGGAGAGCAATGGAAGCACAGTGACTGATTCATTTTGAATGTCACTCCTTTAAAATGCCAGCACTTGAGAACCTCTGGACACTCTCCACTAGTGTAAATCAGCTTAGCTTGGTTAACTTCAGTAGAACTACCGTGATCTAAACCAATTGAAAATCTAGTCCTTTGTGCTGAGCCTTCATTCTCAACAGGAAAAAAAAATAAAATAAAAGGCAGCACCGCACAGCCCAGTAAGTTTTTTGCAGATTCTCGTCCTACTTATTATCTACGAGTGCAGCCTTACTGCTGTTAGCAACAATGAGAACGACAGTACAAACCAGAGTCATGACTTTCCTGCACCATGTTAAAAGCCCCACTCAAAGAGGAGTTTGATGACACAGCAGTGAAATCCCTCTGGCTGGTAGAGACTGTAGTGATTGTTAACACCACTGCATCTCCAGTCATTGCTAATAACAAGTAAAAACCTGCTGGAGGAGACAAGGCCAAAATGGGGCTTTAATCAGGGCTGCTGTCAGGTCTGTATTACTGGAGGCTCCCATGGTACCCAACTCTGTAAAAGATAACATAATGAATTTTTGATGTGAACAGCACTGGAGAAGTGGAAGTAGCGTTAAGAATACTCCCTTTAACTGCTGGATGCTCCCAGCATCCCTGGTTGTAACCTATATTCATAGCACAGCCGAGCTACTCCACCTGGAAGCCAGTCTGGGACTTCTTAACCTACAGATACTTCCAGCTCAAGGAAATTTAACTAAGTCTGTTGGAAAAACTAGGCTAATTCACACCTCCAAACGGCATCGGCAAAATGTAACAAGCATACCAAGAACAATAAAAACAGAAAACAAAAATAAGGTTGGTTCAGAAACTAACAATAATATTTTGTCAGCTTCCCTTTTGGCATTTAAGCTCTGTGGTTCAAAACTTCAGTCATCCTATGGAATTTTACTTTGTGCTTCTTCATCTGCACACAGAGAAATCAAAGAGACCGCCACGATATTGCTATCAAATATGGTTCATACTTCATTGTTTAAATGAAGTTCCTTTATTCATCTTCGTGTAAATGACATTATAATTGTAAGGTGCTTCCTAACTAAAAAAAGTAAGGAAGGATCTGATCCACTTACCAAATAGCTCTTTGCTTTTTGAGTGCAAGAGTGACTAGAATTTGTCCTAATATCATTTTTTCTGCAAATTCCAAAATGTTTTCCAGAAATTAAAGTTCTAACGTACACTAATTTTGGGTAGCACATAGTTTTTCAAATAATTCTAATATATGGCTCAAAGTACAAGATTGACTATAGGAATCACACAAAATAGGATTTAGCTTAGCTTTTCAGTCCTCCCATAACCCCTTTACTCCAAAAGAGAGAAAGGAGGAATATCTTTCCAGAACTCATCACGTCATCTTTCCTTGCACACACACAGCAATATTCCCATCTTCCCTGCTTTTAGGAGCTCTGTGGCCTTTTACCTTCACAAATTATTGGCTGTAACCTACAGTGAACCAAGCTGAATGTGCCATTTTTAATTCCTTTTCTAATTAACCTATTTGCGTGCATTTCAGTTAATTATACAGCTTTGCATACCTAACAAGAAACGTCCCACTGTGCAATGCCAACTGTCCATACATTGCAGTAATCTGTCTTCCCCAGTGACACAGGAGATGATATTTAGGGAGAGCACAGAAACTCGGCCAGTGCCTGTGGGCCACTCCACTCTCCCAGCACCCACAGTCGATGGATGAAGTTGTCAGGGGGTACGTGGCCGGTCATTCCTGGTAGTATCTGTTTTGAATCTCCTGTCCAATAATCCATCTAATCTCTTTTTTAAACTGATGACACTCTTCATCTCCCTGCCACAGCTTCATCAAGTACTCCCAAATCTCTTACTGTGGAAGCCGCTCTTTATTTGCTTCAGCTCCTGCTTTTGTGACTTTGCAAACTTCAGTCGTACTCTCTCCCCCAGCCTTCTTCTCTCAAAACTGAAAAGTCCCAGTATTTTCAGCATCTCTTTGTACAGCTAAAGCTTTCCATCGCTGACGTTTTTACTTGCCCTTGTCTGCTCCATCTCTAACTCCACTGTATCCTTCCTGAGATGTGGAGATCAGAACTGCACAGAGCGCCGCAATGAGAGTGCTCCAGCGCCTTACATGCTAGGAAAATAATGCCCTCTCTTGCTCTCAGTACCCTATCTCAGGATGCTTGACATTTTGTTGGCTTTTTTTTTTGGCTGCCAATGCAGTTTGAGTTGAGGATTGAAGGAAACTGCCAACAACTCCAAGATCACTTTCCTGAGCTGTAACTGTCAGTTACTAATTTGGCATCATATTATCCCAGTTTGGATTATTTTTTCATAGAGTACAGTCACCTACACTAAAGCTCTTTGCCACCTCCCCCCCCCCCCCCCCATGACACTGTTAGTTTCACAAGATCTTTCTAGAGTTCCTCACCATCAGCAGTGGGTTTGACTACCTCAATTAACACTTTACGGTTTGGAGACTCTACACAGATGGTACTCAGCCCTTCCCCTGGTCACTGATGAAGGAATGGATTAAAATTTGTTCTCAGCAATGTCCCCTCTCTGACTGATCCTTCCTGATACCCCCCAAAAAGGCAACAGAGCATACAGCATACAGTTTTTCATGTATGCCTAGGCAGCGTTTATTCCTTCCCTAAATTGCCTCTCACCCACGAGACAAGACGCATGCCCAATTGACCTAAAATTGGCTGCTGCAAACCTCCTCAAAGTGCCTGTGTGTCAGAGAGGAAACTCCACCAGGACCATACTTCTACTAACACCACGTCTGTGCCATGTTGCACACTTGGGTCCGTTAGCAGGACTAGCAGACTTGAGCACCTGTCTGAGAAACCATGGCACAAGACAGCCAAGCGCTCCTTGTGAGGCACTCCAGAGCTTGCCCCAGAGCACGCCGAAGGTTGGGGCAGCTCAGCTGCTGGGTGTTTAGTCACACAGTCAGAGGGCAGATACGTGCAGAGCAATGAAATCCATTCTCTTTCACTAGGAAAAAACATTCTATTTATCTACTTGCCAGTCCCCAGCCTGAAATACTAAACAAGTAACTTTTCTCACCTTTTTATTGACAAAGCGTTTGATTTTTCCTTTAAATGTACCACTACAGCAGTGCAGCTATGTCAGGTGCGTGTAGCCTACACCGCGTAGAGCAGGGACAGACGTCAAGAACAGGGAAGATGAACACTGGGAAATGTTTGACACAATGCCAGTGGTATGGATAAGGCTTCAGAAGGAACTTGCACTCCATAAGCTCCCTTGAGCTGCAGCGGTTGTTTCTTAGCAGCTACGCGTGAAGTGCCGCGCTCCAAAGGGATTTCGGCTCCTTCTGCAGAGCCAAAGCCTACAGAAAACTGGCAAAGGAGGGTGGGAGGGGAACGAGAGAAAAGAGAAGTGCAGCAGCAATATGCTGTGCTGGTATCGTTTTTCTGCACTGCAGACTAACTTCAATAACGAAGACTTAAAACAGACCACGCTTCTCTCCAGCACCAGACAGGGCAGAGACTAAAAGCCTGGTAGCTGGCAAGATCGCGCTTCCCCAAGTACGTTCCCAAAGCTGGGAACGGAAACCAGAGGCTGTCTTATGGTGATTCTTTCATCAAATGTTTTACTGTTAATCATTTTGTCTCTTAAGAATCAACCTTTAACTTGACCTCATTTCTGAAATATTTTGTTTGCTATATTGTGAGGGGTTTCCAATACTTTTTTTTAAACTAATGGCTGAAATGCTTAACAGACTGAATACAGTATGTTACCACGCTCCAGACTATAGGATGCATGTATATTATAGTATGTAGACATTAATATACACTGTTCTGGACCATCTGAGAAAATGACCTTCATGAAAGCATTTTTTGTTTTATTCTTTATACTAAAGAATACAAAACAAAACAAAAAGAAAAGTGAGGACCACACTCCCAAAAACCGCGGTGCAAAGTCTCATTCTTAATTGGGGAATGGTACATTTCAGTGCACTGAAACTTACCTAACATTCTGTGGAGATGGCTACGGAAATAGTCAGGCATAATTTTGGTTTCATCATTTCTGAAAGTACAATAGTCATAGAAAGAATTGCTGCTAACGAGGCGGTGCTTTGATGCAGATATCCTCCCACTGGTCTGACTGTCCATTATGGCACTGCTTTTACAGCTAGCGAGCTCTGCTTTTTAAGGCTTCTAGCACCAGCCTGCCACTGTCAGTTTTAATTCTGCGAGACAGGGTTATGAATATATTGTGAGTTCCTTTCAGGAGGTTACAGGGTGTTGATCTCAGGTCATTCAGCAAAGTAGGACCAAAGGAAGCACCACGAAGGCAACAGCTTCTGCTCACAAGTAATTCTACATCAATCCAAATCTTGACCCAAGATAATGAGACATTATCCCAAGACAGCAACCATAAAAGTATATTCACAACTCCACTATTAGAAATCAAAACACAAAATGGTTGAGTTACAGTAGTAAGTGGCTAAGCCTAAATGACCTCTTACAGAATGGAACAACAGAATAAAGAGTCAAACCGGTTAGAAGAGAATAAAGACAGGACACTTAAATATATAACCACTCTAGGACACGACTGATATTGCAAATCCTAATTATACTACCAGGAAGTACCAGAAACAAAATAGTTAATGCGAGTTTTCCTAGTAGGTTCAGTGAACATGCTGTTAGGACACCAGCTGAACTAGCTGCACATCAACAGAACTGGCTGAGCTTTTAGTTTTTCAGTTTTAATTTTTAAGCGTTTATTTTCAATGATATGGGAATAAAGGAAACTTTCCAAGTCTGTTTTAGCTTAAGATGAAACTACCCTTTTTGTTTATTTAGTCCTGTCCATATTTCAGACACCAAGGTTTTAATTGGATAGGTTATAATTTAATCTTGCAGACAGAAATCCTTATTAAGACATTTCCATGGAGAAAAAGACGATTTTGAGAAAAGGTGATTCTTACAAATCTGTTTGAGCATAACTGCAGGGCTGGACAAACTGATCACAGCCATGTGAACGTCCTCAGAGTGTCACCAGGCTTAATACACGTTTCTCCAAAAGACGCCAGTGGGATTTAGGCATAAGTATCAAGTGGGAAATAGGGCTCACGGAGAATAAGGGCACTTTGTCATGAGTAACACTGCTGGCAATGGCATGCAGTAATGTGGCTGAGTATATATTAGCAAACAATTAATGTATCTGGTGGCATATGTCAGTGAGACATCACTGAGGAAAAAAATGATTATGCTAAGTAGTGATAAGGCTCTCTATAGCATGCTAAATTGAAAATACTTTTTATCATGTGACATCAAGCATATGGTACGTTGCTGACTGGTGAATGACAAACTTTGAAAGGTCATTATTACCCTAATGAGAAAACCTGACATAAAGGAATTAATTAGCTTTTAATTTATTTAGTATTAAGAAACAGAAAATAACACAGACTCCAGATGGTAGTTTGCACAGTTTTTAAGGTGGTGGGGAAGAACCTTCTATTTTTTCTGTCTTAGTACTTCATTCTAGGATGGCAGGAAGGCAGAAGTTAGACAATTCCATAGCAAATTTCTTATTTGCTATGAGAAAAAAAAAATGTAATAGACCTACTAGATTAAGGATTTAATCCTGATAGGGTATTAGGGTCTTTCTACAGACAAAGCGCTCATTCAATAAAAGTTATGCCCAGTTCTTTTCCTTTGGCAGCAGCTCATAAGGCTTGCATAAATGTGACTTTCCAAGCCTTGAGTAGATTTCTGACATGCATAAACTCAGTGATATCTCTTTGCTGAACAATTGAGCAGCTTGGCTAGGTTTTCTTTCTGAAATATATGTCATTACTATATTGGAAAAATAGTATGATTTTTGAATCTTTAAGTAATTTGAGCACAAAACATTAATCATAATTATACTAATAGAGACAGAGGAAATATTCTGAATATATTCTATCTAATCAGCATTACTACACAGAGCACAGCCCACAGCTCACTCTCATGACCTCTCCAGACGCATCATTATGTATTTGAAACACACAGCCTTACCAACACCCTTCCTAACATATCTGAAAATGAGTGCAATCAGACAGAGAAAACTGGATTAGCTGGCTGAGCAAACTCTCCAGCAAAGGAGGCAGATTAATACAGATTTGTTAGAAAGAAGTGAAATTCCTAAAAACACAGAATACCACAAAATGTACAGCCTGTTTAAAAAAAAAACAAAAAAAAAACAAACCACAAAAAACAGCCTGTTTAAACAGTGAAAAAAATGTCTGTTTGATACGACTGATAGGGACAAAGGGGATACGAGGACAAATTAAACTATCTAACAGTGCAAGCACTTTGAAGCCAGTATTTTCTATAGCAGTAGCTACATACACGCACACACAGTCACAGAAGAAGAAAAAATCTCTTCTCCATTCAAGTCTGCAGCCTCAAAATCAATTATGTTTTTTAAAGTAGTTTGGGATATATTTTTTTTTATATCATTGGGAGGTTGAAGGTTAGGTACAAGGTTTCATAGCTACAACTTCCCCCAAACTTCATTTTGCCATCACAAAGAGCTCAGCTTTGCCTTGGTTCCACTTCTGACTAAAGTGCCTCATGACAGGTTTATAGTATTAATTTCCTCTTCTAGTGCACTCCTTATAAATATTTTCTTTATAGCATAAATCACATTCCCAGTACTAGATAAGACTCGTATAGATCACTACTGGATTTCATACCACGAGCACCCGGTAACAGATTACTGTTCTCTGTTGATTATTCACGACAGGCCATAATGACCAGAGCCATTCTAATGCCCAGAGAAATGAAATGGTGATAAAAGGTAAAGAACTTTAAATTAAATTATTTCTTAGGACTACTACTACTATGGTCACAGGGTTGTCTAAGGGATGTTGCTGGTTTTCCGAAAGAAGTTAATCCTGCTAGTAACATTTCCTTCCGTTTCAGTAACGGACTTTCAGATACATAGATGAGCCTATGGTGTATTTGTTTTTCAGAATGACTTTATCTCCTGGGCCCTTAGATAAAAGGCAAGAGTTCTGTGGATCTGGGAAAAAAAAATAAAATCAGCAGAGTCCAAAATCAGTCCTCCATACCTACAAGCGTTTTTCAGCCTATGCTACTAACAGATTGCTGATTCAAGGTGAACCCACACAACACCCTCAACTCCCCCTTGTCATCAGCATCAGCCCTCAAACACAACTCTTCAAACAGCCTCGGAGCACCCACAGCCACCCCCATGGCCCCAAGCACCCAGCAGGACCGGTGGTGGCGATCAGGGCCACGACTCCCAGGGTGCAGCTAGGCCAGCAGCTGAGCTCCTGCTACAGCCAGCACGTCTGTGCCTTGTGTCTACTCAATACCTTCACTGCTTCTGCCACACTTGCTTCACAAGTTCAGCCCTGGTACATCAATACAAACGCAAAAGTTTCTAATGTGCTCAAACACATCAAATTCGAAGCACCCCTTTAGCCACATATATTTTATTTGCGATTGTCACTAACAAAGTAAAGGCGTGTGACTTGGATGAAAACCCTGAGACTTGGTAAAGTAATGCATGTAGACTGAGCCTAGGGCTGTGCTCATATGAACAAGGAAATGTCATCGCCTTTGCATGGAGCAGACCCCATCCCCTCTCACTGACCTTGGTGTGCCACGTGGAGCCAACAAGGAAAACATAATTAGGTGGAAGGAATTTGTTCAGCCTGCTCTTTCAGCTCCCTGGAAATGCCAAGGAATAGATGGTGCTCTGGGAAGCGTATCTTTTAGTGCTACATTTGCAAATTGTTGTCATTCTTTCCCCCTCCCTGCCTTCTTTTTCTTCTTTGTGCAAATCCTAATGGATTTCAGCGATGGGGCCCAAACTCTCCACTGGTGAGCCCCTCGAGCAGAATGTCAGGCAGTCCCTACAAGTGCGAGATCCAGCCCAGAGCCTGTTCCCCTGGCAGCAGGGCCAGCAAACGGCTCTGCTCGTCATCACTGCTTCGTCGCTGCTCTTTGAACAGCCCATCAGGAATTCTGTGACCCATAAGCCTACACACATGATCTCCAGGACCTTTTTACTTTTTCCTGAGACATAAATGCAAAGCTTGAATCTTTGTCTAGACCTAAGTTTCCCATGTGGCCAAGCAAGCTCCATTTATTCCGACTTTCAGAGGATAAAGCAGGCGTATCAGCCCCAGGCTACAGAATGAAAGGAGCATTACAAAAATATGAAAATAAAATGTTCCATTAAAAAAATAATTTCATTATGATTCAAAAACTATTCCCTGTTTCAAATTGGGCCTAAGATGGTAACGTTTACTTTGCACACTGCTCTGCTGAAATGAAAACTTTTATTAATAATATGCTTCTGTTTTTTAAAATTATCATAACAGATGGATTTATAGATCTAAAATAGTAACCAAATTCTAATAATGAAGCCATTTAATATATAACTCAATTTCTGACAAGTTAATATTGGCTTTGAAAGCAGTAGTCCCTGAACTAATATGTTTATATCCCAATATAAGTTGCACGTCTGTGCTTCCTTGCTAGCTGCTCATTGTGTTGCCCTGACAGATAAAGCTGTTCTGCACATTTTGCTTCTTTACTCCATTTTGCAAATACATCCTTAAATTCTGAAATGAATTAATGATTGAGATGATCTTAGGACATTTGTAAAATAAAAATAATAATAAAACAAGTGCTCTCCAATTCTTTGAAACAACTGTGGAGTCTGTGAGATGCAAGCCTCCGTTTCCATGTGAAATGAAATACCCATGCACACATACCTATGCACATACACACAAGATATTTATAAGATACCCCACAATTATTATTCATCATATTGAACCTTTAGAAATTAAATGCATTTATTAATAACCCTTTTGTTTAACTGGATATTCTCAAAACTAAAACTATTTATAGTACGTTCTGTCCCAAACCAGTTTTTACTCATATATTTGCCAAGGACAACACCACCCAGGTTCAGGGAATGGCAAGATAGTGGGAAATACAGCAGTTCCAAACAGATTAGCTTTGCAAAAGTATTTTTCATCATGGAGATGAAAAACAACCTTGTTTTTATTTCCGTAAAACTACAGAAAATATATACTGAAACTAAAACAAAACTGCTAACAGCTTTACAGCAGACAGAAAGGACCAAAATCTGCTTTCTGTCTCAGAACTACAGCTCTCATTTATTTCAGGGACTACACAGCTGCAGCCAAGCATCACTGTCAGCCCAGCAGGAAAAAAAAATCCATTTCTGGGCACGTTCATCTCCTTCCAAATGGTCTCTTACCTGAGCTGCCTTGCAACTCTCTGAGATAGGGGATCTCTCACAGAGGTGGAAGCAGAAAAGTCATTTCAGGGCCTGGTACAGGAAAAAATTAGGGAATTCAGTTGAAAGAGGGACAGAAAGTTAAAGAGATTAAGATTGATTTCACAGAATTAATCAGGAGACTTGGGAGGCTGTGTTTAGGATGCTCTTTGTGGAGCACATACACAAATGAGCCTCATGAACTTTATGAAACAAGGCTTGTGCAGGCGGTATCCTTTCCATGACCAACTAGTGTAGTCAAAAACAACAAAGAACCACCGGACTCTTCTTGAATATTGGAGCTTTTTCCAGTTTCTCTGGCTGTGCTGTCTTGGTCTATTCTGAACACTTTCTTTGCCAAGCCCTTAAGATCAGCACAGCACATTGTCACAAGAACATGGGTGATCTGTCAGTCTCAGCATTGTCCAACACCACCGTCCATTTTAAGCAATATTTTCAATTGGTCAAGCAAATTACTGACAAAGATCCATTTTAATCTGAAGCTTTGAACTTTCACGACTTACAAATCAAGACATCACAGACAAAACAAAACAAAACAAACAAACAAAAAAAAAAACACATAGAGTGTGATTTCTATCAACTCACTTGCCAAATTTGCAGGCACTTCTTGAGCTTGCATGTGATTGTGCCCAGAATTCAGTTCTGGCACAGAACAGCCAATAGAATAAAAATATTTTAAAGGCATTTCTGGAAAAAGTATATTTCAAAATAGAACTACAACGATCATTTTGGTTCCGTCTTACATTTCTAACTCCTTGCTGAAAACTTTTACTATTAATTTAATTTCTATTTTTAAATAAAAATGTGTGAAATCAAGAAGAGGTATGGATGCGTTTCTTTGCAATAGCATACCTAATGATCATCACCAAATTTTGTTATCATACTTATAAATATACGTCTCTCCTGCATTTGCAGGACTCAACTTTTGTTCCTCTCATACGCCAGAAAAACCTTGGCTCTGAACCAGCAACTACAATTAGAAGTAGAGATTGGCACAAATAAAAGTGCTCCGAAAAGTCAGGGTGAAAGCCTTGATCCTTCTCCCTCTCACTGCCATATCACAAAGCAATTCCATGTCACCTGCAGCCTGAATGGATAGGCTAGAAGCACAGAGTGGCATCTTCTGCATCAGCCAGCAATAGTTACCTTTCCAAATATTAACTGCTTCTATTTATTTTCAGTTTTAAATACTAGACTGTCAGGGTGCATTTAATTGGCCTGTGTTCTGCCAGAGGGGTATCTAGATGGGCATCAACACCGTTCTCTCCACTGCCAAGAATGACCACACGTGAATAAGTGACATGTGGAAACTTCCAAAGCTGAATCAATGCTTCAGCTGCAGTTAGCCCTGTTTCCTAGCTACAAAAGTTTTTAATGTATTGCAAGGCCAGCAATGTCTCTCAGTCTTGTCATAGTCCGAAAATAGACGTGACTGTTGTCAAAGAATAATTTGACTGATGTACACATACATGCACAAATATATACAAAAAATACGTACATACACCCACAGAAACTATGCAGTGAAAGTCAAATAATTAAGAGTTTCTATTCATAGAAATATTGATATATTAATTGATAATGGGTTTAATGGTATAAAATAATTACTTTTGCTTAAAAAATAAATAAAAAAAAAAAAGTACCCTAAAAGGCTCGTTTTCTGGTATCCTCCTTCCATATATTTCATACATTTCTCTAGCTTCATGATTACCTAACAAGACACAGTACTATTGATCTCATATGCTTGGTTGATTTGTAGATTACCGTGTACTGAAAAAAATCTGCTTCTGAGACATTTTGCTTGATCCTGAAAAACATTTCACAAGCCAAACATATTGATTCACATTCTAATAAAAGAGAAATCAGTACTTCTGTTTTGTTTGCTTTCTTCCTTTAAAAAACAGAAGCCCGGTCTGTTGGACTGTCTAACAGCACAGTTCAGTAAAAAATACCTTATTCAAGGACTTTAGCTCTTCTTTTCCCATTTTCAATACTCCTAAGTTACAAGCAAAAATTAGAACCAGGGATTAATTATACTTGAAATACACCAAAATATTGCATTTTATTTCACTTTCATTACTTCCTAGATAAGAGATTCCTAAACATCAGAATATACTTTTATAAATATAAAACAGATGGATTAACTTGATTTTAGCTCCTGGAGTATTCAAACATCCAAAAATACATAGCTTTCATTATACATAACACAGTGCAACGATGAGGAGACACTTAGGAGCATATGCAAATCACCACGAGTTCAATACATGTGCATTGACTCAGACACAGATTTACGATGCACACAGATTTTCTATGTAAAAAACTCTCAAGGTACAGATATTACGGAATGAAGTAAGAGATTGCACAAGTAAACCTTGAATCAGATTCTAAAATCTGATTTAGACTATGGCCCTGAAGTGTCAATCAGTGGTGTTGTTCATAACAAATCAATACTGATAGCAAGCACAGGAAAGATGCATATATATTACATGTTCTGAGTGCTTCTCCTTATCTGCACTCACCTCTGTTTTTTTTTTTTTAAAAAAAAAAAAAAAAAACAATAAAAAACCCTAAAACCTCTAAACTACTTTTTGCATTTTGTCTCCGTTCTAATAATTCAACTCCGAGCTAACATAAAATATCCTTTAAAAAGAGATTTCTGCTTTAAGCATTTAATGCATTACTTTTACAGCTACAGGAAAAAAAAAAAAAAAAAAAAAAAAAAAAAAGCTGCTCTAACAACTTTGAATAGAAAATATTTCTAATATAATAATATCCCATTTACCAATGTATAGTATTCAGTGTTCCAGAATATTCATCTTTAACCTCTGTGAGGTTTTCATTTGGCTGTCAGACTTTACAATGAAATCATTCTGCTTTTAACCATTCATTTTAACCTTTTGTTCTGTAATTCATACTTTACTATTCTGGCTTATCTTTTTCTGTAAATTGAACAAGAGAGCCTTCCATCGCAGCCTTCACTTTCATTTCAACTATGAAAACCAAGATTCTGCTATTGAACAAGCCTCTAGCAAAACTCAGGAGACAGTCAAGCTGTGCTCAGAGGACAAGTATCATGAATTAAGCTGTACTATACAAAGAAAAGGTAGTTACACAAATTCCTTTCATCTCTTAATTAGAAAAAAATGTCTGATGATGAATTAGAGCAGTTGTATACTCATTAAGAGCCTGCAGTGACCTGATGGCCCAATGAAAATCAACAGCAAAATTTCAGTAAGGTCATGAATTTGCCTCAAACCTTTGCACCTTTCACAAGTTACCAGATCTGTTTATAAAAATCTGAAGGAAATAAGTTCTGAAAATCTGCCATTACCTACAGGGCACAGGGCACTGAAGAAACAAGGTCCAGCAGTCCTGGCTCAATACGCTGTGCACCCATCCCAAGAACTTTCGGGGCCTCCTCATATGGGCTACAGCTGATATGGGCTACAAGCGGCAATGGGGCCTCCTCCAAGCTGGCCCGGTCAGGTCTGCATCGCTGCCCAGTGCGGCAGCAGTAACTGCTATGCAGTACAGCTGTGCATGGGAGATGCTGCCTCCACAGAGCAGCTTGGCTTTCCCCAGAGCCACCCAGAGGCATTTCCAATGGCAGTCCAACCTTGTGCAGACACCAGGAGTGGAGCTCAGCAAGGAGCTCACTCCTCAAGTGCTCCATGACTTTTTCACTGTCCTTATACACAGAGGTGAATGTTACCCCTAATGAAAACTTTCTACGCTGATACCATGGCAAAAATATTTAGGGTTGTTTCTCCTTCCAAACTGTTTCTCATTTAATGTAATTTAATTTTTAAGATTTTGCATAGTAAAACAAAACAACTTTCAGCGTACCTCTGAAAGGTGAAAAAATGAATTTTCTTACAGGTTGTAACAAGTACCAATGTGATTCTGTGCATCACTGCTTAAGCTTTCCGGGTTTGAAACATCACTTTTCTGAGCTCCATGTACACTTGTTCAACATTTGGCAGAAAACACATGTAGGCATTTAGCATCCACGTATTCAAAGGTACTCACACTGTGTGTGTGTGTTTAGAAACACGTGCTGATTAATGCTAATAAATATCAGTCTGAACAAACTCAAGGTCTTTTTGCACTTAGTTAGTCACACTTTTTCTGCTAGTTCCTTTATATTCTTTCAGAGGTGTGCAGTTGTTCTTTAAAAAGTATTTCCCCAAATGTACTTCCCAGAAAGAAAGAAAGAAAGAAAGAAAGAAAGAAAGAAAGAAAGAAAGA
>NC_048903.1:12512706-12518434 GCF_011077185.1 Oxyura jamaicensis | reverse complement strand
AAAGAAAGAAAGAAAGAAAGAAAGAAAGAAAGAAAGAAAGAAAGAAAAAGCTGCTTTCATGAACATAAGCTCAGAATATATTAGAAATGTCACATTGACTCTTACAGCAATAGATACAGTTATCAGCAGCTTGATATACGTTGTATGTTCCCAGGAAGGACTGGAGCACTTGAAGGACATTGGGATAGCAATCTACAAATGAGACTGTGTCAGGAATACTTAAGGGTTAATCTACATGAAATGCCAGGTGATAATAACTCTTGGTTGTACTCAGCATATGGAACCTGATTTCACAGGATTGCAGGATTTCCCAAGTACTTTAAAAACAGCTGGAACTGCAGTAATTTTGTAATTTCCTCAAACTTAGGGACAGCTGCTTACAACTCAGTTATCTCCTAGCTCGTGGCATGTAGCTATGTGATTTGACCATGCTAAGATGTTTCATAATCTTTATTAACTTTTCCCTGCCTGTCTGCGTATTCAGCTCCTCGCACTGTACTGGATAACAAAGCCTTTGTGAGAGCTGGGTCACGTCTGCTTCCAGTGCTGTCTTCTCATCAGGTTCAATTCATAACAGCCAAATCATATGGCTGGACATAAACAAAACCAGTCAAATGGTTCATTGACAATTCCATTGCTTCAGCTAAATAAACCAGTGTTTAAGACTGTACATATCTCCTTTTCCAGGAAGAGATATATGGAAGAAGCCTTTGCCACCATGGTTAAATGATGGGTATCTGAACTGCTCTGTTTGTCCAGTGCAGGAGCAGGGAAAGAGGCACGCAGGCAATGGGACCTCTCTGTGCCCGTAACACTCCTTTTGATGCTGTAAAGAGGTTCTTGGTCCCAGCAGGTGTGGAGACATGGTAAGAGCAAATTACCCAGCAGATCACAGAATGGCAAAGTAGTGAAGCATACTTTGGGCACCAAACAGCTTAAAATTTCAGGAATTGCCATATCTGCCTTCCATACATGCTCTTGTTGGAGGAAAAGAAAATGAGAAGTAAACATATATGGATATTAGGATAATTGTTTTCCTAAAAACACAGAATTATGTTTCCTTCTATCATATTTTAGGACCTTTTATTTTGTTCAGTGCTACCAACTGCACTCTGATAAGGTGACACTTCTGCGAAGGATGCACAGCATCTCAAAAGGACAACGATGAAATGGGTCACGCGGGGACCCACACAAAAAATAAACAAACAAGCTTCACAGTATTTTAAGAAGTGGCTAACAACATCACAAATCACTGTCAGCTAAAAAGACTTCAAGAGTGACTTCGGATACACCAGATAAACTTATTTTAATTACACTTGCAACTTGTCATAATATTGTGAGTGTGTTATGTATCTGAAATCGATGTACCTGCCATAACACATTAAGACCTACATCCTCAAAGGGAACATCAGAACTCTAAGCACTGCATCTTCAGTGAATCCACATCATCTGGGTAGATGGGTACACAAACAACAAGAAGACAAGTATCTAAGCATGAAATCTACAGAAGCCATTCATTATGTCTGTGCAGACACAGTAAATACAGCAACAGTAAATCTTAAGGAAAAACATGCATCCTAAGCTATAGTCTTTGGTGACTTCAAGCTCTTTCAGGCATTTTTTTCTCTATTAAAAGCATCACACAGAAACAGAGAAAAACATCTCCCCCCTATCTTCTGTGGGACTGATCCAGTACACAGACTGAGAATGTTTCTTAGACCAGATAATCACGGGGATGCTCATTTTGTAGTTCTGAATGGGACTTAGGCACTTACATCTCACACTGTCAACGCTTTGCAAGTGCTGGGTATGCACAGTAGCAAAGCTTCTACACCTAGGCAGCTTTCTTGGCAAAAAAAAACAGACTCCTCCAGAGCTGGGAAGCAACTGAAAGGACACATGAGGGAAAGAGCTGCTCATGGTTTGTAATTTGGCCTTAGATACCTATGACGGAAACTGTGCTGTGCAATCAAGAAAGCTGGAAAAAAAGAACTGAGCAAATTACACTAAGCTAATCTCCATGCTGGGTCAACTAGACTATGACCAATATCCAAGTTAGCCAATTTCAAGCTGACTCAGAAATCTCTCCTTTGCTGTAACTGCATTGTAAACAACCCCTGGAGGCCCCTTACTTTTGTAGCCTCAGACATGGAATACATAAGCAACAAAACCTCCAGGCAAATGAGCAGCAAGGGTATGGCCAGATTCTATTTTATATACATATTATTTAAACTCTGCCTTTCAAGTTGGTCCTTTAAACAGTCCTAGACCTTCCAGAATTGTTATCTCAACATTTGAGCAGTGTAAGCAGTACACTGACAATCCATTGTCTAGGCTGTATCAGCAGTTATCTTTAGAAACATCAAAGAATACTAAATTATCGATCCTGAATTAATTTAACTCCAGGAGTATGGGGTATTTAGCTAGTTGATTTTTTTTTTAATTTACTTTCAAAGACGTGCAAAAAGAAACATGGATGCAAAGGCAGAGAAAACAGTTCATTTATGGACTTATTTACACATCACTTTTGAGCAAAACAGTGTGTTAGGAAGTAGTTTTGACAATAATATTCACTTAGATAGCTACTATGTGAACTACAATAACATCTAGCCTGTTCTAGAAGTCAAGGAATCTGAAAGTTTTCAAACCTTTGGCCTAAACGTGACAAGTATTGCAACATTTCTTGCTTCTTGTTCAAGGAAATCTCACTGGAAAACAAACAGCAGAAAAGATAAGCTATTAAGCTGGGCCCCTGATGCTGCTAGTTCTTTCATCAGGTCTTATATCTGTTAACCTTTCATAAATGTCAGTCTGAAAAGGAGTTTCAACTAAACTATATCCCAGTGCCAAAAATTCCCTTACTCATTCCGCTAGACCACAGGCTTCTAACAGCCGCCTTACTCCCACAAAGAATCGAGATATGCAGAAACAATAAGTAGTACCATGCTGTAGTTTCATCTGCCACAATAAAATTCAGGTTGCAAGTTGTTTTGTCTTTGCAGGTGCAATGTCATAATTGCTGAAATCACACGAAGAACAGACTTTTCACTTAAGCACGAAAGGAAAATGAGGTACTATGAATAACAAAAGCTAGTTCAATCTAAAGTCACTGTCATCTTCTACCATCTCCCAGAATTTTCTTCTTTTCATCCATCTTAGCTAGCACAAACTTAATAAAACTTAAAGTAACAAGTTTGCCCTTGAATGTGATGGACCTCCTGCAGTTACTGTTTTTATTCAATTAGCCTAAGTTATAACTGAAGCTGAAATGCAAAAAGTCTGTGAACATTTTCATTATCTATTACAAAGTAAAGATGGTTTTAATGAAGAGTTGTTAACAGTTACCTGCTCTGAGAAATCATCTGCCTTGCTTATTACCAGTAAGAATTTTTTAGTGTCTATGGCCACTGGTAAAACAACCATCATTTACAATCATGCTTCCATCCTTTCTCTCTCTTCAGTAAAAAAGGCAATTTTCTTTTCTCCTTTCAGGAAGAGCAGTAACTACTCGTGCTAAAGGCTTTTTTGAACTACCACATCATACAGCAAAATAGCATAAGGGACAACTAAACCACAATCCACAGGGAAATGGGTCTAGACTCCCCAGTTCTTAACTTCATTAACATCAGATAAGGAGGCAGCTCTTTCCCTACCGCAGTGGGAGGAATTACACACACCTTTTCCTCACCTCTTAATAATCAATGACCAGACATTTAAACCTCCATTTTTCAGTCACAAGTGAAAGACAAGGCAATCAAATTTCAGAACTGTAGCTAGAGCACGCTTTGTTAGAGTACACATAAGAGCTTTCTCTAGGTTACCATGCCCGTGGCTAGTATCAGAGTCCATTCTAGCTTGAAGTACAACAAATGAAACTTAATATTCAGGAAACTCAAAGGATGAAAGGAGTACATACCTAAGGGTCAGCAAGAATATTTCTTTCTGCCACTCCCTACCCTCATACGTGTTTTCAAGGACAGAAATATTAGAAACTTTTTAAAATTTATTTTATTTCAGGGCTGATGTATCCATATGGTTTAAATTTGAGGAGATGCTCAACAGCAAAGTAACATATATCTTGTTCATTAAAAAAGAAAAAACAAAAAAGATGGAGTCCATTTATATATCACTCTGGATTTAACACTGCCATTATCTCCTCCCCTGAAACACTGAAGATGTTAGGAAGACAACGTGGGGAACTGCAATGATTTTAAATGGAGATTTAATACCTAACTGTTACCCTGGCCTACTACAGAGTTAATAGCAGGTCTGTACATCTCTGTGCTATTCAATACCTTAGAGCTGAAATAAAGATGCCTCGATATTTCCTGAGCTCCAGATCCTCAGAACCTTACAGCTTTCACCACAGTTTGAGGATTTTGTTTATTTCATGTAGGTACCATCTGCTCTGAGTTGTTCCCAGAAAGTAATATCCACCAGGAAATCATTCCTTGGGCAGCAATTTACCCTAATAACAGTTCTACTTTGCACATTCTTTTTGCTGATCAGGTTTTGCTGTGTTGCTTGAGTGCTACAGTACCAAGACCAGCAGAGCTCACCTTGAGCACTGAGAAGGGTCTGAAATTGATTTTGTTGGTTATTACAATGGTGGCAGGAGCTGACCTCACGTCCAGCACAGCGCAGTGTAATTTTTGCACACAGTGTTGAATTTGTCCTTGTTATATGGAATTGTACTGCTTGGTAGGAATCAATGACATTTGGAAATGACAGTACTGTGTTATCACAAGAACAAGCCAGCCTGGTTTCGTAACGTGGATGGTTATAGCGTATTACTGCTGCTTATGCAACCTGAGCTTGTCCTTCAACATCCCTGACTCCATGGAGTTCCTTGTAATAGTCACAGCCCAGGAATTAATACATACGTGTGTGTACATGCAGCAGCACTTCCATGAGAAGTGCTAATGAAGATTTGTCAGAGAAAACATCATTATCAGGTTTTCTTCAATGTAGAAAAGACCCAGAAGAGTGTTCAAATGCTCAAGTAAAATGGAATAACAACAAAAAAAAATAATAAAAAAATAAAAATTCATTAAGATTGTTCTGTATCTGTAAAACTGAAGACATATCATTCGTCTCACCAAAATGCTTCCCCCCTGCTTAAGTTAATCAGAAGAAATTTTTGAGAAACAAAATAATTTGTTTGAGAAAACATGGTGGGGAAAAAACAGATTTCTAGCTAGTGATTAGTACCCTTCAAAATGTAAAGCATGAAATAGCTCAGGACTTGGTTACAGTAGCCAGGCGAAACAGACAGCGTACAGCAATGTATACTGCTCTTTCCTAGAGCACCATGTGTAGATAAACAAGGTGTTTCAAAACAGTTTAACCCACTAGTTCACCCCACATATATGAATAATCAATAAAAAAGATTTTTAAATGACATCCAGTCTGCCAACTATAACTAAGTACCATAATAACAACGAGCTCAGTTTAATGTGAACAACAATATTACATGGAATTTCTTAACGGTAGTTAGTAACTATTTTTTTGTTGTTTAAATATTCATTTAATTGTTATTTTGTAGTAAGGAAAAATATCCTTATTACAACATTCTAAATTTGTACTCTTGGTGTTGAGTTTAAACAGAAAAATATATTTTATTTATGCATACATAAGCGGTCACCAAATATTTGGAAAATACAAAAATGTAAAAGAATGATATGGGGGGGGGGGGGGGGGGGGGGGGGGGGGGGGGGGGGGGGGGGGG
>NC_048903.1:12379539-12512606 GCF_011077185.1 Oxyura jamaicensis | reverse complement strand
ACTTGTATTTTATTTGATGTTGTGGAGAACCCTGAGCCACTGGCCGGGCGGCCCCGCCGCCCCCCCCCCCCCCCCCCCAGACAACGAAACAAAGCCATAGCTCAGCTACAGAGATGCTGCTGGCTCCACACGCCTCTTCTCAGACAGTTATGCCTGGGACCTCCTCGGGCAGGCTGCAAATTGCTCACAAGGCCTGAGGCACACCAGGAATTCCCAGCACGCCGGTGGCACGGGCTGGGACAGCCCAAAGTTACCCTCGCCTTAGCATGAAAAGCACTGTTTGCTGCAGACACAGCCACAGCCTGACAAATGGTACCTCTCCCTAAAAAGTTTGCTACTGAAAACTACTTTTTGTAACAGAAGATGAGGCAGATAGGCTGACAAGCAGGCAAATCAGGTGGAAGATAACAATCTTGATAAGACCAGGTTATGATAAAAGTGAACGTGGTGCTTAACTCAGCAATTCTGAGATGTCTGTAGATAGGCAGACAAACAGCAGTCTGAGGCCAGGAGTCTTTTTTCATACAGTGAGATAAATATCCGTGTATTTGTTCAATACCCTAAATAAATGCAAATGTCAGTAAATATAGATAATCTCTCTCCTCAGAAACGCCAGCAGCTTGCCTTATACATCCCGTATGCCAGCAATTCCTGAGGGATAATAAAGGAGAAAGAGGATACAATGGCTTCTCAGTTCCTCTGAGAGTTCACAGGGAGAAGATACCGGTGTGTTAATCGCACCCGATTACACACTGAAGACCAAGTAGTTACATTCTGTAGGCCTTGTCACACTAGACCATTACACAGTTATTCTTAGTGGCAAATAGTGCCAGCATTTTGACATGTTTAAAAACCTTCTGGCAGGCAAAATTTTTTAAACATTCAGCCTCAGACTGAATATCTCAGGCTTTACATAGCCTTTGCATTTTTGGTCTCCTCAGATCACGTAATCTACAAAATTATAGTTAAGCAGGAGTCTTACTGTTGTTTTTAGGTTCACCACCTCTCACAGGGTTCTACAAATATCTATGTGATTTTTAATTTAAGTCAGAAATTTGATACACCGGTTATTCAATTAGGAAGTTGCTCTTTTCTTGCACATTAGCCATTGGGTAGGTATCAGACTGAAATACATTTAATCAAATGGCTCGTGAAAATGGCCAAGCAGAATGTTCCTGTACAGTTCAATGAGCAAAGAAGTGAAAAGGCAGGAAGAAAAAGATTTATTAAGTTGGACTTTGTATACAGAAATAATCATCATAACAGGTACATGCATTGAGCTAACTGCTATAATTCTGAATTTGTCTTGCGACATGACTGCCTCCTCCACACCATCCACCTAATCTTTCCAGGTCACCTTTGAACCATTTTATCAGGCATGGTAGCTGAGTACAATTTTTTAGCATCAGTGGTATTTTATAGTGTTAATGCTATTACCAGCTGTCTAAAACTAATGATGAGCATCCACTTACGGCTCTAGCCTTTTTTTAAAGAATTTCCTGGCAAAATAATCTGCCCAAAGAGGAATTCATCGTGGCTGCTGATCACACTCCAGAGAAGGGCTATGGGACGACTCCTTGGGCCGGACACAGCCATTTCTCTGTGCTGACCCGCAGGCAGAGAGCACACTGCAGGGCTCTGGAACAAAAGAGGATTTTTTTTTTTTTTTTTTTTTTTTTCCCAGGATTAAATGCCAGCTTTGAACTGGCTGCTCTCTGCTGGAGGCAAGTTTTCATCTCGGTGACACTGGCACGAACACGGGGCGAGGGGGCACACTGCGGCAGGCGGGAGGGAGCCCCTATTCTCCCGGCTCGTGCCACACTTCCAGACCTCCTCTCTCCCTCCCATCAGCTGCTAAAACCGCCTCTGTCTGGCAAGCTCATCAAAGAGCTCAAAAACGCAAACAACCTACTGTCCTCCTCTTCAACTTCCCCACCAGAGCCGTGCCTCCGTACAAGTAAACCACAAGCGACGCAGTCATTACAGTAAGTTAGCTCCCCGCAGACACGGGATCCCTGACTTGTGGCTGAAGCTACATCCTCAACTCCCCAGGGGTACTGATGAGGCTTAAAAAATAACTATCATCTAAAACAGCTTTAAAGAGCTGCCGCGTGCTTGTCATATGCTCGGCCAATATTCTTTTCCATTTCCAAAGGCAGCCCTGGTATTTTCTGTGTTCTTCCACCTCTGAAGCTTCAGCACAAGGAAGGGTTTGCAGTCCTCACAGGGAACAGGTACCAGAGCTTTTTTATTATTATTATTATTTTTTTTCCAACAGAAAGCAAATCTTCAGACTGCTTCTAAGGAACCTTTCCCAGGATACCGAGGACACCTTAGTCTCCTCGACCGTGAAATGCAACTGCTCTTTTAAGCAACAAGTGGCATGACAAAAGAAATCACTGTAGAAAGGTCAGGACCAGCTGGGAAAAGGAAAATGAGCTTGCGAGGTTGGTCAAGTACATGGGCAGTGGTAATTTCAACCACTGGTGCAACTTTTTACAACTGATGGAGACTGCATCCACATGCTGGAGCAGAGGAGTTAGTTGCTTCCATTTTTGATGCAATGTACCCAGTTAGCAATATTAGGGTTTCACATCAAACAACATGACTAAGCTAGGAGAACCTCGATCTTGTGCAGAAACCTCATACATTCGTAATGTTGGAATGGTCACATAAGTGAGGATACTGGGAAATAGGCCTTCAGATTGATTCTTGTCATCCTCACAAATTTAGAGAGTGTCCCCCCTCGTCCCCCCCCCTTCCTTTTTTTTTTGACAGTCCCACAGTTCCTTCCTCCAATAAGTACTTACAGCTGGCAAGAGAAACCTATCCCCAGATTGGGATGATGCCTTTCCAGGCATCTTATTGCCCTTCGTGTTTTGAATGCACAATTAACATTTTTAAATAATAATTTTAATTTAATCTCAGCAACTTGATGAACTGAGAACAATATTTCTCCCTCCCTGTCTCCGAATACCAGTTTAAGAGCTTTTTGAACTCAGTGTGCCCAAACAATACATTAGATGTGTACAAGGAATAGGATGGAAAGAAGAACATCAAGCCTTGATGGAGAAAGCTATATTCTGCTTTTGTAAACTGAAGCTTTTACATAGCTTAGATTAATAGATTTATTTCATTGTTTTCCATTTCAAAAGCACAGAACTGGCTTTTATTAAATAATATCACCGGCTTTTCTGGTATAAACACCATGGCAAGAAAAAACGAACTCTCAAGAAATTCAGATGAAATCACTTGTTCAGTAAACACTTACACTCTGTTTGAATTTATTCTTCATCCTGTATACATGTTTTTAATCCTTTGTCTTGGAATCCCATTTTGTTTCCATTTTCCACATTTGTTTTTCATATTGAAATTTGCCAGGAAAAAAAAAAATCTGCCAGCTGAAGGAGAATTTATGAGAAATGCATGTCCTCACCTAGGCTACACGTTCTTGAGTGGGTGCTTAACTACGAAACAAGTTCCAGGATTGCAATGGGTTTGCTAAGATATTTATATTTAGGCATGAACAGAAACATATTGCTGAACAGGGGCCATATTTCCTTCTAGACTTTTTAATTGTTCTGTTTCTAAAAGTTTTACCACAGCACTGAGAATTTGGTTCCTTCCCTTTGCAACAGATTATAGGTTTTATGACTAACCATAACTTTATATTCACTGGCGCCAAGATATACAGTGCATCAATTTTCTTTCATTTTTTGTTTCTCAAACACTACAGCTAAACACAACACTATAAATATGTGACACGACTAAATGATGAAACAGCAGCTTCCTGCTGAAATTTTAAAGCGAGATAGACATTGTTTTAGCTGAAGAAGCCATTTAGATACCAGCTGTTCCCACTGAAAGGATGTGGCAGCCATCAGCAGAAATAAGAAATGCTCTCTCCATACATATTGAATAGAGTTTTATCTTCCTTTCCATTCTCTTTTGTGCTCTTGCTGGTGAAAAGGACAAAATTCATTTCATTCTCATATTTCTACACAAGCACAAATGTTAAATGAGAGGCATCTATGTCTTTGCACCCATATATGTACTTAGGTAGGATCAAAACCAAGAGCTACCAGACATATCACCTCTGCTCAGAAATAAACTGATGAACAGCCTCAGAGCTGGAATTGAAAGTAAATGGAGAAACTTGTACAGATCTCCCCAAATCACTTTTTGTTTGTTTCTAGGTAGCATTTATATTTTGTATTCTAATTAGAAGAAAATAGCGTGGTACGTGTCAGGTGCCAGTGACTGAAAACCCAGAATAAATATGGGGAGTTTAGTGACACCTAAAAATAGCCTTTCATTCGCTGCACCTTAGAATGAATATCAATACTAATCAATAGTCACACATTTTAGAGAGCAGAATACAGTTGCTAAAATGTTCTAGCATGAAAAATATCATAGACTATACATCGATAAACTGCATACTGCTGTATCTGTTCAGAGTACAATTTTGTAATGACCAGGACAAAATTTTTGTTGTGCTTTGCATCCAAAGAGGAGATTATGAAGTTGACATAACTAACATCGCTCCCTGGGGATGGTATAAAAATCATTATATCATATTAAAGATTTTGCTACTTATGCCATAGGCAATCAATTCCAAAAATTTGATTTAAAAAATGTTGCATTAGTGTTGTATTCTCAAGCTGCTTCTTATTAACATTTTATTGTAGCATACTCTAATGACAGCCAGTATCAGCTCTCATTATTCTAAATAAAGAGTATAGTCATTTTCTTCTTAATGACTGAAGTGAAATGTGTCCATAGGGACATTTTAGTTTACTCTCTCTTACAGTGTAATATTGTCATTATTAATACTTCTTGAAGAGAACTTGTAGACTAAAATTATCTTTGTAGAGTCACCAGATTTTAATTTTTAAATATGCGTAGTCTGAGTCACATGCAGAATGTTTGATTCCTTCAAATACAGATAACACCAGCCATACAATTTAGTTCCTTGAAATCTTTCAGTGTGACAATAAGACCCTTCACATTATGATGCCTGCAATAGAAGATATTAAGAAGAAGTAGCAAATTAAGCTTCATGTGTGAAGCAATTTACCTGCTTCACAAAATTCAGGCAAAAGAGATGACGTGAGATGATGCTGTGTGATTTGTCCATTGCTATGCTAAGCAGCCCGTGAAATATAAAAGAAGGACTATAACAAAAGTAACTCAGACTGCACACTGCACGAGGACAAGAACTTCCATTTTGGTGCGTGCCTGTGTGGAGCTGAAGGCAATGAGACCCAGAAACAACAAGGATGCCTCTGTAAGGTGCCAGTATAAACAAATGGGCAAGACCAGACACGATTACCATTTTTCTATACTTTCATAACAACTCAAGAGGAATAGCAATCACCTCCTGGTATTAACCAAAGACCAGGTTTTACAACACATTTCAAGCAACCTAGCAGCAGCTATCAAAGGAGCTGCCCCAGCCCCCTGTCCGCCCACCCAAACCCGCTGCCCTTCTGTGTAAGGCTTGTTCTTTCCCCCTCGCTGCCAGGTCTCTGAGAGGCTGAGGCATCACTTACCCCCTAATGGTTTGATTTTCCAATTAACTGAGCGGCTAAGCTTACTTTTTCAAAGGCACTTTAGAGCCAAAGGATGCAGAGAGATGCCTGGGGGCACAAGGGAGTGTTTAAAGGAGGTTGGCATTAAGCCCAATTGATTTCCAATCTAGACAGGTACCTGCCCAATATCTCTGCATCCAAAATAAATCCCACCATGTACCTATTTCCATCTTGGGTACCTGACTAGCACTAAAAATCTTTTCACTATAAATTTTCATGAAATCAATGGTTGCTCAGGACCTTGGTAAACATCAGTTAAAAGCACACATTTGGAAACTTTAATAGAGACTTACGAGTCTCTGGCCCCCCTGTTCAGTTATTGTTCTTGTCCTTTGCTTTTTGCCAGAGAAAAAACTGGTTATTTATGTGATAGGTTACTGGTGCAGTCATTTGCTACTTACAAGGACATACAGGTAGAAGCAAAAAACTAAAGGCACCCAAATTTCAAAAGCCGCCTTCTCAGCCAGTTGCTTCTCTTTCTGTGTCTAACAGCATTGTCCTCTACTGCCTGCTCTTGGTCAGACACCCAGTGGCCTACGGAAAGTCACCTTCATCACCAGCACAAGCCCTCGTGGCTGCTGGCTCTGGTAGTCCCCAGCTATCTTTCCGCCTTTAGCCACCTCATTTGCTGCCTTCATTAATCCTGACTGACGTGACCGAGCTCTGTCATTCTCTCTGGATTATACATGCTTCACAACAGCTGTTGCCGCCACCACCTATAACATCTTTGCTCAAGTCCTCACATATTCTGTACCATACCCTGACTGTATTGAGGCACGATTCCTTCTGCTAGTAATTAGGTTACATAAAACCATTGCATTCCCAGAGCAAGCAAACTGAAGTTGTCAGAAAGCACTGCTGACTCTGGCCAGAACACCAAGAGACGACCTTCCCTCGCTTCATGCTGTCCCTTGGTCACCAGTAGTGTCCTGGGACGTATGTCACCAGTTTATTTGCAGGGGTTGTTTTTTAAGGCTTCTTCCAGGGGTTATTACTGTACTACTACTACAAGACTAATTAAATTCAATACATATGAAACTCATTCAATACATACGAAACTCAACAACATATTCATCTGCTCCAGTACTGAGGAAGCAATGTAGCATCTTCAAATTAAAGAAGACTGAGCTGGAAAATCAAAAACATTGCATGATAAACAAAAGGGATCATAAATTGCAAGAAGATGCAACATACAGCAGCATATTATATTTTGAGGCCAGATTAAATGTATTTTATTATCAAATATTAGAGCTTTTAAGTATTTAAACCCTAACTAATCTAGGAATCTCTATCTGAAGGAAAGCTTCTTTAAAGCCCTGAGCCTACAGGATTAATTTTGACTCCTGTCAACTAAACAAGAATATATTCTCATCAATCACCATATTGTACCACTATAAAACAAATAACATTCCCTTTGGGTTTAGAGAAATGTCCACAATTACAGAGTAGAAACCTGTTGCAATTAATGGGCCTCTAACACTTTATACCAGACTCGGTCTTATCCCAGTTGTGCAAACCAATGAGACTCCCAGTACTTTCTATGGAAGAAGCATCAGGCATCGTGTCTGCAGACCAGCAATCTAAAGAGCTTGGTGGCTTCAGGTTTATGTAAATTTTAAAGCAATGCCCATCAGCTGACCAGCTAGGTATCTGGAAATCAGTAAGTGTGGCGGAAATCACAGTTGGATTCAAAGAACTTGCACTGCTTTTACTCTGTCTGAAATAAGACTCTAATTTGGTTTTAATAAAAACTAATTGAAAGTAATTTAATACCAATTGATTGTTAAGGGGATACATTTTGCCGTTTATCAAGTCTATAGAAATGCCGTATAATTAACTCAAAATTGCATAGGCAATAATGTAATTATAATGTTAACAACTTTGAACTGCCAAGCAATGCTTAAACAGTTAATTAAAATTTTAAAAGATAGTGCTATATTACATGTCTATAACGTTAATTGCTAAAAATGCTAATCAATATTTGTTAAGTAATCCAATTAATTGAGTAATCTAATTTCTGGTATCTCTGAAGCTAAATAAATAACTCCATAAATCTGACATACAAGCTGTATAAATATCCAGATATTCATTTGAAATAAATTAATAATCAATTACATATTAAACAATTCTATGTTATTTATTATTGACAGAGGGGCAACTTGAAAGCAACCAGATTAAGGTTTTATTGTTTTATCATTTCTCAACATATTGTTCAAATCTTGGTTAATTGATCTAACATTCTATTTCTGAGTACCTTGAGTCCAAAGGTCTTCCTTTTGTTCCCTTTGGTATGCTCAATGTGCAGGTGCAAAATTGGAGCAGCTTTCACGTGACCTTTCAAAGCAAGCACACATTAACTGCTGGAGCACAGGATTCATCCTTAAAATGAACAGACACAGGGGCCAGCTTTCCAGTGCTGCCGGAGATGGGAATCCCAGTTGTCCAGGGGCTCTGGGACTTGTCTTTTGACAAGTCTCCATTTTCCAGGTCCCAAACCTGTTCCTCCTCACCACCAGAGATCTCCAAGTTGCACAAATAAACTTTCCCAGCACCACAAAAAATTGCAAAAGCTACTTTCAAAATTGCTGCTCGTCTACTCTGTGCTAATTCCATTACGGAAGAGAAACCATTCCCTTTGTCATTTCTTTGTATAACAATATGTTTTGAGATGGTAATTTATGAATGTTAAAAAGCTTTATCCTAAATGACGTATCACCTTGTGTTTGCTAGTGAGCATTGGTAGCTGTTACTGACAGCTATTTTAACACACTTCCAATGAACCATGGTTCAATTACTGAACACTGTTACTGCTTTTTTCTGCCATCACTAAATTCTGAATGCAGCTAAAATAACCTCTTTATCTGCTATCCCAATTAGGTATTTGCTCATTATTCCTAGGTCAGCTGTAGATTGAAAACTCACCAGGACAGAGACTATCTCATCAGATACGTTTGCAGTTCTCAGCATACTGCCAATACTTTCAGAAAAAAGAGTTTCTAAATAGTATTGCACAACTTGGTTTTAATGGATTTGACAAAGCAGTGCATCAGCACGAGAGGGAGTCGGGAGATATTTTGCAGGATCAATTTTTAAATAAATATGTTGTATAGGAGAAACGAAGAGCTGCATGGATAAAGATAGTAACACAGTAAGAGGTGTCATTTTAATTCTGGATTTCAGTTTTACAGTGCTCTTCACCATTCACACACTTCTCTTGAGACTCATTTATGTCATCACAGCCTTTTCAGGTACCCACAAATACAGACAGGACTGAAGGGTTAAAGTGCCTGGGATGGCAAGGTTTGCCATCCTGTTACTAGAGCATCGCAGCAAGAGAGCATGACATTCACAGATTCCCTTCAGCCTTCTATTCAGCTTAACTTACTCTTAAGCCTCCAAATGAGCTCAGTGCCTGAAACAAAGGTGCCCCAAAGTTTCCATACTATAATTTTATTTGAAATGAGAATAGCAATAAATAAATAAATAGATTTCTAACCCCTAGGTTTGTTCCAAAGACAGCACAATAGATTACAGCAGCACCTGGACTTACTGATTTATTTATTTTTAATTTTTAATTGCCCTCCAATGCCCAAGAGGTTAAAAAGTAATTAAGAGTGAGAAATAAAATGCAAAGTAAAAGCATACCAAGGTGCAGCTTTTAACTCTGTCCACAGTACAGGACATTTCAAAGTGTGTGCTGTCCACACTGCATCAGAACCACGGCTCTGTCTTTGACAGGCTGTTCCAAAAACTGTGTGACAGTTTTCATTGTAAGCAAAACTGAAGGACAGGAACTTGATTCCATCATTTCATGGCTGTCAGCTCTCCAGACAGGAAGGTATATTTTAGGACAACATACTTTTCAGCAGCTGCTTGCATGAATAAGAACACACTTCCATCATTAGTCATTTAACCTATATAATGTGACAACAACACTTGTTACAGAAGCTTGGAGACTCATGACAGTACCAAGAACTCAGAACTGCTCTTTATATAATTTGCATGTGTTGAGTGCTTCAAGAAGACAATGTATTTGAACATCAATTGTATGTCTTCCTCCTACCCTAATTTACTAGATCAAGAAGTGCTGAGACAAAATTCATTTCTGAGACTTCAGAACCTCATCAGAAGCCACCACCGTGTCAGGTACCCCACTGCAAGCACCTGGCAGCATGCGACTCACAAGGCTGTCTTCTTTAAAAAGTAAAGCCAAAAAGGGCATCGATTTCAACACACACCTGAAAAACAATAACCGATGCTCATAAAGATTGAGCTAGTCTTATCTATGACATGGGAACTATTCTGATGGTAAGCAATCCATCCCTCAAGTCCACCCTTCTGAGGCCTGTTCTGCAGCAGCTACCACCCAGCCTGCCCCTATCCCCCAAGAACCGCACAGTGCTAACTGGCTTACAGAGAGCTCACCTGTGCCACCGTGCCCCCCAAGAGTTCTCCTCCCCTTGCACATCTGTGCAGAACAGGAAAGACTCAACTCTAAACGTACACTGAAATCCAGTTGTTTTGCTGAAGTCTCAATTACGTGACATCAATACATGAATGCGCTGTTTGGGTTGATCCTGTTACATAAGAACACTGCAGCCGAAAGAAGTTTTGATGAAGAAACCCTGAGTACAAACTGAATGCTGCAGAATTAAGGTAGCAATTAAAGTTTATAGACTTGTCAGTAGTTACCTTGCCATTTGATAGCATTCACCATGAGTCTATGACAGCCTGATAAATACAGACTAAGCACTTAGAGATTCTCAGGTTTGATAGTCATCAAATAAAGTAACAGAGAAGGCAAAAATTTAGATTTAAGATTGCCACTTAGATTGGTGATGTTTTCCAGACTGCCAGCCAAAAATAAAAAAAAAAAAAGGTCTCAAGCACTGTACCTTTTAGGTTGGGAAGCAGCATCTCCTTTTAACATCCACAGCTCCTTTGCAATTAATGTTTGCACACAGGACATCTACATTGGCTTCTCTAAGCTGGACGGTTAAGCTTCTAATTAAAATGACTGCTTAAAAAAATAAATAAAAAGAAAAAACAAACACCTCACAAAGACTCCTTTCAACAAACACAGCAGGTTCACAAGAAAAATCCTTGAGTCTACAGCCATATTGTGCAAGTCTGACATTCTCTGTTCACAAGGTTCAAGCAGGTAAGAGAAGACTTTTAAAGGAACAAATGATACAGAATTAAGGGGCTTTCTTTGGAAGTCAATCAATACCTACATCTGACGCATGTCTGTGAGAATCAATCAGCGCCAAGTATCTGATACGTTTATGTTGTGTCTCAGATACAATTCAAAATACAGTTAAAAGTCGGATAACAATCCACACTGCTTGCCATGTGCTGCATGTTTTTCTGTTTGTTTTCTAGCCACTTATGCCAGAGATGCTGCAGGCCTACCAGAAATTTGTCAACAGCTGATGTATAATTAAAATATTTAATGCAGCATAAATACTCCTCTTTTCTTTTCTCCTCTGGTCCTTAAGTAAAGTGGTGAGCAAAACAGTTTTTCTTTTGTTGTATACAGATGAACAAGGACTGCTTCCAGCTAATTACTTTTTTTAAACAGCGTTGCAAACAGCTTCAGAAACTTCCTCCCCTAAAGCAGAGAGCTGACAGAGTTCAGCAGAACCACCCCAGGTGCTGGTGCAGGGTTCACAGCGGGTCACAGAAGTACAAGCCGAAACCACTACATCAGGCACTTTACAATTCCCTCTACAGACCACCGATGTCCAGATTATGCACACCCCATCCTTCAGCAATGTCAAAGTTGAAGTCCCAGGTGAATTCCTTCTTTACCTCAACTGTAAAGCAGGAGGAGCAACAGCTGATGAGAAATAACTACCTCGTTTCCAAGCATCAGATCTACTCCAAAGGGCATGCAACAAGATCCTACGTTTTGCACATGAACCACCACAGTGAATACCTGCATTTATATAAAAATTGAGACAAGTACAAAACCAGAAGGCATGAAACTAACACTTCATGTTCCTACTACAGCTAGCCTGCGTGAGACCCACCCCAGCCAGTACCGCATCAAAAAGATTGTAGGTTACAGTTAGAAGCACATTCCAAAATGGGAATCTGCTGGTCAGAACATTATGAGAGTCTGGGCTTCAGTCTCCTGAAGATATATGACAATTATTTCTCAGGGTTTGGGGGACTCAGGACCGATGGATACATTCTCCACATGGCTCTAGCAATTGTGTTTCAGAGGCAGGATCTGAACAGAGGTTGCCATGCCCCCAAATGATGCACATTTCCCTTCTACAGGAAAATCCTTCTAATCTTAACTGGACTGCTTCTGAATGAAGGCCTGCAAAGCCAGGATGCCTTTTAAAATATCAGTGCCAAGTGATTTAAAAATAGCTTGCCAAGCTTTTTCATGCCTATGACCAACATATAAAAGAGTAATTTCAAAAAAGAATTCAAGGTTCTTGTGACTTATAGATAGCAATTTTTTTTTAGGAAGGCATAAGAAGAAACATTACAGAAACAGCTATGCAAATACAGTTCACTCAATAAAAATGTAAATAAGATTCATAGAACAGCCTTAGAAACCTTGAAATATTTATTTTAAATGAGAGGGATTAAGTCCTCAAGGTAAGATTTATTTCTAATGTGTAATTTCGGTATTGTTGGGGCTGCGGTATTTTATTCTATTTATCAGAGCAATAGTTCTCGTAAGAGAACTACCTTAACCTACTCTAGCATCTACTTACTGATAATTTTATTTGCCTGTTTAAAGATTTTTGATTGTTGTCATCCTGGTCTGTATTCCAACCAACATGTTACATGTCAAAGCTTAGACTGGCACCAAATTTGCTTGTCATCCACTGTTTATAGTCGGGATCTATACGTAAGGGAAATCCTCCACCTGTTTGCATTACCATTGTGGGAATTTGTCTCATGGCTGAAAACTTTGGGCTGGAGGTTTTGCATTTCTTGAACTGATTGCTTGCTAAGCCTAAACAATCATACACATTCTATTTATTGAGGGAAAAAAACTAAGGTGCAATTTTGAATTTCTTTATCTAGAAAGCAGAAACCAATAGCAATCGTTGGAGCCTGTGACATACTGACAACAAAACATATTTTACAACAACAGCAAAATTTAAATGGCATACTAACTGTACTTCCAATGGTCAAACAGTGGAATTGTATTTGTATACTTCTGTCTAAGAAAAGAAGCTTGTGTTTTTAGGAAATATATGTTGAGTGGGTGAGGTTTTTTTGAATCATTTTTAATAACACTATTTTAATAACACCATCTGACATGGAAGTCAACAGTGCTTTCTACTAAAGATTTATCTGAAAAAGAATTTGATAATATGCCTTCTAATTTCAAAGATTCACTAGAGATTTGGGAAAAAGCAAAGAACTGATACAAGAATTTTAAGAAAGAGAGGAGGTGGGCCCTACCCAACAGATAAATACACCTTGGGAAGACTTCTCAGCTATAGCAAAATTTTTCTACTTTGTATTCTCAAAATATATTGTGGATAGATGCAAGTAAGCAGTAAGACATATTAATAAGGTATATTATGAACAAATATTCTAGATTCATAATAATTTGTAATTAAAGTGAACAAATAGGTGTACATTCAGTAGGATAAACTAAGAAAGAGATGAAATTATTATGACCTTCATTTCCTAAATCTTACCAACCTATTCAGATATGCAACTGTAAAAGCCCTCTTATGCAACAAAACCTTACAACCTATACAGCATTTAGCTCAAAGTCATTGTAGCACTGCAAATGCAGGAGCAATGTGCTGACAAACTCAAGTTTGGGAATCACTCTTGTAGCACATCTCCACACCAGTTCAAGTCCATTTCTAATAGTAGTGGGTAAGCAAGGAAAGAGAGAATTGCAATCATCAATCCCAGAAAAGAAAAAGACTTGAATCAGAACTTCAGTATCAGCAGGAGACAGAAAACGCTACCACCTAGAAGCTGTGTTTCTCAGATGGTAATGAGAGACCTTAGAGACTTCAGATACATGAAGCTTGAAGGCTGAGTCAAAAATAACCTGATGCTTGCTATTAGCTGCATCACCATAAACTGCTGGCCATCCAATTCAGTGTTTGTGGGGTGGCTTTTCAAAAACGTGTAGTACCGAGACCAAATTATTGTGCTTTGTTTCCCTTGAACTGCACTGCAATTAATTACACTTTTTAGTCCAGATGCAATGCAAGTGTAAAGACTGTAGTAGAAAAGGCACAGAAGCTTTAAAATAGCAGCAGTACTGTTTATATATAGCATATATTTTGTATGCTATATTATATGTAGTCAAGTTAATGGTTTTTTTTATTATTATTTTTAGAAATGGTGTTTTCTGGAGAAGTATTTATTAGCTACATAAAATTAAAAGTAATTATTAACATGTACAGAAAAATTAGATAGAACCTTGCAACCTATGAATAGCTGCCAGTCATAAAAGTCCCAAATCTCTTCTTGCAAAAGTATTAATTCAGTAGGTTTTAGGAAAAAAATGATTCTGATAAACTTTTCTTACATTCCTCGTATAAGAAACTCTCAATTTGCATTCGTTTCTCAGCTTCCTCGCTCAGAGTATAAATAAGGTAGTTAATTCAGGTAAAAAAAAAAATAAATAAAAGTTTGTATCAGAGTGACTTAGGACCACCTACTTCAATTGCAGCACTTCTCCTAGTAGCACTAGTAATTCAGCCCAGCTCAGTTCAATTCAGAAAATAGTTTCAGAAGGAAACACTAAAAGATAATTTAATTCTCTCTAATCTATTTCAGAAAAAGCTGATCACTAGGTGCCTATCAGATTACATTTAGCTAGATATATGCACTTTTTAGTTTAAAAAGGTTGAGACTGCAGGTGACATGGACTTGCACAAGCCACGCAGCTGTACAGTCTTGTGCACAATCTACAGCCCTGGCCCGGTGTCGCCTGCCAGCAGAGAGGCAAGCAACCAACAGGGGAACCAGAACCTGGAGTAAAACAGACACAGCCAGCTCCTCAGACCCAATCGCTTCTAAACTGTCTATTGTTGGGGAGACCGTTGTCTCATTTCCCACCTGTCAGAAGCTCAAGGCTGCACTGGCAAAGGTAATCCTGCACCTGACAAAACAGCTGGCACAGCCGCGGAGGGAAGCCAGGGCTGGATTCTCACCTGGTGCAAGGCTGCACACTTCGGTCAGCTCTCTACAAGTCTTGACAGTCTGTACCAGCTGAAATGCTGGACCACGCTCCAAGAAAAGTATAATTCAGATTTATGAGAAGACATTTAGTATCCAATATAATTGATTACCTACTGTAACGTGAACAGAACCTAATTTGTACTAATGAACCCTATGCATAATACAGCAAAGCATTTAATAATATGAGGACCACAAAATGCCAAGCCAGATGTCATTGATGGTGATAACAATTTTCCCAGATGGCTACGTTTCCTCTCGGTTTTTGTCGCCTTCAGGTTTGAGAAGATGGCATTTAATGCAGGAGAGAGCACTGATATTCTACATCTATTAGTTTGGTGCCATCGCAGTCTGTGTACTCTACCAACACACTATTTACAGTTATTGTTATAGTATGGAAATGCTTGTCTGCTCTGGCAAATTTTGATAAATGTAACATCAGATTAAAAATAATACAACCACACAAGCAGAATCTAATCAAGATTGAAGCTAACATCTCTTCGGGTCTTCTACAGAAGAAAAACAAGATTAAAACTCTAAAATTTAAAATATTCAGTAATGGAATTGGTGTGGAAATGAAACAACACACATACATTATACCAATAAAAACATGCTTTGCCAGGGAAAAAAAAAAGACAGCGTATTTTTAAAATTATTCCATTCATTCACTTGATGCTCTTTTTACATCCTAGGACCAGTGATAAAATTAACAAGCCATAGATTCCTTCATGCAAAACAGCAATCAGCATGAGGGCTAACCGTGAATCGCATGCATTTGTAATAGGAATACTTCTCTGTATTCTATTTGTTAAAATTACAAAGCATTTTGCTAAATGTCAGGATGTACTGTAACAAGACACAGAATTGCTCAAACTATAAAATGAAAAGCTGAAATTCAGCACTATTTGCCAGAATGCAAATCTAGATTCAAGTCAGTAAGAACCCGTAACACGGATCAGAGTTGTTATTTTGGTGGGTTCATTACCAAACACTTCTAACTCGCTAAAACAATTACTTTTACAGAACATCTTGCATACATTCTTTACTGTATATCCTGTACCATTCTGAGCAAAAATCATACAAAGAAGGTGGTCAATAGATATTCTCCTGATTTTGCAGACTTCATCAAATTATAGAACTAAAATATAAAGGAAAAACTGTAGGACTGGGCAGCAGATGAGGCATTGCTGTCAATGAAGAAAAGACAAGTATTTAAATTGAGACAGCATCTTGGTGTTTTCTATGCAAGCTGAATAGGAGAACATAATAGGAAAATAAAGCAGCTATCAGACAAGATAAATAGGAATACATCAACAGGGACTGTGCAGAATTAGAATGGCGCAGCAAGAAAAGCAAAGTCTTTAGAAGAATATACTAAAATTTTTACTTTGCATTATAATGTCATCTTAGAAGCAGATGGCAAAATGCCACTAGAACAGGAAGATGTCAAGAAATAATAGTGTCAGCAGCTATATAAAGAGCTAAAAGATGCTTCAGACTACCTTGTATTTGTAAGGCCATGCTCTACAAAGTCTTAAAATAATTTCATCTATGGAAGCAAAACAAGCAAAGCAACTGCAAACTCTTGCCTAGCCCACCAGTCGCTTTTAAAAACAGAATCTGGGTTCAGAATCAACCCAGATCCAGAAAACTATGCTATAATGAAGCAGTATTGTCGTAGTTCCTTACAAACATGCACAGGTCAACACATTGTTAGAGATATTAAATTTGTTGTGACTAATTAGGAATTACTAGAAAGAGGTAGCAGGGACTGATTCAAATAAACGTGCTTTAAACGTGAGGGCCATCATCGATAGTATTAATACATCCTGGGTGATCCCTAATGTGTTGAAAACAAACTATAATGTGGGTCTAGCAGCACACAGGGATTCATAATGCTTTATAAAAGACAATTTATATAGCATCATAAGTTTCAAATCATTAAAAGGCCTTCCTTAAGTTTCTAGGTAAGCCCCAGATGTTTGCTTTGAAAGGCATCTTTCTTAGCATAATGTACTGTGGAATTCACTTACATTAACGGGGGACAAGGAAGGAAGAAAAAGCTATGACAGGAAGGGGAAAACAAGAGCAGGCAGCTACATATGGTAAAGGAGTACTGATTATTTAGACTACATTTTAAAAGAGGACAGACTTTGAAGAAATTCAGGCAGAAAAAGAGGAAAAAAAAGACGGAGAAGGGACAGAGGGAGAGCTCCCAAAATTTATCCTGCCTGGCACATCAAGGCTGTGCTGCTAGATGCCAAACTAGCTGCAAAGGCTGATTCTGCACGAATAAAGCTGCCCAGTCTTCTCACTCCTACAAGCAGGGTATGTCTCGGAGAAATCCTATACAGCACTGAACTTTAGCCAGATATAATCTAAGTTCATGCATTTCTCTTTTTCTGTTTATTGTTTGTAACTTTGGTCCCAGCTGTATACAATTAAGAGCTTAACCAGGGCTTTCTCAGAAGTATTCATATTGAGGCTTGAGCTGTCTTTAAAATTAACTGAATCTCTAGTATGACAAAACTCAAAAAACCCCAACTGTTTTAAATTGAGTTGCACATGCATCAAGCAAGTCTTTGGTTCTCCAGCTTGTCTTGCATTGCTGGAGTTTAATAAGTTGTGGCATATCTTTGACTTCGATTGCGTGCCAGGAGATGTACTAAAGACTGCTGTCATAGGCTCGGTGCTGGCTGCAGAGATATGGAAAGGGCAAACTCAGCATCAGTCATAGGCATTGCCTACAATTTGGGGATGTTAAGGAAACAATACAGACTCATAAAAGGTAAAGGCGGTTTAAAAAAAAAAAAAGGAAAAAGGAAAAATCAGACCAACAGTAAAATGAATTCATTTAATTTGCCAATATTTTGCCCCCCCCCCCTTTTTTTTTTGTATTTGCATATTTATGTATTTATATTTTAACCAGCTATATGTTCTTAATTCCTAGTTGCCTTCAGAAGGATCGATGTCTCAAACTGTAGGGGAATCTGCCCAAATGAAGGAAGAAGTGGTATTTGCTGACTGTAGCAAATAGTATGTTCTGATAAATGACACAGTTGAACTCTCTAACTTAACCATTTTTCCATTTATGATATGAAGGCTGTTAGATCATTTGGGTAATAAAATACAGATTGTTGACTGAATCAGTTATTTTAAGGATATAACGCAGTGAGAACATATATTTCAATTTATTCTCAAAAGCTGTAAAAACAGCCATAAAGCAATCAGAAAGCAGGTAAAGAATGACTCTTATGGCACGGTAAATGAATGATAATTAGGCAACAAAACAGGAGGCATGAGTAGCTGGAAAGCTTTGTTTCCCTGTGCCATCAGGTCTTTAGGTTTGAAAATCCTGCTGACAATACTGAAGAGTTTGAGTAATTATTAGCAATGACATATTGCCCAAACTGGTATATTTTGCTCATTTAAACCAATCATTACATCTAGTAATGACTCATCAAGGCAATAAATATTGGAGGAGGAGGTAACACAAAATAAAATAAATACAAAATAAAGTTTAAGATCTCTAAATTACCTATTTAAAGCAAAGTTTCCATAATAGATAGGAAATGAGAACACATGACATTTTGAATAGTCATAAAAAAGAGAAGAAAGTCACTCAAGGAGATACTGACAGTTCAGTCAAGAGCTAGTTTGCTGCAAGACATTTAAGACCCTTTGCACAAGAGCTGATTTAGCAACTGCTGTATTACATATGATGTAGAGCTTAGGGATATGGTTTAGTGGGGACTGTTAGTGTTAGGTCAGAGGTTGGACTTGATGATCTTGAGGTCTCTTCCAACCTAGAAATTCTGTGATATATAGTGCTGTGGCAGGATGGAGTCTTCTCCTAATTCCTGCACTAAATGCATTCATAGTGAATTCATATTCACCTGCACTAAACGTATTCATAACAGCTCCCATCTGTTCTTGTGCTAACACTTTGTCTTGGTTTACCTAGGTCTTTTCTCCTTCCAGCAAGGAGGAGGCAGCAGCACGTGCTGGTCTGGCACTGACTCGAGCCTAAGACAACAGGAACCTTTCCTGTTTCTCTCCTTCGGCAATGAGAGTGGCTGGCAGGTGGGGTTGTCGTGAGCTTTCTACTATGTTCTATACCCTCTAGATTTTCCCGTAGTCTGGGGTATCAGCTTTTTGTTATCTCAATTACAATCAACCCAGTGCATTGTGCTGGGTGTAAACCCACAGCCATATTACTCTATGACTTTCTTCAAGATTCGTTCTAAACTTTGCAAACTGCTGTGGTCAGACTACTCGTTTGGGGGTCACAGGCTTGAATTAGATGCTACAATTGCTGTTTTCTGGTTGTGTTCTACTACAGTCAACTCAATAGTTGCACTGAAACCTTTGCTACTGGGTATGCATGAAAGCAAACTTCTGCATCAGCTCTTCTTTCAGAGGGATTCTCCCACTCAGCAGATTGCTCTACTTGTGGAGTTTCACTACTGTCTTAGATAATTTTACCACAACTAAAGTATTAAAGCCTAAAGTAGTTTATTTCTTTTTAATAAAAAGTAATGTATTGCAGCATCCTTCCTTATTAACTTACTAAAAAAGACAAACCCACAGGTAAATGTATTTTCAGAGTGTTTCTAACAGCCAAGGCCACAGAGGTGGAAAAACACAGAGACCTTTCATTTTGTAATTCAGCCACAATGTTGTACAATATATTTAAGGTGCTGTAGCTGGGCATAGAAGGCATTCTAGGGAACAAAAGCTTTTGAAAAAGTAATTTGCACTGTATTTCACAATATAATGAAGACATTTATTTGTGTTGATGTCTTCAACACCACAGAACATGTCTTACACAATTGCATCCAACTCCCCCATCCTCACCTTTTTTCTTCCTTCCCCCCCCTTTTTTTTTTTGAATAAAGGGCAATAATTTCTTCTACACAGTTTGTATGGGTTTAATCTGCCTCTGACATTTGTGAATTTGTATTAAACAAACAAAATTAGAAATCTTCGCATCGTTACCATCAAGAGATTGGGAAATAACTTTAATAAATGTTTTACTCCAGATAATGTTGACCCCCGCCTGCCCTGCAAGTCAGTCAGACACTGAAGTCAGCACAGCTGGAGAAACCAAGGATGTGGTTTACTCCACAAAAGAGAAAGAAAAGTTCTGGCAGGGCTGTCATCTCTGCACTACAGTGGCTCTTCCCTTGCGCAACATTATCTAACAAGTCAGAAATTTGACAGAGCGTGTATATGAAATTGTTTAAAACTGGCATCTCTGGTGTGCCTGCTTACTGATAATTTATTATTCCTAATGACCACGTTAAGATTCTACAAAAACACAGACTTCACAGTTTTAGTGTAACCCTTTTATATGTTGCTTTTATGAATGACATGTCATTTCAGAGCAGATGAGTTTGAAAACATCTCAGCATCGGGTAGGATTGTAATGTTACCTAGTTCATGGCTTATGCATCCCAGGTGGAGAAAAAGGCTTGATTTGCATCTCAGTTTTATTCTGTTGTAAAAGGAGTTGTACCAGCATGTTTCACTCTCCTGCTAAGGTCCTTTAGTGCCACATAATTGTTTCAGCTGAATTATCTGAGGTCCCCTCATAGGAAAGCTCCGCAGACATACATGTGGGTCTGTAGCTGTCCCACAAAAGCTACTCTTTCTGCTAACCAGGAGTGATTCCTCTGTACAGGCACCACTCACTTCTCAAGGCATCTGGTGGCACAAAAACTGGAATTTGATCAGAGGAGTATCTCAGGTACTAGCTAAGGACAAAGATTTAAAAAGTGTGTGTGAGCACTGAATGACGTAGGGATGAAGAAAGTGATGTAGAGTTAGGGACAGTCAAAAAACATGTGTCTTTTTTAGCCTATTTGGTGCAAAGAATGGGACCAATGAGTTATACAGAGTGCCTAATAGTGACATTCAGATGAACCTGGAAGAGGTGATATAGAGAGAAGATACTACCATATAAGGATCCAATTATTAAACCATACCTGAAGGAATGAGAACAAAAAATATGGGGAAAAAAGTCTTGATCAGTAAAGTAGCTCAAACTATTATTGTCAAGAAAGACAGTAAAGGAACGAAAAAAAGACCCATGTGATGAAATCTCAGAGGAAAGATAGAAAAAACTGGTAAGAGAACGTAGATCTCAGCCATCTGAGAGGTGCCAATTTGAATGGGGTGGTTTTTTGGAAGAGGAGTAGAAAAGGCAGAGTGGGATACAGACATATTCATCAATTCTCTCCTAAAACCAATATGGAAATTATAGCTAAGCTTCCCTTCCCTTTACTTTTGTTTTAAGGAACTTAGTTTTCATTACCCTGCCTTAACAAAATTCACTGCTCATATAGTGAAAACATAAGATGGAGCTGTAAGAAGGCCGAGTCTCTAGCATACATGGCATTTAATCATTTTATTTTTTGACACCGTAAACTTCATTATATCACCATATAATCTCATCTAGTGTCACTGTGTATTACAGCTTCTCTCAATAAAAGAATTGTCTAAGTCAACACTGCATGAATGAACTTCATGAATTTATGCTGAATTGCCCAAAATGAGGTACTGTTGCTCCTTGTTCACCTCTTAATTATCCATGGTGCTGCATTAATAGAGCTTCAGCCTGCTAATGCCTCCACTGCCTCCTAGGAGCACATGGATACTTCTTTCCCTTTATATTTGGTATAATCCTCTTTTAATAATGTAATTGTTTTAATTTCTCAAATTTAACTAATTGAATAGATCCTATTCCTTCTATTACTCATCACTGTTATTTGTCCAGAAGCAAGTGAGTTCACAAGAAATTTCATACAGAAATATAAATTCAAAAAGACCCACTGCTTGACGGATAATCTTTGCCACACAGCCAACTACCCACTTATCACAGTTAACATGTACTCAGCTGGAATATAACATAATTTAACACTATAGTAGCTTCTCAGAAGATAGCATCCAGAGCCGACTCTGAATATGATAATACATTCTAGAAACAACCAGTGAGAAAAACAGAATTTCATAAACAGAACAATTGCTCCAAACTTACTCTCCACAGCAACCTAGTTTCATCATTTATGTCCAAGTTGTTTTGCACAGTGTATCCATATTTATGACATCTATTTCCATTTAAAAGTTAGATCTATTTGATCTTCTCTAGATAAAATTCTGAGCAACCTGATCTAACTTTGAGGCTAGACTTCTGTGATCAACAGCCTGGACAGGTACGACATGCAAAAGTAGCCTGAGAAGAGAAGCATTCTATGATATGCCAGATAAAATAAATAAATTCACTATAATTCCAATTCTAGACACATAGTATCGATGATGTATGTTAATCTTACCTTGTAAGATCAGTTTTAAAGAAGACCTCACAGCCTATTTAATCAGTGCTGTACATTTCAAATTAAAAAAAAAAAATATTAATAATAAATCCATCTATTTTAATTATAACAATTACAAATGTTTCTGATTTTAACTTCTGTTTAATTGTAAGACAAGGCTAATTGCCAGAATTTTTTCACTGTACTTATACTCTGTGGAGTACTAAAGGAACATAAGACAGTGAAAACAAAACAGACTCTAGATGTGTTTAATTTGCACATAATATTTTCATGGTGTTACGCTAGATGAATTTAGCATAAAAACAGAGTTGGAGGGCTCACGCACTCATGCAATAAGGCACAGGGAATTACTTTTAACTAGCTCTCCACTTTCCAAACAAAAGTAATTTCCAAGCTGAGTTTTTAATCTGCTGTCCATCACCTGTTTTCTTGAAGTTTCAATGTGTCACAAAAAAAGAGTGTAATAGATAATCACTGACTTGTAGCTCGTTCCTCTCCCAGCCCTTTAAAAAGCATTGCCAATAATAAGTAGTGAAACATATCATAAGTAGTGAAACACACAGATTATGGTATTGATCCTCCTCTCACGATGGATCAAAAACATCTCTCTTCTGCTTAGATAATCTCTTCATTTGAGATGCTCTCAAATCCATTTCTATATGTTCCTTTGGTGACTTCAACGAAAAGCCAAAAATAGAGAAAAAATGTTACCTCAATAATACCCCGGGTAATACTTTTGAAAAAGTTTGCGTTCATCGTGACTTCTTTACATAGAAGGTTGGTAAACACTGAAGTCGTCTAAATATGACAGCAATGCTACTGCTGTAGCACCCCTGCAATGCCAGTGTCCAAGAGCAATTGCAAATAACTTCAGTTCTTTCCAACTTCCTTCCACAATTCCCCCTGAAAGCGAACCTGGCTGTATATTGTGACTGGAGGGAAAGGAAAATACTCGCGTTGCTCTGACAAAACACATACACACAAAATATATAAGTATAAAGAAAAGTATGCATACGTATGTTATTATAATAGTCGGTCATTTTAAGTACACAGCACCTTAAATAAGGCCAGATTAGCAAAAAACTTTTGAAGAACATTAATATGCAGTATTTGAGATAAAACAAACAGTAAGAAATTACTACTTCTAGCTAGTATTTGCCTATGAATTCTCAAATGAGACTGTTGAGCTACCGACTACAATGGGAAAGGCATTGTTTAAGCTATCAACAATAACAAGGAAATGGTGTCAGACAACTCCAAACTTAAAAAGGCCTTTTTATTGGTGAGATATTGAACCATCTCTACTGTTAGCATATTCATTGTTGATGAGGAAAAGCATATGTAATAGTATGATATAGCTTGCCAACAAAGCAATGCTTGTGCTCTTTATATTAAAATTAGGACATTTCAATTTGTGTATTAGGTCTTTTTATTATTATTACAATTAGGAAAATCACTTCACTGAAGAGCTGCAAGAAGAAATACAACCTCACAATACAATGGCAGGTGAAAATTAATGTAAATAAAAACAGACTAATTGCTTTGTGAAGGACTAGCTTCTATCTTTGCATAAAAAGTGATGGACCTAACATATCTGAGAAAAAAGACAAGCCTGAACTCACCATTTTAGTGGCTGCCATAGTGTCACGCATTACACAGAATTATTAGGAAAAGAATAGGGAACAAACACAAAGCATCCTTAAATTTCTAACCATGGTGTACATGCATCTCAAACAGTGCCCATAGCTTAGGTCACGCACACTCAAGAAGATAAAGTAAAGGAGCAGAGTGCAGAAGAATTCAGACCAATGAATGTGATCACAGGAATGGCATGGCTTTCATAGAAGGAAAACTACATGCAGTAATTTTGGAAAACAAGTGGCTGAGAGGAAATATGAGAGAGGTCTATAAAACGATGAGTAGTATGGAGATAGTGAATAGGCAATGATTTTTCATTATTTGCCATTATTCAAGACATAAGTGGTATAAAATGAAATTATGAGCAAGCAGTTCAAAACAACTAAGAAGAAGGACTTTTTCTTCACAACTCATAATTAAATCATACAGCTCATTACCCCAGCACGACACTTCTGCCAAGAGTATAAATTTTTTCAAAAGGAATTAGATAAATTCCTGGAGGGACTGTCCATCTTCAAAGCTCAAGAAGCAACTACTCTGTGTAGTACTGGAGCTGAGAATATAAAAAGGCCCAATCTGCAGATACATCTGTAGATGTACCGCGTCCTGTCATCTGCTGCTGTCCACGCTGGTGAGAGGATGCTGTGCTGAGCCAGGGTTAACCCGCTGATGCACATCTTACATTCTCCTCAAGTAATCCTACAATCGCATGGCAGGCCTTCAAGTCTCTTATCTTATAAAAAGTAGGATAGGGAAAGTAGGCAAGCTTTACAGTGATAGGATTGATTTCTAGGACTCAAACTTAGATTGTCCTAGATACACAGAAGATAGGATTTTTCACCTGGGATTGCCACCTTTCTAAAAAATACAACACTCCCAACCTGCTAGGATATGGAATTTCCTTCAGCAGATTTAGGGTGATTTCAAGTTTGCAAGGAGTTTGGAATTTAACCTAAAACTTTCAAAGTTTAACTGAAATATCTTTCTGTTAAGTATCTTAAATATAATGCAAAGGCTGTGGCAATCTGAATGAAACACTGTGAAAACTGAAAAGGGGTTGCAAAGGCAAGAAAAAAACACTATTCTCATTTTAGGAGAGTACATAAAAAACACATTTTTAAAACCAGTTTTTTAGGTCGTCTAGCAAAACTGAAAAACCCCTCATTTGTAGAAATCAGATGATACTTGAGGAAAAAACATTCAACTTGAAATTACAATGACTCCATCCTCCTTTAAGCCTAAATACTATTAGCCACTCAATTTTACCACATTGATCTTCATGGAGATATGTCCCCTAAAAGATTCTCTCAGCTTGCAATGGGTCCATTCCCGTTCCAGTCAGGACTACAGAAACAGACCACCTAAGCACTGATATGAGAAAACCCAATAGTACAAGACCATAAAGTACTCTGCTACGGTTACAGACTATAAGCCTAGATGGCAGAGACATCAATCTCAAGACAAAACCAGTGCAGGATGAAACTGATGGATCTATAGCCAATAATATTTCACTCAGCCTTAGCTCCTGCTGCCACTGCTGCCCTGAGAATCTCCTCCCAGAACATCAGCTGCAGGAATACTGTGCATCTAAAGAGGCACTACTGAATCACAAGTACATCAGCTACAAGGGATGGCTGACTGGGCTGTCAACTTCTGCCATCTGAATGAATGGAAAAGGGAAAAAGAAAGACGACAGAAAAAGGAAATAAAAAGTGTTTGCTTTACCGTGGTCTCTGGGTCCCTGTAGCACTTTTCTTAAGAGGCTTTTATTCTGATGACCTATTTATTGATAGCAAATCTTGGGAGCTCTGGAAATGTAGATTAATTCTGGGAATTCTCTGCCTCAGATTTCTTGTTCTATTTTCTCTTCATTTCCCCCCACAATTCTAGTCAACTACTTTGGTGTTTCTGTCAATGACAAAAAGATTAAAGTAAGCTAGAGTGCCTATTTTCCAAACTCACTTTGATACAAGATGATAGTAAGTACTTCCAGAAAGAGAAATCTACCAGATTGATTAATTAATGTACTCATTCATTAAGTGACTGACTTCCAACAAAGAAAAGACTTATACTATCCTCATGCACTGATATTCCCTGCAGTTAGCCTGCTGTCCAGGATATTCAGCAAGGTTAGGAAAAGACGCATAAAATACAGTTAACATCTACCCAAAACTAAGGCTAAGAATAGTAAGATAAAAAACAACAACAAAACAATAAATTCACTGGTTCCCAATAGACTCTTTAATTCTTTAGTATCTAACACTCTAAAAGAGCCTCTAATAGCTTTGTTGCTTCTTATGTTAGCTCAACATTAGCGACGTATTACATTCACACATGGTAACTGCCCTGATGGGGTATTAAGAAAGAAAAATGCATAGAAAGTCTAATTAGGCATTTAAAAATAATTTCCTATGCGCTTTTATGATCAAACAACACAGTATAAAACAAATATTTAAAACTTATCTTAAAACATAGCTACCCTGATAAGCATAATTTGGAAATCTTTAATGAATTCACCTCAATTAGCCTTTAATTAAATAGCTCATTAAAAACTGATTTGATTATTGCTCCTGAAGAAATCCTTGTTCAACTGTTACGATAGAATAGGAAGTCAATGAAGGTAAGCTTAAACATGTTTTGGAACAGTCTGAAAGTCATAGCGTTAGGGGGGGAAAAGCCCCTCAACTTCTTCCAACATCCACTACAAGATCAATTAAAAACATGACAGATAAGCCTGAGAAAAAGTAGGGGTTGGTTTGGTTTGTTTTAAATCTGTCAGAAAGAAAACAGAACTAGCAATGAACTAATCCATCTTGAGTATGTCAGCTCTCTTCAAAACCACTTACCACCAACCCTGTTCTAGCCTATACTTTCAGAAAAAACAACTGTTAATTTTAACTTCCTTTTTCAGTGGAAACACTATCTTATAAATTCCCATGCACACAAATACAGACCCACAGAGAGATTCCAAAGAGCAAATGCATTTTAAGGCTGCTTGGAAAACACTGCATAACACTAAACGTTACTTATGCACGGGAGTAGTGCTCTAGTAGCTAGCATGGCTTAATGACCCAGGAAGGGAAAGTTTAGTGCAGAGGAATATTATTTTTATTAAACTAACCAATGTGATCAATGTTATTAAACAACAACAAAAACACTAATTGCCTATGTATTCCTTCAGCTGATCTAACAAAATATTTTTCCTCCATGAACTTCACTTCAAACACAGCTCAATGCTTTACGCTGTTTCAGCTCAAGTTAACATGAAAACTTTGGGTAGTTCTGAGACACAATCAAGACCCAGAGAGAGGAACGCAAGAGAGTAGGGACAGGCTGGAAGCAGGAAAGATAAAAAGTAAAGCCAGACCTTTATATGCTATTTTAATAAGCATACAGCATGGAAGCACTACTTTTTTTTCCCCACTGGGAAGAAAACTAAGGCAGGAACAAGACTGTCATATTGGCACAGCCTTGTGTCAAGAATGATGTTTTGCTGTATTACCTGGACAGGTCACTGAACAGTAGGACTTGAAATTGTCTAAATTGAAGCCACATTCTGTCATTCATGTATGTTACAAAATGTACAGAGCCAACAAAATCATTCTCCAAGCACAGAAAAATACTTAGGAGCATTTTTTGCCTGTAAGCTCCTGTATGCTGGCCTTAGGCAGGGCCTTTACTTCCCACTGTGCTGGTTTGCTCCTCCAGAAAGGTCAGGAAGTAACTAGCCTCAAAAAAAAAAAAGAGTTGAAAAGAGTTGACAGCAACTCAGACGCTTCAAGTGCATGAGAAAGTAGCATTATTAGCATATAAATCCAACACAATGCAAGAGTAAACACTAATAATATCATTGCAAATCTTAATAATTTAAATCCAATAGAACAAGTGTTTCAAGAAGACATACATATGTTATGAACACCGCTAATTTAGTTGTCTAAAAATACATTTTTTAAATATTTTGTTTCGTTCCATCAATGATTAATACATATGGATAGACACTTAACAACTTATTCATATGGAAATAAGTGGTGACCCCTCTGAGCAATCAATAACTTTTAACCAAGAGCCGCACTTTCTTCTCTGTATATCAGAATTCACAAGGGCTCTCACAGGCTCTCAGAGACTAGGGAAACAAATGTATTATAGTAACTATCAAGGACCGTTAAGAACAAACACATCACCTCTGACTCAGAAAATCCATGGATCCTAGCAGGCTCACAAAAAACCTGAGGAAGTGCCAATGCATTACTCTTATGCTACTTTCTACAACTGTCCTGATCGCTGCAGAGAGATATACTGGTGTGAAACAGTGCAGTTGGGGGTTGGAGTAAAAACTTATCCAAAATACTCTGTGAGCAAAGAAAAATCAAAATAATCAACTGAAAACATGCACTACTTCAAGACTGACCATGACTGCTACAGGGGAGACGAACCCACTCCACCTGAGGGGCTCAGCACACCGCCCCATGTACCTCTGGCATGTACAGGAGCCATTCCCACTGCTCCAGCCCAGTGCCCCACCAGGACTATCTGGATCGCGTGCTGTTCACGTGAAAGACATTCACACATACAGCCCTTACCATTTCACTCCACAAGCAGTGAGCTGTAACGTCCTCAGGAATCACCTTCCCTCTCTTCTGCAGGCCAAGACCGGCAGAACCAACAGATCACATTGCTGCAAAGCTCACCTTGCCTGTCTTTCCCCCTCACGCTGCTCACAAAGCTCACCTTGCCTGTCTTTCCCCCTGTCCCTTTCAACTGCCCTCAGGGGAGATCCACCAGCATGTACAATTGCCTGCAGGCAGCACCATTTCACAGCAATTCAGCCTCTACTCCGCAACTGTCTTGCAGAGCATGCTTTTTTGGGGGCTGAGGGGTAGGACATCGCTTTACAATGCTTTCTATATATTTGATATTTTCCTCCCTTAGAAGACCTTCAGGAAAGCATGCCAGCAACATACACTGTAAATAGGAAAGGCAGCGGATTATTAGTATTAGAAAATTACCTGCTGCCTGGGTAGGCTTGACACAGTAAGATGCAAAGTTCAGGCAGATATCCACAGGACTTGATGATGGGACTGAGCTCAGTCATTCAGACAGAGCCACAGATTTCTTTACTTTCTGATCACTTCACAAATCACATTACCATAAATCACTGAAATTTCATCAACAATGAAGTACTTTATGAAAAGAAATACAAAGCAGAGGACAGTCAAGCTGATTCTGATGAATATTCTTTTTTCCAGTAATAAAAAAACTTAAGATTACAACATGCCCTTCACTGAGTGCACTTCAGAGAGAGGAGACGAGGCTGAACGCCACCACCATTGGGTACAACAACCATCTTCAAAACTGTGTACCTGCTTAATGAGTCATTTTAATTCGTATTTCATTCTACTTGCAATTCTGAAGAACTGAAGTCATCTGTGCTGATGGCAAATTCATGCTGAGAAGCTTTTTAACCCCCCCACTCAAAAGAATAAAAGATTAAACAGATTGGAAAAAAAAATAAAAATCACAGCGCGGAAATGACTTTAAGAAGAAAAATGGCGAGGTAAAGGAATATTCTTGACTCCTCTGGGCCATAGGACGATACACAGCAGCTTTATTTTGTGACCTTAACAGTGAATGAGCAAGATGACAATCAAAATATCTGATAAAGCCGAGAGAGGCGTGGATCAATAACCAGACACTAAGAGAGAATCTATATTAACCTTAGGAACTGAGACAAAACCTCTATCTACAGCTCTCCAAACACAAATCTAAGGGAAAAAATAGGTAGAAAACACGGTAAGTTTCCACTACCCTTAAATTTGCCATATTTTTTCTTTTTTTATAATCCTGTTAAATAAATACTAAGTTTTTAAAATATTGTAAATCGATAAATTTAATTTATCACTTTCTTTTCACACAGCACAGTCAATAAAACACATCTGCTCTGTTTACGTAGTGCAACCATTTGACTCCACCACTACCCTCAAAAACATCTTTTTCTGCCAGAATTTTGTCCACGAGGGTTTTGGATACTTTTGTATCCAGGATACTTTTGTATCCAGGTGTTTTATATCCGAACAGAAATAGTAGCTTCTGCAAAGGAAGATGCTTTCATGAGTATATTTCACTCTATTCTGTTTAGTGCATGAGGCCATGCCCAGAACAGGAGTTGGTATGGGGTGGGGGGTGCTTGGGATGGTAGGGTTGTAGCTGTAAGGTTGGAGAAAGCAGGCAGGAGAAAAAAAATAAAATAAAAAAGGAGAAAAAGAAAAAAAGAAAGAAGGGAACCTGTGTCTGGTCAGAGTGGGATTTGGGAGGTTACCACATCACACTGAGGAGGCACAGGCCTGGGGCAGAACTGCTGCTGCAATTTTCCTTCTGCTTCCTCTTTTTAGTGTGTGATACACAGAATCAGATACAAAAACTGGCCACTAAACCTATTTGCTTTAAGTGGTTACCTTGTTATGGTTCTGGATTAACAGCCTATACCTATTTAGCAGCACAATTAGTGCAGGTCTTGGGCACTGCCTTCCTTAGAAGCCAGTTCTGCTTCGAAGGGGAAGTTAACAAGGGGCAGGAGACAGCAGAGAGTCTAAGTAGGAGCTGTGTTCATCATTAATAACAAGTAGTGAGCATTTTAGGAGGAGACATATAACTGGACTGGGAACTCACCAAAGGTTACGAGTTCTCCTGCGCTTTCTGGTAATATACTGCACATACAGCTCAAGAATTGACCTACGTGACACAAAATATAATTTGATGGATATAAGGGAACATAACAGATGCGTGCTCCACAGTTGTAAGTCTCCTGTTATAGGAGGAATTGTGCATAATCTGCCTATTATCACCACTTCTCTCTGTTTAAAGAAAAAATAAAAAAGTAGCCTTCCATTTATGTCTGGTAAGGGCATGATCCAACAAGTCCAGACTTCATTATCCCAAAACTATTTAAAAAGAAACTTGAGAAATTTTGCGTGTGTTTCTAGATAGATGACAGTTTCCAAAATGCAGGTAAAGTGAACTGGATTCCTCTGAGCGAGTGGGAAGGATCCCTGCGCTGACTTGTGCCATTCTTTCAGCCGCTTCAAAACCCAAAGCAAGCCTTGTCTCCACCAGTGCTGAAGGTGATGCCTGAGAGCAATTTCCTTTTCCACTTCATTCTCATTTCCCACCTTATCTTTTCGGCCCTGAATCTTCCTAATAAAACGGACCACATTTGAGCAGTTCTGGATGAATTCAAAACCAAGTGTTGAAATTTTCTTCTATGAGTTTTGCTCAACCATGCTTTTTGTTTCTAATCTTCATACGATTCAGAAGAAACATGCAGAAGCATCCCACGATTATGATTCCTGATGATCATCCAAATTAAACGGTACCCATAATATTTTTGTCACATCATATAAACTGAAGCTGTCTCAGAGGGTCAAATAGCGAGGTTTCACTGGCACGAGGAAAGGTCTCTTGTATTTGAACTCAGAGTTTGGTCACACATTTTTTAGAGCAGTGCAACTAAGCCTGTACTGGTTTTTATGAAGCTTGTATACATGAGGCTGTTGCCATTTTGTGAGGCAAAAAATCAATACAGTATGGAACAGAGACTTGCACATTCTCTAGTTATTGAGGTTTTATACGTCTCCTCTTTTCTGCTTCTTTTAAAAATTGCTCTCACTTGCACCATAATATTCTTCACAACACAAAAAATTATATTCCTTTTCCCCAAAGTTCTGTTTAGTAGTAAACACCTCCAATAGCTCTTCAGTTTTGAAGAAAATACAGTGCCTGACGCATCTTGGTTAAAATATGTCGTGATCAAAGATTAAATCCTCATCATGAAATGGCAGTTCTTTGTAAGATGCTTAAGAGGATAAAACTTTTGTGTGACAGATGTCACAATAAAACAAAGTAAAAGTGCAGGATCCAGGGAAATAAAACAGTCTTTTATTCTTCTCCTCACTGATGATAAATAGGGGGGAGGAAAAGGAAATAACTTATATGCATTTATCTTGACACATCAGTTCTGGTGAATACAACACTTTAAGCAGCCAAAATTAAAAATAAAATAAAATAAAATCTTATCAGGCCTGCATCAAGTGGATTTGTCAATGTTTAGTTGAGTTATATTACAAATTACTGCTGTTTATTAATGCATCTCTTGAGATTTATTTGTGTATCTGCAAGCCTCAAGAAGTGAAATATTTTACTCTCAGCATCATTCAACTCATGGCATAACAATGCTGCTTTTGCTGCACTTCACCATCTCCAACTTCTAATGTCTAACGCTGCACTGATACCATTTCTCATACCAACACAGTAAAGCTACTGAAATTAAAAACAAGCTGAGGAAGTAGAACAAACTGGGTAAGCCCAGAGGGCAAAAAATGGGCCACACCTATAGGAAGCACATTTGAAGAAGTACTTCGTTTCAGAAAAGGCAGGGGATTCCTTAAGTCTTACATCCCAGCTTCTTGCCAAATGCTCAGAAGTACCTAGAAGACCTAGTGAATAGTATGGTTTTGTTTTTCCTCCCTAGCCTTCTGTGTGGTCAAAAGCCCTTATGGATCTACCATAGCCCCACATTAGCTGCCATCACCTGACCACAACCTCGGGAGGATTCTCTGCCCCCCGTCGCTGCCCCACCACCAAGGCTCCCTTCTCTCCCCTGCAGCAGGACCAGGCGCTCAGAGGAGTAAGGGCTGCAGTGCTTGGCCAGAGACCTTTGCTATTTTCAGTCTGTCTTAAAAGGTACCAAGGCCAAGCAAGTTTAGAGAGATGGAAATGGAACAGGTGTTTGGTGGGCAACAGACGGCTGCGATGCGGCCATTAGACAAACCTGGGCCAGGCAGTTCTGCCGGACTTCAAGTACTTGGTTCTGCTTTGTAGATGTGCAAGTGAAAGCTTCAACCATAAATTAACCATGTTTGTTTCTAATGAACAAAATTAAAGTTACACAGATAAGTCTATACATACAGGTTATAATACCAGTGTGAAAGCAATGAAGAATTATAATACTAATTTCCTAAAGTATATACTTTAAAAAACTCTTTTAAATATCCAGTAACACCAATGAAGACACGTGATTTCAGTGTAATACATCAGAAACACGGGTGCCTGACATTTTAAAGACTGACTTGTTCTGCTTTCACTTTTCCAGAATTACATTTTAGAGTATTTTTATATCTCTGCCCCTACAACGGAAGCACTGGCTGTCTCCCCATTTTGCAGAAAGAGGCAAGATGCTCTTTCATGAGACAAAACATACCCGGAGCTTTCTCCCACACACAGCATCATGAAAACATGCTACCTTATTCAGCAGATTTCTCACCACCCAGTGTTTAGTCTGTTTATCAGAAAAATACAATGATGGTAAGTTTTTGCCATCATTGCTATGGTCTACACAGGAACAATGAAGACAGAGGAAATGTGTTACTTTATTGACACAGACAAATCAACACCTGGGAAGAAGCAGCCTCCTAGAAGCCCTGCCATGCCTCTCCCCAGCCCTGAGCTCTGAGCCAGACAGTCCTGGAGCCAACTCTTGCATGAAGGCTTTTACAGGCAGCCTGCTGCGTCTTTAATGTTTGACTTTTTAAATAAAAACTACCTGGCACGGATTAGCAAAGTTCCTATATTCATCTCATAGCAAACCAAACAGATGCAGAGAGATCTCTTTCCTTGGGAAAACCCAAAGAAAGCCTGTTCATTCACAAAGAACCATTACATTTTTGTGCCCTGTACCTAGCACAAGTATTAACTGCCTAACTAAACGATTCTTCTCCAAAGGTATTTTTCCTGCAGTCAGATAAAACATTTAGAGGAATGTATTGTATGAAGGCATACATGGTCCCAGCAAGGGAGAGAACCTGACCCTAGCCCTTTAAAACTAACTCAAGATAACATGGTCTTCTGTCACTAAAGAATTAGACACATGCACTGCACATACAGGACTTCATTTGCACTTCTGTACCTCATGACATAAACACAAGGTGACTTTTCCACTCACTGAACAGTACCTTTCTTCTTTGTGTTCAGTAGCCATGTGTGCACGAGAGGATTTCAGGAGGATTACTTAAGGAATAGGGGATGAGGGAGAGTGATTAACGTCAGAGGAACTTGCTCCTCCAGGGATCACATAGCAGCTACGTGTCAGACTGCTCCACTGAAGTGTATCAGTCTATAAAGTGTCTAACTACGTCCTACAACCGCACGATCAGCTTTAGCTGGGGATCTAGAACATATCCACTTGAGAAGACCAAAGACTCTCAGTTACTGCTGCATCAGTTACTTGGTTACTCTCCTGAAAAACAATGCTAAGCCAAAGCTCAGACCACACGGAATTTGCACTGTGTGCAGTCATGAAAAACGTACTTTTAGGGACAGCTCTACCAGAAATTCTAGGTTTTTAAGGTAGGTCTACTAGCAGGTATTAAAGGCCAGGTGTATGCTTGAAAACACTACACATAAAAGCAGGAGAGAGGCAATATTCATTTTCCATCCTACTGACTGCAGACTTGTTTTCATACACCTAAGACCAATCGTACGTATTTCTCTCTGCTCATTCCTAGTCCGAGAGAGTGGACAGTGAACTTGTCAGGTTCCGGGACTACATAACTGAAGACTGTGAACAGGATTTGCTATCCTATGAGACACTTAAAATCATGTCATCCACAGCCAGGCAGCATGAAAACAGATCCAAACACACCTCGTATTTGGGAAAAAAAATAAAATAATAATATAGTCTCTACACTGTGAGATTCAGCTCATCCATTACAGTATAATATTAATAATAATACCATTAAAACATGCTCAAAATCTGTCAATCCACTACAGAAATGTACAAACACAGCCTGTATTTATCTACAGTTTAGGATAGGAAAAGAAAAATTAATTTGTCTCTCAATCTGATGGGCAAATTTTTAAGTCAGAATTTAGTAAGATAATGCTTCTGCTAAAATTATTGTAGCCATAAATAAACAAAGTTGCTTGCCTTTCAATAAAAGGAAAAAAACTTTAGCCTTAGTGAACAACTCACTTTTTCATTACATATCAAGCATTTTTCAGCAGTTGAACAGCTTCCCTTCACCCCCATTACATCTTTCCTGTACTTTGAATGCCACAAAATGCAGCTTTGATCAACTTTGCAGTGATTTACACACATTTCAGTTCTGGATGTGCATTATTCCTGGTGCTTATCTGAGGCAAGGTAGATATCCAGCTCCTCCCTTTTCAAATATTGCTGGTGATTGACTGAAGGATTAGATTTCTGATTCTGTAATGACTTGTTTTTAAAACTTCAGAGTGCTCAGACGCCATGCTTAGAACATGGTTTTACTTGCTAGTAAACAGATGTTATAAGGGAACATTGACAACTCAAGGCCTGGACTGACTTTTTATTACTAATGGACCTTTGGAGACATTTCCCTGGGCATGGCTAAATTACAGTTTTCATAGAATTCTATAGATCAGAAACAAATCCCCAACAGTACGTGCACCTTTAATTTCAGCCAAATATAGAGCAGCCTTAGAGCGCCCAGCGTTTGCCCAGCTCCTGCAAAACAGGGCTCAATGGAATACTAAAAGCCTTGCCATTATTACCCTTCATTGGAATTTCTCTCTCATAAATTGGGCCAGGAGGTCTCAAGAATCACTTTACCAGCACAGTAATATTTGTCTTGTAGAGGTGCTTTCAGTGCATTCTTACTCCAACTACATGAGCAAGGAGTAAAACAGACCAACCCTTGGCCCACTGTTTGACAGTTTGCTGGAATGGCTTTCATCAGTGCCACAAGTACAGCACAGACTCCATCCAGCAGCTAGGGTTTCAGAGCAAGGCTTTCTTAATTTGTCTCATTTCAAGAAACAAACAATTTCAAATTAGCAAAAGGAAAAGGTCTTCATAAAATTAACTGAAGTAATAAACCACTCATTATCCAGTGACGTGTTTTTCAACTTCTTACCTTTAATTTAACCAGTTTTCCAAACCAGGCAAAACTTTCCACTCTCTGAAGCAGGCTGCTTTGCCTCCTCTTGTGGGCAATGAAAAGCACACTCGGAGCTCCTAGAAGATTTTACATGAAAATACAGTTCAGTGGAATTATAGTTTATAACACTTTCTGATACTTCACATAAAAAAAGGTAAGAGATCTCCTTCAACTCTGGGACAACCTTACGTAAATCAGGAGTGTTTCCTTGAAATCTGAGCTATGTGAATTTACAGTCACAGGCAGGATCATGATTCTGATTTGAAATATAATTGCCAATGTGCAAAACTTTGTCATTATTAATGTGAAAGCAACAATTACAAGATCTACTCGTACTTTTTTTTTAAAATAGAAAACAATACAAACATGGTTTAAAAAACAATAACCAAATATTTGAAACAGTGCACACTTTCCTCCCTGGGGAAGAATTTAAGATGATTATTTCAGAGATGATCCTGTTTATGGAAGTTATGGAAGTTAGATGTAAATAATATAGAACAACCAATAGAAAGGAAAATACACTTTTCTGTATAAAACATGCACAAAGTTGTTTATAATATAAATAAAAAATAATAATAATCATGGTGAATTATATATACACACACTGTATGTAAAATGGAAGGAAAAACATGAATCAACACTTAGTAAGCCTCAAATGTGTTTCATAGAACAGCTGATAAATATTCTCCTCTCCTTCCCTCCCACAAAAACACTAAGCTCCAAGTGAGTAAAATATTTTTGGAGACTTGGTGGTTCAAATCAAAATCTCCTGAAAGGTTCTCTTACGTCTCCTCTGTTTCCTGTACTTTATATTTCATCCAGCACAACAACAACAAGAAAATGACCTCTGTTATTTCAGCTGGTAAGAATTTAACAGCCTTGCTGTAAATTCTGTGAGACCTTTGACAAAGAGTGGTTAATGACTGTGGCATGATAAAGGAAAGATCAGTCTCCCAAAGTCTCTATCATTACCAATAAATAAATAAACAAATATCACAGGCACACAGTAGTTAATGACCAAAATAAATCTGAGTAAATAAGAATCCAGCAGAGTTTTCATTAAACTTAATCCCTAGCCTGAAAGCATTAAGCATCACATCACATACAAAATATGACAAACTTGGGCCCAATCCAGCAGAAAACATCTCTCTAGCTTCCTTGACTATGGCAAAAGAGCCGCTGACAGGGAATGGGTCCGTTTTGCTCAGAGGAGAGGCCGTAGCTGCATTTGTCAAGGTGCAGGTCCACAGAGCAGCCACAAGCTGTGGCGCAGACAGGGTACCAGAGGGATAAAGTTCTCTGAAATCCTGACTCACTCCCACCCAAAGCCAAATCCCTAGCATGAAGTAAAAGTTATATTGCTAGTGCCCACAGTGTCCAGAAAACACAAAGGACTACTTTAGGTACTTCCTCCAAACTTCTAATTAAGAACCATGACCTAAAATATTTGCCAGGTATTTTTTGTACACGTTTTTGTTAAATTCAGTTTTCCCACTTAATGAAGTCACTGAAAATTCTCAGTTATAGCCTTTAAGTATATTAACACTTTTCTTCTAGATCTCCAATGTCAAGGCTACCAGAGTCTCTTTCTTTGCACCACACAGCTGGCTTGAGTTGCTGCAGCTGTTAGATGAAGGTCAGTTATAATATAGTCTTACTTACAAGCTACAAAAATCAAGAAAAGCAAAATATAACATCATTTGCCAGAAAAGCCCAGTAACCTGCAGAGACAGGAGAAAATGCAACTCTCTCTCAGGTAATCTGGGATTTGAAAGGGAGTGTGGACATAATTCTGACAACACTGATGTCCAGGTTTTTAAATGGAACTTGATAATACATTAAGACTTTCTGTGAGGTGATAGCGAAAGAGAAGGGCAGCAGACCTCATAACCTCCCTTCCCCCAAAATACTCCCATTCTCTGGGTCTGAATTTTCACCCATCATCTTTAACCAGTCACTCTAGAAATAGCCTAGAAATAAGCCTCCAAATCAATTTTCTGGCAAGAAAACCAAACCAAACCACCTACTGAACGGAAAAGGCTGTGTTTCGGAAATCCCTTATAATCAATCTCATCAATCGATAAAATTGTATTTTGAACTACCAGCGGTGGGAATTCAAACAAGGATTACAGCTCCTTACAGCTAAATTAATCCATTCAAAATTCGATTCTATAATTTAAACCAAGCATAACAAATGACTTAAGACCTCCAGCAAACTTTAAACACTCTGATTTAGTTATGAGGCCAAAGTATAGAGAACAAAAAGCATATAGTATTTTCAAAGCTGCATCAAAGATTTTCTCACTCAACGTATCAACATCCAAACAATAATGTGTAGATACACACCTGTAATGAGAGCCAAAAAACCATGCACGCAAGAAGTCCGAAAGCCACAAAGAGTTGTTTCTGCTACAATAACTCATCCAGAGAAGTTTCACACAACTACAGCTTCATAATTTTGATGGAAATAATTCTAACTAATGAAAATAGAGGCACAGAAAACGCAAACACTAATCTACAAAGAAGGGTACCAAGAGATGACAACGGGTGAGATGAACCTGATTAATTTCAATGATGAGTTTTTAAAGTGCTGTATTGCAAAAATATCCCATGCCATAACCAACCGACAATGGCAGCACCCCACGGTCAGCTGAGCTGCGGCTGCTTGGCCACAGGACCTGCAGCCAGGCTTGGGAGCAGCTGCGCTCGAGCTGCGACTCAACCAGCTGGCTCCTCTGGCCACGGCAGGAGAAAAAAGAAAAAAGGAGAAAAAAAAAATGCACAGTGGCTTCTTACATTTATTTTGACTGCCAAAATTGTCATCTTCCCAGTGTTTAAAGCAGACAGGTCTCCAAATACTACCAAATGGTGCAATACCATCTAAAAATTGCCAAGTACAAGAAAATGTCTTTCAGACTAAATAAAGTCAGTAATGACAAACACATGAAGCAAAACTTTGTAGAGTAATATAGTGATTAAATCTGAGTACTGTGCTTAGCTTTCCAGATAACTCTGGTGCCAGACACAGTGTGGTTGGCATCCTTACGACTGTAGGCTCTGAAAATGATTTCCTTTGAAAAAGGCTCCTATTCTCTGTCTACGAAGCAAGATGATCCCTTTTTCCCTCTTGCTCCTAGAGCAGGGGACTGTCCCTGGCAGAGCTCTGTGACACACTCTTGTATAGGCTCTGTGACACACACCCCTTTTGCAAAAGGAGAACCAGAGCATGCGGATTTAAACTATCACTTGCTAGTTATGCGAACACATTGGCTATGTAACAATATATACTTGCAGGACATATTATATATTTCATAACGCATTATTAATAACTCACTACAAGAAGGCTTTCCAAATTATCAAACAAAGGAACCATATTCAGAGATGGCAAAAATAAACTTGAAGTCACTAAGGTGAGGAACAGTGAAATCTAACAGGCTTTTATTTTTTTTTTCTCCTGTCTTCATTGTCATTCAGCTGTTAAAACTTGCCCAGAAGATCTTCCAGGAGTTATGAAGCAGAGCTCCCCTAACCTTTCTCTGTAGTCTGTACTGATATGACCCAGATCTAACTGCTTTTACCTGAGGAGAGTCATAATTGAACATAACTTGAACTTCCCAAGTTTCTGCCAAAATACCTGGAAGTTTATCTTAAAAAACACTCTGAACTGCATAGGGTGCTTTCAAAGGTGCTTAGACTTAAATACAAAAGGGATCTTTGCTCCTAAAAAAAAAAAAAAACAGTACAGCAAACTCTCTTTCAGACTAGGCATTTTCTGCATGCAGGAATCCTGAGAAGCCCCAGAAAGATCACACACGTCCCAACACAGAGAAAAAGCACTATGTGTCTCTTCAAAAGGATACAGTCTCTCTTTTTCTTGGCAGCAGCCTACGTTCATGAGCAGGACAGAAGTTATTCAGAAGTTATTGAGGGACTGAAGACTCATATTTGATAAGGATCCAGACACTCAGTATGTGCCATTGCTTAAGCAACAGCAGAGGAAAGAATAGCAATCTAAAAAAGGCACTGTCTTAACAAATGCTTATAGAGAAACATTACACTGCCAAAGAGAAGAACACACAAAAAAATGAAATGCATTAATTATTTAGGTAAATGAACAGTTACTAAAAAGAAACACAAAATGTCAATTAATTCCAGAAGCATTTCTATTCTTTTAGCCACTTTATTTTTAGGCTACAGCATTGCTTCTTGTATGAAGCAGAAGCCATTTGTCAGTGCAAATAATGCACGATTAAGTGAGCAGCCCAAAACCGCATGCAACTGTGAAATACAAAGTTTGAACTTAGCAGCATGAACTCCCTCCATTTTTTAACATTCATTAGGCTCTTTCTCTTAATGTTTTCCTCTGTGTTGGTGTATGAGTATATACACAGATGTATATTTTTTTTCATTGACTCATGATGACTAAATAGAACTCTCTCTGACCTATGCACACGTAATAGACACAGCTTGGACCAGAAAACACGTACAGGTCTGGTAACGTATACCTTCCTCATTAAAGATCAAAACATTAACAACAAGGCCAAACAAAAATCCTGTGCCAGCCTAGCATGTGCCAGTAGTTTAGAAGGTATGTAGCAGAAATCTCATTGAGCTACTGCACAAAAAATCCAGCAACTTCAAACGAGTTTCTGTACATCCTGAGTCACACAGTACTATGCGGTACCTTGCGAGGACTATAACCAAGATGAAAGAAAAGCAGTATAGAAGTGCTACTGCAGCAATTAAGCCATTTGATATACTGCACATCTACAAGTCATGCAACAGGCTGTTTACTATGTATACATGCTTGGAAAAATCCCCAAATTACCAAGACCAAATGTTCTGCTTGCGTAAATTTGTGTAACTTCATGAATCTGTGCGAAGATATCATTACAATCCATTTTTGATTCCTCAGTAAATTAGCTTAAAATGTAGTCTTCAAAGGATGTGGATGACTCGTATGTTCCCTTGGTTGTAAAAATGAGCGTATAGCATATGTGCATGCAAAGCACTTCTCCGTGAAAGGGGCTCTTTGTTTTGTGACGATAAAATGATTAATGGTCATGGAACTGTGATGTGGATCACTACCAGTGACTTGGGACATGTTTTAAATCAGTAAGAAAGTTGTTCACACTTTTAACACAATAGTGTAAATCAGGGCTGTTTTTCAAAAGCTCTCTTCTGAGCTTGCGTGCATCAGAACAACCCCTGGGACTGGCTAGGCTCTTAAGTTTAACAGCAGCGCTCTATGATTTAGCCTAATAAAATTAGGGTTACAGTCTTTTGGGAGATTTGCGCACTATAAAGAAACAGAAACAACTACAAATTTCAGCAGAAATTACAATTTCCTTTAACCTTATGATAATTACACAGGCAAGTGATAAAACTCGTGCAACAAATGGATGGCATTTCAAGAGTTCATATTTCTCTTAACTAGTAGACTGAAAAGGTACACTGCTTACCAACTAGTTCCAAACTCTTGCTGATCTTCACTCACACTTTACCCAATCTCTTTTCCCCTACTTAAAAATAAAACCCGTTTGTAACTGCAATATAAAAACGAGCCAAAGAAAAACACTGGGAAGCAACAACACAAGACCCATTTTTCAGCAAGTTTTTAAATTCTGCATGAGAACCTGTCCATAGGCTGAAGGATAACCGGCACATGGGAAGCCCCGAGGACCTGTACTCCCCAGCCTGCAGCAGGAGGTGCAGGTGGATGCAGGCACAGGGATGCTGTCAGTGCAGGCTCCCACCTTTGCAAGAAAGTAAGGAAAAAGCAGAGCTCATGGTTTTACTCAGCATCCATCCACACCTGGATCTTGAAAGGGAAAAGCCTCAGAGCACAAGATAAGGTGAAATGTGTAAAAAGCATTTATCTATCAGCAGCCTCGTGTTCTGCTGTAGGAGATCTAGTTGGTCTGAAGATTAGACAGCAGATCTGGAGATCTACCTGCTCTAGCTCTGTGTGACACCAGCACGCAGAGCACGGAGCAATGGGTTAGGGTTCTGGCCCAGCCCCAAGGCACCCAACTTCACAACCAAAATGAAGTTTTGCTCCTGTAGCAGCCCCAGCTGCTAGCAGAGACCAGCCATCATCTTCACACATGCTGCCACCGAAGCACCAGCCTCCTCCCAGGCTGAAAGCAGTCACACAATTCCCAGCCTCTGCTTACGTTAATAACCTATTAGCTGGCTTGGCTCTGAGGAACATAACTCTTCTTTATTGCCTGTAGTTCGGAAAGCTCTTTGGGTCTGGCAGAAGCAAGTATGAGGTCAGACAACCAGGTTTCTATCTGGCTCAGCTGTGTGGAAGCTCCTAGCCAGGCTGCTGGTTTGGAGCTATAGCTGCTTGCCCCCCTTTACAGCCTCAAGGCCAACCTTGCAAAGGTTGCTTTAAGGAGGCGTTCGCTGGACTGCAGATGGCAAAGCACTTTTTTTGCAGTACCTTTTCATGTCCTCCTATGGAGATGTTTCTGAGATAAGAAATATCATGAAACAAAGAACAAGTCCTGCTGTTGATTAAATAGCAGGGATTTAACTAGTAGGAAGTTTGCACATCTGTTTCTTTGTCTCCGCTTTTGCTGCTTGTACTATTGCAGAGATTAGGCACTGTGTGAGTCACATTGTAACTTCTAATATTAACAGCCTGATTTCCCACATTTGTTTTCTCCAGAAGCACGAATTACAAAAGATTTCTCCTTCCCCCTCACTTTTGAAAGCAATTAAAAACAAACTATTTTAACAAATCCCTAACTGCCAAAAAGTGTTCAAATCAGATCTTTTATTTTCCTGGCCTTCTTGCGTTTGACTTGGAACGGAACCAACTGGCTTTAGGATCTCTCTTCCAAAAGGCACTTCTAACTAACATTTCAATGTATTGAAAACAGCAAAACAAGAAAATTTATGTTTTATGGTATGCCTTTAACAAGCAAGACGGATTTCCAAAGATGTATTCCTCCACCAGGTATTGTTTGGATTTATTTCAAACATCATGTTACTAGACTCAAAAGATAGATGGAGGCATGCTAATATCATTTTTTCCTCATTATTCAAAATAAACATCGATGCAGAGCAGAGGCAGCAAAGAAAAGAGAAGGGAAGGGGAAAAAATAATCATTCGCTCTCTATTTCTTAATAGCCTGGATAAGATGGATTTGTATGTTTTGGCTTTCGGTAGCAGAAATAGAATTGCTATATAAATGTCAGTTGGAGCAGAAAGACCCGACAAGTCGGGGCCCAGCCCCCCCCACCTCATTCTGATCATTGCCAGAGCCGCCTGCTTCCAAACATGCCTGCAGAATGGTTTCATTGTGAACAGGAAAGGGGCTCGCTTTTCCAATGGAAACACTGTTATCTTGCAACAGCTGGTTATAGTTAACTACAGCCATACTTAAAACCTTTAAAGTCTGCTTCTTGTTTAGTCTTGTAGGTATGGGAAAGGCTTTGGGGTAGATTTAACCCATTACGGTCCATCAGAACTGCACCAGGCAGTCACATCAAGAGCTGGAAAAGGCACCGCACTTGAGAGGGCAGGGTGCTAACCAAACCCTTTGAATAAAAACTCCTCCTTTCAATTTGCCTTGCTCAGCATTTAAAACTAATGAAAGGTTAAAATTTCTAGAGCTAAGTCAGCAGAAGCCTATCCCAAAGCAATTATACAACCCTAAAAAATATACAGTGCAGAGCATTTTGAAACCAAACTGCGGGAACTGGAGAAAGAAAAGAGAAATAAGTCATCACCCCCACCCCCAAAATTAATAGGCTGGCTTCTCAGGTTTTCCTTCCTTTTGATTTCAAGTTATTCCAGACAAATAACAGTTATTGTTTAGGATGCTTTCATGCTAATTTTTTTTCTTTTTTTTCTTCTTTTGCCAGCAGTACTTCTCTCCTGTTGTTCCTTACAAATCTCAACAGAGAATATCACTCAAACTACTCCACACCATTTGGCTGGATTATAAGAACACACAGAAGGAGGCGGGGAAGGCTTACTGTAATTAAAACGTGCTGCCAGTAATGGGACACAACAAAAGGAACCAGGAAAGAAGAAATGCTTACATGCTCACAGCTGTATCTTCAAGTTCAACAGACACTACGAATGCTTCGTACACCTAAATGCCACCAACAAGTCATGTGCTTTTCAGCAGGGTTGAGCACAGCTAAGACACTGGATTTTTCCATGACCCTAATTCGGGGTTAGAAGACCCAGTGTTCTTTGTGGTATTTCACACAGTGCAAGTTGCTCAGTAAGTATTCAGCATGTCTAACTTCAGCCTCTAGCAGCTTTTGGCAACTTTCAGGAATGACACATGACACTCGATGACTCTGCTTCCAGCACAACCTCTACAATTACATACAGATGGGAAGGTACAAGAGGTTTTGCATGATTTCGTTGTTTCCATGCCACCTCTTTCCATATTCATAAGTTACACTTTTCAAATGATGTATTTTTATCAAGGAGACCTCGTGTGGCATAATATGCCTAAGAATTTAAGCACATTTCTTTTACTGTAATAATGTACAAATAATTTGAGCATGCAGTTAAAAACAAACAGCAAGTTACATTTGTTAAGCTTACAGACTCTCGACATGACAAATAAGGAAAACTCTCGGATTAAGTCTAGCAGTTTTATTTCTAATTCTTTAATTACAATGTTCAACCCATCTATGATGTTAAGTAGTCCCTCCCCACTACAGCTGCCAGGCAAAGTGGGGCAGATCGTTTTGAGTAGTTTAGACAAAGCTTCCAGGCTATACTTTTGCTTCACTCTTTAGAAAAGCATTGTGCTACAATTAGCAAGGTTTACGAGCAAACACTGTCGTTGTTTTTCATGTTCAAAACTATCTTGGGCCATTTTGAATCACACGCTCCCAGAGAGTTATTTAATGGGTCAGTGAACTGCTCCAAACACTTAAAAGCCCTCTTTTTGTTGTTTCAAAGTCTTCTTTTGGCAACCTGGGACTTGCCAAGAATAAAATTCTCAGGTTATAAGATTTTTAGAACCAACTAAGCTGTGAGCAGACCGGCTGCACGTACCCATCGCACCACAGTGGTGAGAACGCTGAGGATGTAAGACACCATACAGTAGACTGCCGAGCTGACGTGAACTGTAGCATCCCAGCCATCTGCTCAACAAGTATGTTACACATTGTGTTGCCAAAATAATCCTAAGTGGGATACGTATGCCTCTAGAAGTGTGATGCAAAAGAGCTCTTCCACTCTCCAGTGTCTTTAGTTATAGCTGAGCACACTTTAAGCTCTAACCCCAGATTTTAAAATGAGATTTTTCACTATTTACCCTTTTAGGCAATAGAAATTCTCAAGGCACAGAAATGCATGTGCACTTTTGAGCCACCTCTAGGCAGGGAGAGAAATTTATATTTGTCCTGGAAGTTGAAACAGTACCACAACCTGGTATCAGGTGTCCAATGCTGGTTATCATTGATGCAGAACATAGAGAAACGGGTATTAACACATACAAGCAACTTTTGCCTTCAGAAAGGATTTTTTACTTTGTATGTCATCACTAAAAACCATGGCAGAAATGGCTGAACAAAAGTAGCAATCTCTTCAATCCAAAACACAACTCTGACCCTGGGAAAGCTATCTGGGCAGTTGCAGAGTTATGAGCTATAACCAAACAGACCTTCTTACATTGCTTTGTTCTTGGGTTGCCCTAATTCAGGAGGGCATTTCTGTTCTACTGTTTCCTTGACTTAGTATCAATTGAAATTCTTCTAGATAAAGGAATTAGGGACTTTCTTCAATACTTGTGCAAAGCTAAAGAAAGTGACTTCATATCCAAGAATCAACACTAACACTTAAACAGAGAATTCAAGAGAATAGCACAAGTAAGCCAAGACTATGCTAGAGCACAGACTTTTAAAGCTATGGATAAAAAGCACAGCAGTTTTTTTTTGTTTGTTTTTGTTTTTTTTTTTGGTAAAATATAGACAGAGATGAACTTTTTTCTGAGTACAATGAGAACAAATTGAAGAATTGGCCTTCTGCATGACAATGTGCTGAAATACATCACAAACCCAGAGTACATGCAACTGAATTGTTCCCAGAAATTTCTTCCCAGAAGATAATAGGAAGGCTGCAAGACAGAGGTTTTTGGTTTTACTTGGAGTAGTCAGATGCCAGGCTGCCCAGCTGGCAAGTTCAACTACCAATTTATTTTCATGAGGCTTCATACACTAAGGACACATACAATCAATTAATTGCAGGTCTGAATGTCCTCTCAAGTCAACGGGAAGGTATCTGCTGACTTGGCTGAGTTTTACAACTGATCCTTAAATTCCACTGCTTTGGAAAATGAATGCTATTTATAAGGCAGGACACATTTTTAGTTTATAAATGCTGTTTTCATAACTACATAATTTTGTAATATATACAAAGAAAAAAGATGCAAAATAATGTTGCATTTCAAACATGACATTCATTTTTAGAAAGCATTTCATACTGTGGTTAATGAAATTAGACTGCAACTTTTGCACTGTAAATGTGCCAAATGAGCATGATGTTTTACTTCACATACACAAATCAGACTGACCCAGCTTCTTCAACGTTTGTAGAAAGGTTATACATATTAGAAAAAAGTTGCTGCACGTAGAAGAAACTGAGAGCAATCTCCACAGTCAGCAGGTTACATGATAACGTCCAGAGAACTGTTCTTACAGCCCTGCAATGCAAAGTTTATAGACAGCTTGAAATCAAAATTGAAAGTGTGCCTAAGACAATGTCAGAAGGAATTTCACTATGAAGCCAGCACACAGGAGTGGAGGCTAGGAACTATTTACCAGGCAAGGAAAACTTTTTTTTTTTTTTTTGCCTATTTAAGTAAATGAAATCACTCATTTATGTGATAAGGTACTTTTTTTTTTTTTTTTTTAAACTGTTGTATCACAGCTCAAAGTGTTTGCTGATTAACTGCCTCTCTACTCACTCACGCATCTTTTTTGTTTCTCCTTAATCACAGGGTGATGTGGGTTGGAAAAATGTAGGTTGCATCATTCTCTACCACACACAAAGAGCTTGGAGAGCCTGAAACATTTTTAAGACACACATAAAAGATTTTTGCAGTGCTTAAAGCAGATAGCTTTTAAAACCAGGAAGACAAATTATATCATTCTGAAATAATACTTTAATTAGTAATTAGATTAAGACTTACATTTTGGTAAAACTTACAGTAACAACATAAGACGCAATCACAATCTTCCCTTCCACATAAAGGATTAAGTTCATTACTCTCCAATTGCTGAAAATAAATTTTGCAATAAACTTCAAGGAAAAAAGCTGTCAGAGCTCTAGGGCTGCTCGGAGCACTCTAAAGGAATGGTGACAATCTCTAGGGACCAAGACCACAGAGTGGCCTTGCAGACTTCCCAGAGAGAGGAAGGCCAATTCAGGACAAAAAGAGAATAGGGAACAGCTACCTTTCACACGTAGATGGGAATAAGGATGATAACAGTAAATACTTAATCTGCAGGTAAGTATGATCAACAGCTGGGACAGATCTATGTTTGTGTGACCATATCACAATGCAAGGTCAAAAATCGGTATTTGCAAACAAGGGGCAATACTAAGAGTCTCATAATAGCTTTAAGAGGAAGTTTTCTTGCTATTCTAATAAATGGTTATAAAAGCATGTATTTTTATGGCCAGCTTCATCGCTCATCTCCTTTGTCTCATACTTCCTTACTGCTGTGAGAGAATTGTATATCCTACTATAAACAGTAGAAAAGATCAATATGGAATCTGAAAAACCCCAAAAGCTTCACTTAGTGTAATGCTTCTGTACAATAATTTTAGCGAGCTGCTTCTGAGCTTTTGACAAGATTTTAGCCTGCTTTCATCCTTACATACCGATCTCTATTAGTGGATAATCTGAAAATGTATTGATTGAACACTTTCACAATACAAATGGACAGAAGTTGTTATAGCAAGGAAAGTGCTTTGAATGGAGACAGCAACTGTGCTTCATAAACAACCAAACTGAAGGCAGGCAGTCACCTTTGTTGAAGATGAAAGTGCCACGTAGATAACGGCAGCAAGCCTCAAACCTGCTTCAGTTCACGTGTGCTCCCTCCCCCATAAACCACTGACATTTATCATCAGCTGAATTTAAACCGCCCTTGTTATCAGACAGTCATAATGTCTTAGAAAGGCGTTCTTTGCTGCTCCGTGTTGCTGCCCCCACACACCTCCCAGTTCAGATGTGGAGCTGCTGCGCCTCGCCAGCAGCCCCGGGCCCGACTTGTGCAAGCGCTGGCCTGTGGCTGGGCATGCTGCTCCCCAGTTGCTCACACTGAACGAAAAGCTATTTTTTCCCTTTACTAACCCAGACTTCTAACAGAATCCATTTAAATTATTTTGTAAAATATAATCAGCTTGGTAATAGGTGACTTACAGAAATATGATTCTGCTTTCAGGATCTCTTTCCATTATGCTAATGCCAAACTAAGGTCCATGAACATTGTTAGACCACACTTTTATTTCTGCAATGCTGTGCAGTAGGGCGTTAAAGAAAGTGTCAGTTAATACTGTGAATGTGGGGAAGGTACAAAACTGAAAATGCACTTTTCATAATATAATAATCAAAATGCCGGTCATGACTGTAGACTACAAGGAGTTATTAGAGCAACATCAAGCTGTTCACCAAAGCTTTGTTTCTTCTCTCTGATCCTGGTGGCTTGATTTTTTAATTTTTAAATGGACCTGAAATTTCTTCTTAAGTTTGCACTAAAGAAATTGAACTTAGTTATACTCCAGGTCTCCAAATAAATAACACTCAAATTACCAAAAAAAGTTATCCATTAACTTCAAATTCTCACTGACAAACATAGTGAATTTCTTCTTCAAATAAAACATTTGCTTAAACTTCCAATATGTATGTTGCAATCTGACAGTGACGCAAGAATCCTGCAAGCATAGGTTGCCTCCTATCCAGAGCTACTTTCGGGAAGATGCAGTTGTTCAGTCAGTTATATTTATGTCAAGGTTATTAACTTAAAACAAAGATAGGCACTAGGAAGCAGCTTCAACTGAGAAAAGCCCACTACTGTTTCTAACATTATTGAATTATCAAAAACTGGCAGACACGCCAACATAAGAAATGTGTTTCCAAATTAAAAGTGCCCGTTTTGTTCATTATACACAGGTTTCTGGAGTCCCAAAGAAGGTCAGAATAGCCTAATGAGTTGTGATGTATTCTTCTGGGATGTAACTATTCTGAAGTAGTAAAAATATCAATTAATATTTTCAGGGCTGATTGTATGTGCTGTCCCTTTGTTCCCTTACTGGCCTAGAGCAATCTGAAGACAAGATGAAATTCCCAAGCTAGGAAGAGGGATGGAACATGTTAATAATAAGGTCAAGATAAGAAAAGGAAGAAGGTAGTGCACAGAGAGCTTGAAAATTAAAAATAATAAAAAAGAACACAGATCTTCCACCATTATTTACTGAAGAGAACAACTGACCACTGAGATAAGGTTACAGAACTGGGATTTGTTGCATATGATGCTGAATTATAATGGGGTACACAAAGATTTAAATCGCTTATAAGTTATCAAGATAACAAGAAAGAAAACGATACAAGCAGTCTGTGGCATCTCAAAAGTTTCTCTTGGAGACAGAAATATTTAATTAGAATGGCACCAGCTGTATCCTGATGTGACATGAAATGAGAAGTTGAAACAGGAAAAAAGGTAAAAAAGCAAGTCAACTTCATATTTAGTTTGACTGCAACAGTTTCTGAACTAAATGCATATAGAGAGTTGATGAAGCCCTTGGGTAAGTTCAGATTTCAGAGTGAGTATTCTTACTACATCTTATGAAGGAGCTCATCTCCCAGAAGAGAGACCTACCCCAGAAACTTGATAGCCGCCTGCTGTGTCTTCCCAGAGAGTTCTCCAGCATGGAGGTCTTCGGAACATGCCCTCCCTTTCAGCTGCACGATTCAGCAACAAACTGAAACACACAGCACTCAGACAGTCTTTGATGGTCTATTGAGCTGAATGCCTGGAAAACTGCTGCTGTTCAGGTTATATTCTATGACTAAAACGGCCCACGCATACAACCTACAAGCAACCCTCCCGATAGAGACCAATATTCTGACTGTAGTGCATCAGAAGAACAGGAAAAATGTTGTATGTCACTGTCACCTGCTATACTCCTACCAGCCAGAGCTATCTTGTCTGCTTTTGTTACTCCAGACCGAGAAAACACTAACTTAGGGACACACACACACACAAATAAACAAAACATCATGTTTTAAAAATAAATTTTAAACTGACATAGGGAACAACAGTGCTGTGTACCGAAAATTGATACAGCATGCTGTTTTTTCAGCATCCACAGAATCATAGAAACAATGAATTACACTAACTACTGAAAAAGACCATACCCACTTGTTCTTGCCTGAAAAAAACACCAAGTGATTGTTCTAGGCCAGATGAGGTGGGTGTAACAAGCAGCCCAGTTCCACCCCAGCAGCACACCAGCTCCTGAGACTTGTGGTCTTATCTAGAACCTGCCTTATCCCTTGGAGATAATTAGTCATCTGATTTTGACGGAGTACACGAATGTGTCAGTCTTCTGAAAAAAATACCCACAAATGTTTTAGCCTGGCTTCTGCAACTTCTCAGGGGCGCTTTCTGTATTACACCTGAATAGATCAGCACTTCCAGGAAGGACAATAAAACTATCCCCCCTCCCTCCCCCTCCCTCCCCCCCCATATATCATGATCTCTAACGACAACTCATCCAGGAATGAATCTACTAAACATATAATCAAGGCAATCTCCTTTAATAAAATCCCAGAAGACAAACATACTAGCCAGACTATTAAAAGTGGATTTTGCTTTGGCTCCCTTTAATACCTGCTGATGTGCTTATATGAAAAACTCTTCCTTTTCAAGAACACTGGGAACCAATTATAAACACAACCACTAAATGTTTTTTCCCAATGCTTCACAATTATTTAAGCCACCCCATAAATTTACACAGTTGTCCATGCGCAAGATGGCAGAACATGCCAAGATGTCCAAGACAAAGTGGCAGAACAGATAGCAGAGACTCGATGTGTTTTTGTTTTTTAGAATATTACTAAAACTCTTATTATGTAACTAAAGAGTAATTGAAATTACAAAGTTTCAAATAAAGATGCAAAGTAATAAAAGGGAAGCTTGAGGTTAGAAACACTGATTCAAGTTGACAGAAGAGTGTTCCTATGCAAGTATTTGAAAATTTTCATGGTACTACATTTCCTGAAGAACATATGGGAGTTTTACAGGTTATTTTAAATGAATTTACTGTTTATAGATATGGTCTGACAGATTTCTGACGATAGTCCTTCAGCTTAATACATAGTCAATAACAATCTATCTTACCAAAAGATATTTTACTCTTCTCTATCCATCCTTCTAGAAATAACTGCAGTCAGATTTTGCTTACACAGAAACTTTTTTGTCCTGAAATCTCTGGAAGCTCTCAACTAATTAGCATTTTTGTAAGCCTGCCTTGTTTCTGTAAATGATTTACAGATGTGCTCTGATTGTTCTTCAGTACCTGACGTATTTCCTTCTAGCCGACCATATTTAATACATTTACATAAAGACATGAAATTATATCAGAAGGAATGTGACTCAGCTATCAACCACGTCATGCACTGTAACTCTGAAATTTTTGCTCCATTCTGCATTGGTTAATTATAAACATTTTTTTTTTTCTTCTAATGGATGTATTTTGAGGGCTAATGAACAAAAAAGATATATTTTTCATGCAGTGTGACAGCAATTATCATTAGATCTAACAAACAGCTGTTAACAACAGGACAATTAGAGGTTTATAGGATATGCTGTTTTCAAATGAGCGTCTGTTGTAGCCTTGTATTTAAAAGGTTCCTCACTTCAAAAAACGTCATAGTCATCCTTTTGAATCCATATCATTCCTTACTATCAAGGACATGCAGAACATTGCGGTCCTGTCTTAAGGTAGCATGTAACTTCCTGGTTAAGACAGGTAGCCAGAGATCTTGGCAGATGTGACCCTTCAAAATAATGAAAGGTTCAAAAGAAACCATCCTAAAAGCAGATCTGATGGTTGTGGACAGATGTAACTTCAGCCACTGCCTCCTAATACTGAGGGATCAATTTAATCAGAACTAGGCAAAAAAGTCTCAAAGTTTAAAAAAAATACAGGTAGGAGGAAAAAACAACAAAAAACAACTTCTGTAGGCAAGTTGTCTTTGCCATCATAAAGAAACCATTCATATTCTTATGCATCTCGTATCTACATCCATAAAGCCGAAATGAACATTGCAAAGAACTAAAGCGTTTTTTTCTTGCTGGCACCGGCACCAATATTGACAGCCCACAAACTCGAGTTTCCCAAGGTAAGGCTACGGTTGCTACTACGACTTTGGTTGCTCTACCAAGGCTGCTGTTAGCAGGTCTAAAACCAATGTATAGGCTGTAGCCAAGTCCCTAGATTAGAAACTGCTGAGCAGAACTCAAACACTTCTGAACCAGAAAAATGTCTGATTTCAAATCTCATTTAATCCATTCTACAATTCTGATAATCTAAATTACATTTGTTCCAGACTGCCAGAAATAAGTGTTTTTATACCCAGTACCTATGTTTCCAAAACCCAAAACAAATCCTTAAAAAGTTTTTTGTTGTTGTTGTTGTTTGTTTTTTTGTTTGTTTGTTTGAACCAGGGAGGAGTGTGTTTCAGAATTACATCTTTTTTTTTTTTAAACCAAATCCAAACCTGTCATCACCACATCACCTCTGCCAAAAAAGAGGTAATACAGTTGCTGTAGTGAAAATGATTTCTACAGCACAAGCCTCTACTACATTTCATATAACAATTCATAGACTCAAGTTTGAAGACATCTAGGTTGAAGTATCCTGTGCTAGGTTGGTGCCACCTTATGTTCAATAATTGCTGTTTTACTGGTACACATCATGCTGCAACAGCCATATTTTGTAATTTACCAAGGTATCTCCCCCCTTCTTCCTGAAACAAGAAGCCCTGACTACTATGAAAGCCAATATTCATCACCAGCATTCAAAGTCAGTGACTTATGTTATGGCAACAACAGCCACAGCGCACACAGGAGCGAACATCCAGATACAACAGGCAGCTAGGAACACGGCTCACTAATAAAGCCACGTACCTGTTGTTGCCTACGCAGCAACTGGAAGTACCGTACTCTGAAGTTATACCTACTGTCTCAAATACATATTTATGAAGGAAAGTTAAAAAAAAAATAATACATCATCAGTTTTTAAGTGGTTTTATACCAATTACTTATCCCATTAAGTTCGGGTAATTTGTAACAAGCTGTCATATCATTACCACAAGAAGTCAATAATTGCTGTCACTACATTTTCAACCCTCTGCTCACAACGTTCTCCTACTTCAGCAGGAGACACGATTAATAAAGCTTTCGCGCAGGCAGTATATATGTACTTTATCTTTCTGCAAATACTAAGATTACAGTACATGTTAAATTTTCTTTATTTTGCATCCACTACAGAAAGAACCAGGATGTGTATACACGGGAAGTTATTTCATTTCATAGTATAATGGGAAAGGATAATAAGAATCAAGTGCTTGCCAAGATCCTTTTAAATTAGCATTTTCTTCATATATCTGTTTTCTGTCAAAACAAACCCTCCTTCAAAAAAAAACAAAGCTAGCTCTCTTCACTGTAGAAATAACCTTCACAATGCAAATCAATTCACTTTTCCAACCTTGCAAACAAATGCTTCCAGAAGCAACAAATATAAAAAGAATCTTATTGCCAGCTTTCCTGCTCCTTGCAGCAAGCCGGAGGCTTCGTCTCCTACAACTCTAAATAGCTGGAACAAAACCATCTGAAACAACACAGCTAGCCAACATTAAGTGCTTTTGAAAGCCAAGGTGGCATTGGTTTTCCAGCTCAAATCACTCAATGGTTACTTTTAAATGAACAGAAAAATTACAAGAGTCAAAACTTGTTGTTGTTTTACTATCCCAGCAAGAAGGGGAAAGAGATTCAGAGAATTTACAAAAAAATAAAGAGAGCTAAATAAACACTGAGCTTTTCTCACTACAGCACTCTGCTGCTGTTCTTCCAGAAGCTGAATTTACAAGTCAGAGTCAGCTGAACTGATAGACAGGTCTGTTTTTCATAAAGCTGTCACTACCTTTTTTTTTTTTTTTTTTTTCAGGAGGGGGGATATTTTATATTCTTATGAAATTTAACAGATTTGTTGCCCCAGTGGAATAATGCACTACTTTTAAATTAAAATTCTTGTGTTAAATTAATAACCTTGCCATAAACCAACTGGTGTCAGTGCTCTGAACAAACTTCAGAACAAGTACTTTACAGATTATTTCACTCAGACTATATTCAGAGTCCTTTGTTGCAAAGGACTTTGATGCAGAAGAGAACCAAGTCCATCACTGGCATGAACTACGCTGTCAACATGATGAACAAGGCATACAAATACATGCTCATATACTATACAAACTACCTGATTACATTTTTATGCAACAGGAAAGGTCAGCTCAAAGCCTACATAGTTCTAATACTTCCTAGTTGTTAGGTTCCTTCTTCCCTGGCTCATGTAACATTCAAAACCCCCTTCATACATGCAACACATTTATTCAATGCACTATATGTCCTACCACTGCAGATACCTAGCATAAACAATTTCTATCTCAAGTCTAAAAGACTCTTATTATGGAGGTGCTTGTTAAATGTAGATGTTTGGAGGAAAATCTATATTTATACACCTATATTTTGTACCTGGTTTGACTATTCTTTCTTCAGAGACCTTCTACTAAGTTTTCTTTCAAGTTTGTAAGAAATTCTAATCTTAACTGGTGTAATAAAAAAAATTAAACACAGAATTAGTGGTTCAAAATGTCTAAGAGCCCGAATCGTACGCATATATTTAGAGGGAGAGAAAGCATGAAGATGCATCACAGGATCCTTTCCTAAAGCATGAATTATAGTATCTTCAATTTGAGGATTTTTGGCACAGACTTCTAGAATGTAAATGGGATTTATTTATAAAGTATGTTATTAGACCATTCAAAATATCTATGACACTTCTGCAGTCATATTAATGAAATACTCATGGGACTACGCTTTGTTACGTTGATTTCTGCAGAGAAAATCCTACAAGAATGCATAACAAATACTTTCTCAAACAGAAGAAATACAAAGAAGGAATGCTTATTAAATTCAGAGTGTTTTATTCATTTGCTTTCAAAACCATCTTCTGAACATTTGTATTTATATCAGTAATGTTTTATATCCCACTGTGAATAAAATCTGTATGCTATTGTTTATCCAAAGGTATTGTTGCAGGAGCCTTTGCGTAGCCCTGACAAAAGCCTGCTGTAGAGATGTAGGGATGGCACCGCACACTAGGAGGACAGAACGGCACTGATCCACTGCAAGGTTTAAATTCAACCTCAGACCTTTGTCAAAACTGAGACTTAGCTTTGCTCCTGGACAACAAGCATAGCATACTTAGAGGTCAAAAACTGCTCAGCCTGATTTATCTTGCAAAGCACAGTAGTAAAATGTTCCCTCCCGCTAAGATCCATGAAGCAGAGCAGCAAATAGAAAGAGAAGCCCCAGCTGGCCTGCTTACACCCTGGTGCAGGTGGAAGATTTCAAACAACTATTTCCAAACAGAAATTGCAGCTTAATCTGATGTTTGAGGCACACGCTTACATGCAGCTGTAGAGGAGTGGTTACTGCTGACCACATAGATGTGAGTGAGATACAAACAAATGCTCAGCACTGGAGGACACACACAGAACTCATGGTGTGTTCACACACTGCTTGCCAAAAAACTGAGCACGCGGTGCTTGCTCACCTCTTACCATTCTCTAAGAGGAGCACACCAGGCCCTCCAACTCCTGCTGGCAGCCAGCACAGCCACTGCATAAAGCCTCCTTTACAACCTGCAAGTAGACCTGGGTCAGCTGCTGGTCTAAAACTTGCTCCCCGGCCAAAATTTGGCCCTGTGCTTTCACAGACAACTGCACATGGAAATGTGTTCATAGCCTGGTTCTCATCATGTTTTCTGATCACCTTTTCCTCACTCCTGGTCTAAGCTGGGGGAGAATATATACAAATATATATATAAAAGCCATTTAGAATCACCTACATATCTGATGTGTGTGTACATCTGTACCTATCTGCTTTCTCTCACACATTTTCTCTCTCAGGGAAATAAAAAGAAAATAATATGATCTGTCAGGTATTGACTGTGGGTTTGTTAGAAGAAAATTAATAAATAAATGATATTTTAAATTATATCACAATTAGTTAGAAAATATTGATTCCCACAGCAGGTCTGACATTTACAACCAAGATCTGCTTTCACACTGGAGGGGGAAGTACCTTTGCCAACAGTACCAGCACTGTGCAGACCACGTGCTGGCTTTCAACTCAAAGTACATGCGAAGAAGTTTGATGCAATGCATGTGTTCAATTTTTAATTAAAAAAAAATAGCATTTCTAAACTTGTTTTCACTGCCTACAAGAAGAATAGCACATGAACAATTCTGTAGGCATGAAAGAAACACCGAGCATCACAAACTGTTCCCCATCCTGCCAGTTCTGTGGGGCTCCCAGCAGCGTTTCATCAAGGGACTGTCTTCATTCTTTGCCAGACGCCCAGGATTAGCATGTCCACCTACGCATTGCACTTCACACCAGAAATGCAGTGCCACAGCATTTTGTTTTGCTTTTTAGGTTTACACAGCAAAACAGCATTAACCTTTGTACTTGCCAATTATTATAATCTGATATGAAATAACCCTCAAACTCAAGCTGCCCGTTTTTCTCCCCCAAACATCCACCACAGCCATACTTTTGAACCCACTTCAGAAGATACTATGTTTGTGTGGATGGTGCTTTTTTTCTAATAACCACAATAACTGTGCCTACGCAAAAAGAAGAAATTACTTTGCCATGTAGAGGTAAAATAATCATGTCAGAAGTTTGATAGAGAGGAGCGCTTACTTCTGTACACAGGGCACAGCAGTAATGAAAGCCCACATTTCCTGTGCAGAATGATAGCTTCCTTTAATACAACCCAGCTTTAGCTTTTAATAGGAAACTGTAATAGTTGTTAACCTCTAGGTCATCTTACATACATAGAATCCATAAACTGCCTTCTAAAATAATAAAATCATGCCTGAACAGGAAGTGTACTCAACATATGCAATAGCCCGATATAAAATAACTTCTATTTAGAAAAAGACTTACTTTATTACACTCTGCTATTAATTACTTAATTAATGTAAATATTTAATATTTCACTTTAGGGCAACAAAACTAAAAACATAAGAGATCATTTGAGATGGGCGTTTCCTTCCACTTCTTTTAGGTGAAATCTACTTATTGAAAGAAATGGATTTGCTTTTTCTTTCCTCTTTATAACTGTTTCCCTTTTAGATATCTCATGCAGGAAGATTGTGAAAAGTCACAGTATGTGAATTATCTTGAAAAGAGGCTGTCATCTTACATTTGTGGAAAAGGAATAAATCTCAAGCTTAAATAGAACTAGAATAACAACTTCCTTTATATTCTTCCAGCGTAGCCTTAACAGCAAACACAAATCATCCCGGTGATATTTAAAAAAAAAAAAAACAAAAAAAAACAGACTGAAATAAAGGTGTATATGGTGCAGTCATTTTATAAGTAGAGAGGCTTGTACTGTTCTTTGAAAATGTGATTAACTGAGTTCAACAAGTGCGCAAAAAGCCAGTTAAATAAATACAGCTTTCCCTCCAAGTAATACTTGCTCAACTAGACTACTTACTCTATGTACTGAAGTTGCTATTCTTATGTCCCCAGGGATCAATGTGACCATGATGGAGCAAAGGCACTAGCCTTGCAGCACAAGCACAGGAAGTAGGGGTCCAGAAGAATTCAGGACTTGACATCTATTAAGGATGTCCCTTTATTTAGGATGAACACCATATTAAGCACTTCTCCAAGCCTATACCCAAAGGAATCCAATGTGCAGGAACACTGTTTCATTGCTGTCCAGGACAGAACTACGCTTAACTTTGTGGAGTCAGTGCCAAAGGACAGACCCTTCACAAGTGTCCATGGCCTTTGAAGAATCCGGGGTCCCAGTGCTTCTTCAAGCACTAAAAACCCCAGGACAGGCTGGGTTCTGAGGGAGTGACAGCACTATGGATCAGTACTTTGTGCTGCCTTTCCAGAAAAACACTGTTACTGCAGTTTAGTAAGCACAATTATAGAGCAAGTATTTGTTTTGACACTGCTGTCAGGAACAAATCTTCATCACCAGGAAACCAAAAAGTTACCATATTCAAAACCATACACGATCAGAGATATCTGCCCACCAGTGAGCTCTCCCTGGTCCCCATGGCTGAGCATGGCCTCTGGGCAGGCCTCCTATCGCTGCTCATTGGGAATAAAACGGAGACAACACAAACTCTCTCATTGATGTACTAGCAAGACTTTTGGCCCTTGTAATGCCAGAGCTGTTGCTTCCAAAATAATGTAGCTGTTGCAAATACAAAAGAATTAACAAATAGTCACTAAATGAACTTGATTCAACACTTTTTAATCCTATATTAAGGGCTGAACAAAAAAAATAAACCCCTTGCTCATTCTGGAGCGCTGTTTAGTACCACAAGCTCATTCTGATATACATATAACCAAGTCACCCGGTAACTTAAAAAATATGCCATCCTCAAGTCATCCTACAGTAATGGGCTTTTACATACAGCACCACTTCCTTAAAATGCCATTTTTTAAAGTATTTTCAAGTGAACACTTACTGCCACTTTAAAGATTACACATGGAAGTGTTCTCACTCAGTGATTTCCCATGCACAGAGAGAATTTGCATTGCTTGAGGTGATTTCCACTTTGAAGAACTTTTAAATCACAGAGGAGCTGTCCCTTACAAAGATTTTTACATCTTTGGGTAACTGCTTTCCCTTTGAGAGTTCTCTTGTTATTGTGTAATTCCCCTTTTGAAGATTTGCATATTGATGAAGAAGTGCCTTTGAAGATTTTCACATTGTTGGGATGGAAGCAACTCTTTGAAAAAATGTTCACATCATGGAAGATCTACCTTCCGAATAGCGTGCATCAACAGGGTATTACCCTCCTGACAAATAGTTTCACTGCTGTATTACTTCAGTGAGATAACTTTTCTGTTTTTGCACATAAATCTATCACTTTGTAAAGCTCTTGAAAAAACACATTATAAAAAGCATAGTTCTTTTTGTCTCCAAAAGTTATAACCAGAATTATCAAATAGGAAGCAGTGAGTTGACAAAAACCTTACAAAGTTTTACATGCAAAAACAAGTAAGCCATCTCCTTCATGTAACTGCACTGCAAGATGGTAAGAAACATCTCATGAGAAAAACAGAAGCTCAACCACCTGTTGGTGTTACATGGGTTAGAAACTAGAGCATTTGTGCTCTGGTCCTTCAGGACATCAGCATCCATCACACCTGTACAAGTCTGCCTTAAAACCACCAAGTTTTATTTAGATATATGCCTTTTACTTATGCAAACTCATTCTATAACCATCAGATTTTAGCATAAATGCAACAAATTAATTGATCGGCTTGACTGAATAAATGATACTTGAAACACCGTTTACATTATATTCTATATTTCTAGTTGAGCCCAACTATCTGCTTCCACAATGAAGAACAGACAGAAGAAATACGTTTTTCAATACTTCAAAATTTAGCTAATATTCTACACACAGTAGTTAGATTTGCCAGTTAGTTTTGCATGCAGGCAAATAGAACATTTCCTCATTTAAGAAACTTAATTTTTCCTTTTAACTGTTGCAGAATTCTGAAGTATTCGTTCAAGAAAGCCTAACAAAATTCCCAAGAAACTACAAAAAGATGAATTCTTCCCACAAAGAACATTGTGGTACAATATGAATGCATTATACAGCATAAAGTTAGCGATGCTTGAAATAAAGCAAGTCAAGGCAGCAACAGGAGAATCCTCTGAAGAATCCTCACATTTCATGATGTCAGAAAAGCCCCAGTTGATGTCAGAGGGTCATAATTTCAAAGCCTTCTACAAAGAAGTTGAAGTTTTCATTACCACAAATTAGGTGCTTGTATCATTAGAAGTTGTTCAATAAGAACCTATAAGCAGTTTACCTGTGCTTCCACATCTCCCGAAGCAGCAAAGAGCACTTCAATGTAATAGAGGAGAAACGACTCCCCTGAGATTTCCTACTAGGTTATTGCCAGAAATTCTTGGAGAAAGCTGTTACATTTCTATAATATCTGACAGGCCAAAGTTTTTTGTTTTTGTTTTTGTTTTTCCTAAAGGAACAAGATATAAAATTATGAGAACTAATTTTGTAAATGAGCAATATAATTCCTAGATTTATCCAAATTCTACCACTGGATTTGTGAGTGGGGAGAAGGGTTAGACCACACTAGTGCAAGACTGAAGAAGGGAGGTAGGTGGAGTGGGAATATCTTCAGTAGGAAAAGGTGAGACTGGAAAAGTTTCATCTATTGGCTGTAGAGAATGAGGATCATGATGTCAACTGCAGCAAATATATGAGGCAGGTTTTTCCACAGTGACTTTCCATAAATCATCACCAGGTGTGAGTAAATTAATTGCTGTGGAAAATAACATTATTTTCATATGAGTGGTTATGAGTTCACGTTGGTACCATAAACACAAGCTTTGCTGTCAGAGAATAATTTCCTGAAGGCTTTCCATTGCAATGCAAAGGAAGTCATTCTAACAGAGCAAGGGAGGACGAGAGTTAGAGAAACGAGCATTAACAATCTCCATTCATTAGCAGGAAGCTCTTAGTGGTTTGTGGTGATTAATCATATTAAATAACTATTGACCAGCCACAGTTAAAAACTATTTAGTGTCCTGTTCCAGAAAGCTCTAAGTAGGTACTTCAACTATTCTCAAGTGAAACATTTTACTTGTTTTTATGCAGCATACTCGACCATTAAGCCTGGAACCCAAACTTCTTAGTATTATCATGGCAAATGCATGCAAGTTCAGTTAACTACCATTCTTTGAAGACTTTCTCCCCACAAACACCGCCACTTACAAGCTTGACATTTTCTCTTTGGTATATGTCAGAGATTTGCTCATGTGTTTTAGTCTCTTTTCCCTTCCAGTGCAGATTACAAGCTCCCACCACTTCTAATCCAAATATTTCTGAATATCTCAAAATGAAACACCACCAACATCAGTTTCTCACCAACCATCATTTCTGACAAAATCTAGAGTTTGTAATAAATTAGCTCAAAACAAGATTAAGCTTGACTAACTTCTGGAAATATTTCACACAACTCTAGTTTCTCTTATGCAGATCAGTCACTTAGATAGCAGATTTCAATGTTTCTAACAACAAAAGTTGTGGGGAAAAAAAAAAAAAAAGAACACTTTTTAAAATAGTTTATAGGTAGCTTTGGTCCCAGCATCTGGTTGAGATGGCAAAATCAACAGTTCTTTCATCATGCTTTCAATCAAACTTTTGTCCCAGTATCACTGTAGGTTGTAGTAGGTCCCCACCACCATAGGTTTTCTGGGCAAGCACAGGTGCTGTTGCAGCCCTATAAACCAATATAATAAAGCTTTTCAAAAAGCAAGGGAGCGAGTTCTGACAATCCCTGGACAGAGGGGAGAAAAACCACCATCACAAAAGGAAAGGAGGGGGGGAGGAGGGAGGTGTTTAAAATAAACAACCAAAAACTAGGTAGTTTTCACAAGAAAGACTTTAAAAAGCTTCTCACAGCCATGGGTAATGTAAGCTGATCACCAATCCCTGGCCTTTTTCAACCATTTCATACTTTCTTCCTATCAGAGGAGAAAAGCCCTTTTATACTCGGTCCCTAACAAAACTTAAACACTTACTTTCTTCCATCCAGTCAAATCCAGACTATTATTGCTAGTTCAGCAACATATTACATACATCATCATTTGTGGCATTTCATGTACTTCAGACCAAACCAATTCTTCCAGAAATAGCTTTCTTTTCAATAAACTTTTGTTGCATTGTGACCTCTGAGGATAGCAGGCACATTTCATTTCCCTAGAGATGAAGTACAACAGCTGTTTCTAGCATTAAATACCATAGCCTTAAAAATTTACTAGTTCACGCTCTAAACATTACTTCAGTGTTTAAATTGCAATTGCAAAAGTGACTGCCCCCTCACAGAAGATCATGATGAGATCTTACAGCTCTTGATTGCTATTAGTCACCCTTACCTTGGCAGCAGAATGCATCATTTGCATCAGGTGTCAGAGAGCCTTCCATAAGTAAAACTAAAACTTCATGCACTCCAGTAATGTTCGCAGTGGTATAGCTATTTTGTTTGATATCCTGTTGTTGTAAGGCATTACTGTTCCCTCGTTCCAAAACAGGCACTGCACTTCTGACGTATGTTATGGATTAGAGGACCCAGCAGCTGATACTACCCTTAGATATTATCAGAACATATAAAGTGTTTCATATTTAACAGTAAACATGCAAACACTCGGACAGATTTCACCTTCCCTAAGAAAGGTGCTGATTTCATAAATATCAACGAGAGTCCCTGCTACAGACTGCACTGACTATCCCTGTCCGAACTAATAATATAATCCTCCGCACAAAGCGGAAGCAAGCAACTGGCTTCTGTCATACTGTGGTTCAGGAGTACAACAGTACTTCCCACTTCATATTTGGATCCCATCACACCATGCATGCTAGAGATTTCTATTCTTTTTTTTTATTATTATTTTGTTATGAAAAAGCACAGCTTCATGCTGCCCTTGATACTTTCAGACATCTTTGAATATGCATGTATGATGAGAGATATTATGTATTTATTAGCTGTGTGTTTTGGTTTAGGTATTGTTGAAGAATTTCATGCGTTTCATATGAAAAAATCATGGAAACATTTTATGATTTGTTGTCCTACATACGTCTGGAAATTTTGTCATAACTTTCATAGCTTTCCTCTGATACTCAGTGCTGTTATGACAGAACCAAAACTTAGGGTGTATTTTCTTTAGTTTTAAGTCAAACATTTTCCAGGAAGGCTTATTAGGGTCACAGTGAAACTTACGCAGGGATGGAGGATTTGCTGTGAGCAAACTGCCCCACAGCCAAGAATAAGAAAAACTGAGGTTTCTCAGGCTTTTGTCTATCCTGCAACAAGCAAGTGAACTAGTAGTATGCAACATCCTCTTTATAACTATAGCAGTTTGACTATGAGATGCTGACAAGTCTGTAGTACGCTCTGCAGAAACACTTTTCTCCTGAAATTGAAATATCTTTTGGGTCTTTTATTTGACTAAAGGAACCCAAACCACTGTATAAAAGACTTCAGTTCCAACGGATGTTCAAGTGAGCAAGCTGAAACCAAGCAGGAACATTGCAAGGCCTGCCCCTTCACTTCCTAGTAAAAAAAAAAAAGTTCACTATAAATATATACTTAATTGTTTTCACCTTGCTCCCTTGTCCTTACTCTTTAAACAATATAATGAAATGCAAGTAATTAAGTATTTACATACCCACCTCCTCTCCGCACAACTACAATAACAGGATAAAAGAAACTGTCAGGTATACTCACATATTCAGTTTTTACAGAGCCTACATACCAGTACAAAATTAAAATATTTGAACTTAAATTTGAATTTCGTGCTGGCAATTCACAAATTATGGGACTTCAGTTTGCATTTGTTTAGGTGATGGAAAATGGCATCTAACCTTCCAGCCCTCTTATTCAGAGACAAAATCATTCTGAAAAGATGGCCAAAGCAATCAATTGCCTCTTTGCCTGAAAAGAAGGTTATTTACATTACTTGGGACTGAGGCATAGCTTAAGAAACTATTACAGAATGGTATCTTGATTTTAAATTAAATGTCAAACACAGTTATACACTGAAGTACCCTCAGCCATCTGGCAAAAGTGTAACATACTGCATGCAAAATATAAGGAGATAAGATAGAAAAAAATAAACAACCAAGCAGGAAACCCTAACTGCAGAGGGAACGATCCCAACATAGACACAGAGAAGCATTGCTACCCCAACTTACTCTGGCGTCCTGCAGCAATATGGTCTGTCTGGTTCCAGAAGGCCTACGCAGGCAGGGAGGCAGAGAGGGCCTGCACTCAGGGGAGTTTGCAGGAGTGCGGAAAGGCCTAGAAACACAAGGAAGAACCTTTGAATTTGTGTTACAAAACAATTAATTAAAAAAATAGAAAAAAATAATTTGCATATAACACCTAAATTTACCCAATCCACTCCAACACCTAAAAAATTTCTGTCACAAATATGCTTCTCCACAAGTACGAGCGTAGTCTTTAGAAGCCAAAAGTGTGTGATGCCTTTTCACAAAGTTACTGCTGGACTAAGCTCACTTCCTTTGAGGCAGTCAGATGCTAAACTCCCGCTTAGCCCCTCACCAGCTGGCCTCTGGCCCGTACTGGGTGCCCACAGCAGGGTGCTGGCAGCGGAGGAGCTGCTGAGCAACCGCCATGAGGAGAGGCTGGCGACTGCCCTAGGCCTGACACAGCCAGCTCCAGGCAGCCCCGCAATGGACCCGCTGCAGGGAACAGCTCAGCCCGCCTGCAAAGCTGCCGGTACCTCTGTGAAAGAATACTTCAGAAAATAAATAAATCTTCCCCAAAGTCTGTTTTGCCAGTGACAGTTCCTGTCTTTATCTTGATGCACAAACTTTTCCCTCTCCTTTCCTCCCCCAGTCCTGCTGAGGAAAGGGAATGAGAGTACAGCTGGGTGGGCTGCTTCTGGCAGTCAGGCAAGGTCAGCCCACCACACAGACACAGGCAGACGTGACACCTAACATCATGTAGCTCACCTGAGATACTATAAACTAGTGTTTCTATATTTCCAGCCCAGTAACCAATTTGCTGGACCACATTACTCTGGTACAATATAGGTTGTAAAACACCAGAAGATAGAGATTTGAGACAACAGGCTACAGGCTGGATATATTTGGACTCCAAGTAATGGCCACTATGTTTTGGACACCAACCATGACAGAAACCACAGTTCTTTCAGTACCACAGAAAGCTCAGATACCACCTCTGCAGAGCAGGAATTGGCATATTTGGCTCTATGATGGTATTCAGAGCTTCTACACTTTCTAATTTCTTTTTGTACATGTGTAGTGATAAGTGATCATGAAAATTCAAACAATATTCAACAGCACATTCTCATGATGGCCTGGCTGTACAATTTATGCTGTCTGAAGATGGCACATATAATCATTTATACAAAGATAGTCTTAATAGAAAGTGATACTAAAAGAAAGGAAAAAAAGTGTCATTCTGCAGTCTTGTTTCCGTGAGTGAGTGAAATGGAGGATTTAATCTACATACCAAATAAAAATGAAAGTTTCAGGTGGTCGTGACTGATCTACGCAAATTTAATAGTCTCAAGAGTCAACAAAGCAGTTTAAATTTTGAAGCATATGGCTTTTACAGCTTCAGTTAATTTGGGCCTTTTTACTATGAAAGCATTTAAAACACCTGTCACTTTTAAACTTACGAAGTTATTATCAAGTTCTGCTAACAACAGAATATTGCATATTACTGAAATAATTAGTAACCAATTTTCTCAAAAAGCTTTTTTTTTTTTTTTTTAAGAACTTGACAACAGGTCCTTTAATCTTAATAAACTCTTTTGGAATCCAATATTGACAATTTCATTTCCAAAAGTCACAGATGACAACCTAATGAAACCTCACCTTTGTCTGACAAATTACTGCTAATGCCATGAAAACGTTCAACCAGATGCTGATCTGCTGCTTATTCAACCACTATAGTTTCTAATTAGAATGAATATTTTTATTAGCCTGAGTTATCCATTTTTTTCTGAAGGAAAGCTAATAACAGAGCTACTAACTCTTACAATCCTGAATCCACTTACAACAAACTGAGAAACCAGATTGGTGCTGTTTCCTGCTCACATTGTAGGGGTTTATTCTTATTTCTGTGACTTCACTGCCATTGACTTTATTATAATTGCTTCTAATCTACTACTATACTTACAGTGACACAGAATCTCAACTGTTATTGATGTTTAATGAGTACATTTGTCTTTCTCTGTTTCCCATGGCTCACGTCCATAGCCATAAATTAATCTCATATAATTTTTACTGTATAATATACTACTTTATCTAATTGAAAGAACTGCATGAATCAGATTTATAAAGTGTATTTCTAGCCCTTATAAAACATTATAAAACCATTATCACAGCAGTCTTGAGCTTTTAGAAAATGCTCATAAACAGAAACTTTTCCACAAACCTCCATTAACATTGCAAAACCAGAAGAGAATCTTTTTGATATTCAATGAGATTTGGATGCACTATGGTGCAGGTATTCCAGATGATCTTCAGAGACATATGTATAAAAATTAATATGATATTCAATGTAAATACAATGGAAGGAAGTATTACTAGATACTAGACTAAAGAGAGCTAAAGTCAACAGCATATTGACTTCCTACTCACCAGGAGGTTTATTTTCCTAGTGTACACCAAGAAGGACAAGTCCTGGAATAGATGCCAAGCACTTTCTGAGAAACATTTAATTGAATAACTACTTCTGATACAATGGAAGAGTATTGTTGATAATAAAGAGATACAGAGAGACACTAAACATGGATATTTGTACAGACCTTCAAGATCTAAAAGCATTATTTTAAAAACTAAACGAAGTATTAAAATTAAGCAAATACATATGAAAACCAAGCTATCTTCAATGTGAAATGCTGCCAGGAAACCTTTTGAGTTTCTTTTAAAAACATATGATATTCATCTTCTTGGTGAGATGGAATCATTTCTGTAGGAAAACTGATGTATCAGTTAACACCAGGATTTCAGTACAAAGGATAATATGAGGCATTGTATAAATATTTCAGCATCAAAATACTTTAAAATTGTTACTGAAGAAACTGGGATAAACTTAATAAAAAGAAAATTCAGCCAGCCCACACTAGCATCCTTCATGCACTGTTTACTTCAAGGCATAGCACCATCCATTCCAAAGGAACGAGCATTAAATCAATGCTCCTCTGTTTAACAGGAAGAGCCACAGTACTGGACTTGCCTTTTTTTTTTTTTTTTTAAGGTTAACAATAAAATTGTTTGCTATTTAAAGAGGCTAAAAAACAACAACAACAAAAGCTATTCCAAAAGAAGTTTTACTTGTTTCTAATCAAGTTGTGTTTCATATTATTATACAGTATTGTATAATATTGTAGGGTTGGCTTCATTCCATTTGTTCTATTATTCTTTAGCTCTGAAATTCTCCTATAGTGTCACGTGTCAGCCATTGAACACCTCAAGAGTATGCAGAAAATATCTCAATTTCCCCATTCTTTCCCCAGCAAGTGAAGAGATGTGACAAACTTATTGCACTCTACAGGTACCTTAAAGGAGGCTGTAGCGAGGTGGGGGTTGGTCTATTCTCCCACGTGCCTGGTGACAGGACGAGGGGGAATGGGCTAAAGTTGCGCCAGGGGAGGTTTAGGTTGGATATTAGGAAGAGCTTCTTTACTGAACGGGTTGTTAGGCACTGGAATAGGCTGCCCAGGGAAGTGGTTGAGTCACCATCCCTGGAGGTTTTTAAAAGACAATTAGATGTAGAGCTTAGGGATATGGTTTAGTGGAGGACTTGTTAGTGTTAGGTCAGAAGTTGGACTTGATGATCTTGGAGGTCTCTTCCAACCTAGATGATTCTCTGATTCCGTGAAACTGCTCTGAAACACTGAAATGCTGAAAGACTGCAGCATAAATCCAAATACTGTGTCTGCTTTCTCACTCTTCTTTCTTTCTTTTTTTTTTTTTTTTTTTTAAGAAAGAAAAGGAAAAAGAAAAAAGAAAGAAAGAAAAACAGGAAAAAGTCAATATAGTGATTTTCTTTGAAGCAAATAGAGCCCAGCCAGTTAGGGGATAAAGACTTTACCCTTAAGTTAACACCATTCAACTACGCCCTCTCTAATAACTTCTGGATACTGCAGTGACTTTTATATATTTATACACTTAATCCTACATTATCCAACAGGCTTGGATAAAGCTAGCATTATTTTTCAAGGAAAAGCAGGCCTCTTCTGAAAGAGGCACTGTGGTAAACAAGATCAATAACTTCTAATTTCTTACAAGTCCAAGTGACATCGCACACTGCAGTCAGACACTATTTACATGAGAAGCAATGAATGAAACCACGATGACTCCAGATATGTTAATGGTCCTGTCATTGACATGCACATCCACTGTGCATGTACAATGGAATGTAAGTAAACATATATCCTGTTAGCCTTACCTCTGATGACTTGATCTACCAAGAAAAAAAGACATGAAAATGCAGAATTTCAGGAAACAGCAAAAACAGTTCAAGCCTAAATGTACAACAATAAAGTTCTTTATTCTTTCCCCTATAAGTTTGTAGTGAATTAAAGTTTTTCCGTACTCAAAAGATAACATTTTATAGCTTTATTACTTAGCTGTATATTTGAAAATGCAGTGCACAGACTGGTCTGAGTCTGCAAGAAAGTTATTTTGTTGCATGAGGAAATTCACAGGGTTCATTTTTTCCCCTCTTTAAGAAATCACTAAACTGCATGCCACATGTAAACAAAGAAATCCACAATATTTATTCTGCCCCAATTATGTCTTTTCTAGACAGTAAAAAGAGAGTGTCTCTGGTTTAAAAAGGAAAAAAAAAATGCTTAGATTTGGTAAGAACGTACTCAAGTGTTGCCTGTAGTAGATTACACAATGAGAAGGCATAGAAAAGAGGTTCCTACAAAGAGAGATTTGACAATGAAATCAAGTAGGGATTTAATTATTCTTATAACTTTTGTTTAACATACTTTAATACCATAGGGTGAAGAAACTTGTGCTGAGAAGGCTTCTTCCTAATGATGCTCCTCTAGAGGGAATCAAAACCAGCTTATAACTGTTCTATTAAAAATAAATAAATTTAAAGATAGATTGACTACGTGCAGGTACGGAAAACATTCAGAAGTTGCCACTACCGCCCATGTAATTTTTGAAATTATTTTACTATCGATCCATTGGTCAATAAGAACATCTTTACTATCCATTTTCTGCCTGAAAATACAAGCCACTTGGCAACCATAGCATGTTTAGAAGCAAGCAATTAGCAACCAAGAACACGCACAATGTCTATAATCAAGTTTTTTTACTTGTTTGTTTTATTTAGATGTTCTTAAGGAGGCAGGGTTTTGTTTGTTTTGCATTTAATTTACAACCTGCTGGTTCATTAAAGACTTAGCCTTTGATTATAAGGACCCTGTTCCTCCTATCACTGCTATCCCTGCTTTCCACCATAACACAAGTCTGGACAACGCTTTTGAAAAAGTACAGCTACCACAAGAACCAATTGCAATTTTCAAGCTGAAAATAGGTATGTATACTACTTTCAGTAGGCAGCTGGCATTTCATTATTTAGGGATGACATATCATTACAGTGTTACATCTAGAGGTTAAAATTCTAGCATGCTGCTGAAAATTTTAAGTGGTATACTGAAAAGCCACTATCATTATTTATAATGGCTTTCCCAGCTGCAAAGTGTGGTGGATGGCACAAATTAAATGTTTGCTGGGAGAAAACCTTCTCTAATAATAACAAAGTTAACAACAAACTATAGATGGTAAGGCAAAAACTAATTGAAGTATAACCAAAAATGAGTCTGGGAGGTACATACGCTTTACTGCCACTCGGAAGTAATTCAACAGACTATCCGTGAGAACAAGTAGGAAATTTCTCATTTCTGAGCAATCCCCATGGAAAAAATACTTCATAATATGTAGCGTCATTTATAAGCTATATTCTTCCAATTGCATTTTTCTTATGGGGGTGCAAACTTAATGGCCTTTTAGTTCTCAGCACAATCATTTGAAACTTAGCCCTTTGCAAAATTTTTGCCATAGCAAAAATTCCTGTGCAAAGAATACAAACAACCGTTCCTTATAATCAACACACACGGCACGAACACTGCTGGACAAAGATGCTACAATAAAATTGTGCAAGAACATTCGACTTATGGGAGACAACTGCAGAGTGCTGCCCCTATCAAGGGAAGGCAGGCCAGAGTTTTATTTGTAGGTTAGCGATGATACACAATATGCCCAGCTCATCAGAAAATAACACATGATGCATAAAGCCTGCATTGTAGCTGAGCACACCACAGTGTGATGAAACTTAGGGACATTACTCACCCTGGAAAGTGTGCGTAAGCAATGACTTCATCTTTACTGCCAACGTAGGGTTCACATAGAGCTATCTATAAGCATATGAGTTTCAAAATGGCAGGTACAAAAAAAAAAAATCTGTCTTCCTCTAGATACGTGACTCTCTTCTCGAAATGAAAGAGAAAATAATGATCTGGAGTATCTTAACATGCTGAATAGCCAATACAATCCTGACTGGACTGAACATTAGCACTTATTTCTTCCTTAGAGGGAATGATCAATGTAAACACCTCTAACAAACATGTTCAAGGAATAATGAGGTTACCTGTTCCGTGGTAACCTCAGGTTACCAAGGAATAATGAGGTTACCAAGGAATAGAGGTTACCTGTTCCAAGACTATATCCTTCAGACAGGGAAGTTTAAAAATAATAATAGTAGTAGTAATTTGTGGCTGTATGGCAAAAAATAATAATAATAATAATAATAAAAATTAACTTCTTCCCTTGACATTCTGCTGTAATATTTTTTATTATTAGTTGCTCATTTTACAGTGTATCCTTAAATACACTGTAAAATAAGACTGTTCCATTTTAGCTATCAGCTCTTGTGACATCAGAAAACCGCACATGTTCCAGGGAAACATCAAGCATATTTTGACACGCACGGAGCCAAAGAAAATGGTTCTGCCACTTGTTTACAGAGCAAGTGACAGTATTATTTTAAAGTTCTAGAAGAAGCGATAGACAACTGGTAGCCTCCAGGAAGCATGCAGCCTTACAAGCAGTACAGCATTTCGGCACTTCTCTCCAAGCTGTGGACAAGGCTGCCACCTCACCAATAGCACTGATCGACTCCAGGAACTATTCAAACCTTGCATCACACCATAACTCACAGCCCCTTAGCTAGGGACACACATCATTTGATATTCTCGCCTTTGTTTGTAAATTCTTCTCTGTTAAATCAGCAATGTTATGTTTTTCCTATGCTCCACTTAGCATTACACTAGCATGGCAGGGAGCTGATTCTTGTTCCTTCAGCAGACAGGTGGCGTGAAGCTGCACAGAGCACAGAGATAACGCGGTCCCTGAAGCTGCCCTGCAGAGTACCCCCAGCTCCGCACAGACACCTAACTCTGGGACTGCAGTCCGCCCTGGGGGAGGGATTGAAAAGGGCAAGGGAATCCAATAACTCCTGAGCTTTTAAAACTCTAAACTTTTAAAAAATTTAAAACAACCTAGTATCAGAATTTGAAAAATAAAATTATATATATATATATCTTAAAATACATATAGAAAGATAAAAGAAAAATAGAGGACTTCCAGTGGGATTTTAAAGTCATATTTAAGACTTTTCCACTCAGAAATATATATATGTGTATATTATGTCAATGTAACACAGAATAGAACTTTTATTTCTTGAGCACCCCCTGGACTGTTCGGTATAGCTGGAGCAACAATGCCGTTGACTCCCAGCCTTTTAGAGAACAGCTGCACCCAAGGCCTTTGATTCTACACGCAAATAAATCCCGAATCTCCATAAAGCACACCTGTTTCAGCTAGAGTGCACATGAAGTACTGTGCAGAACAAGTACGTCTGAACTTGGTTTGGTAAAACATTAATTCTGTTTCTTTACATTAAAAATGGTAGAGCTTTTTCTCTAATTTCTTGAAACAAAGCCATTTGTGTGCCCCAGGTCCTTGTGAAAGGAGATAACCTAAAAAGTAAACACCTGAGCACATTTACATTGCTCCACCAACAGATGCGAGAAAAAATATGTTTTTGTGTATAAAGCTCATGGATGCACTTGACTATATACCTTTTAATTTTTAAAAAAAAAAAAAAACGCAAAAGTAGAATCAAATTGTACCTAAACTTTTCCACATGCCAGCCCACTTAAATAACTAAAAAAATCATGACAGCACTTAGTCCTTCAAGTGGGACATCTTTTCAAGTTTGTGATCTATGGTAGCTTTTTAGATTCACAAGTACCTGCAGATCGGAAATGATTTTCAAAGGACATTATCAGAGCACCTAAATGGGACAGATTTTAAACATGCTCAACAGTCAACAGGTCTTGTTTCAACACACAACACTAAAGGAGCATCGAGATATTATGAAAATATTTTGAAAGTTTTCTAGATCCTTATGCTGGGACCATTCTTTTTCCTTTGCATCAGCCTGCCCTTTTAGTTCTTTAGCATCTGAGCTGTTTCTTTTAGCACTGGTTTCTCCTTAGAAGCTTTTGTCATGAAACTTCTGTCAGCTTGAAGTCATCTGTGAGCCAGAGACAAGGAATTTAGGTTCACATATTGTGGTTTTGTCACATGTTTTGATATTCTTTCAGCCTTCAGTGCATCCTTAACACTTCACAGATATTCACTGGCTTCTCCCCAGAATGATCTCCTGGACCTACCATGTAGCTAAACAAACTGATGTACTTCATAGATCATGTTTGGTGCCATTACCCTCAGGCAGGCAACACTGACAAAGAAACGAGCTCTTGGGGTTGTTGTGTTTTTGTTTTATGAGGTAGTACGATGCAGCTCGGCTGAGATACTAGTTGGAGCAACACAACAGATTATGAGAAACAAGACAAGATCAGAATAAAAGGCTTTGAGATATTGACAATCTCTCCATCAACCTTGCTGCAACTCTTCTTTATGAGACACCTCAGCAAGCTACAGCTATATTTCCATTTTCCCTTTCTTTTTGTTGTCCACACATGCCTACATGCTTTGTAGCATATCCAGTTCTGCATCAAGTTCTGCCAAAGCCTTCGAGGGACGTGGTGATGAAAGAAAACACAGAAAACTAAAGTTTGTAAATTGTAAATCAAACCAGTTAGGAAATATGAATTAAAGATATATATATATATATATATTCAGGGTTGAAAGGGCACATCTGCATTGATAACATTATCATATTTCTGCATCATTCACGTAGAAAATTTCTAACCAGAAGTAGGTGATACATAAAATGTTAATGTGGGATACAAGCTATCTTACAATCAGTAATTAAAACAGATTTTTAACCATTACTACCAGTGCGCTAAGCATACTCCTGAGACATACACCAGCCTGCATTTAGCTATGACTTTTAGTACCTAAACGGTATCCAAATAACCTTTATCTCCAAAGCATTCTCCAAAGCCAATAGATGCGGGGGGGGGGGGGGATGACCAAAAACCCAAAAAACAACACACACCCACACCCAAGATCAGGTGCCTTATGAAAAAGCAACACTTAATCACAGCTGACTAGTATTTAGGTATTCTTTCAACCATACTTCTTAAATTAAGAAAATACTGTGTATTTGCAGCCACCAGTAGAGAATTGACTCTGAAAATGCTTTAGATTTCTTTTTTTTTTTTTTTTTGTCATCATCTTCCTACTTTAAATGATTGCTTTCTAAGGTGCTCATTGCTTCAAAGTTTCTCAGTCATTAAAGGCGTAGTTTAGGAAATGTAGGTTTGTGAAAGGAAAGTTAAATCTTCCAGCAAGAATAATTCTCAGTCTAAAATGATCCAGAGTAATAGTGATTTTGAGAAATAACTGTTCCCTCTGCGCCTGCCATATCATAAGGAATGGGAACAAAAAGGTTAAATCCAAAAATTAAAAGCATTAGTTAACATACACTCAGACTGTGTTAATGCATGCAGCATTCAATTAGGAATATAATAATCCCTAACCATTTCCTGACAACTTTGAATTTTTTGTTTCTTTCATCCTTACAAGCAAAATCCGTATTTTCTGAGGTTAATTTAATTTTGCCAAAACATCAAGCCAAACAACGCCTTTGACTTTACTAAGAGCTCCACACAAATTTTTAGGAGCACAATGTGCACTGCTGCCTTTATAGCATAAACTGGGAGACTGGAAAACAAATTCAGGCTTCAAGCCCTATTGCAGCTCGCTCTGAGCACAACTGTGGGCAGGAAAGGCCTCGAGTCAGTAATGAATCCTTTCCTGCAGATCATTCTGCACTTCTCATTTACTAGATTGCGATATGTAATGCATTCTTCCACATACACTTGCAGGTGTCACAGCAAAAGCACCATTAACTGCTAAAATTAATTTCTACAGTTCTTAAAACAAAATATCTTGCCACGCTACGTGACTTGAGCTACAAGAACACATTCCCTGTTTAGGGAAGAATGCAAGATGGTCTGATACTTCTATTCTTCAGTTATTTAGAGTACATACAAAGCTGCCTTATCTTTTTGTTTGTTTGTTTTAATAGGAGCACTCAAGGGAAGACTTACTTGAGATCCTGAATCTTCAGTTAGCACCCACGCTACCCAACTCAGCTCAGAAAAGGATTTACTCATTTGAATATTCTCTCAAAGGACTGTTCCTCAGAACCATATAACCCGCACATGTACTTCATTCTCTACTAGTTTGACCATTTACTTAAAATGTTTGTTACTTTCTCCTGTTTCCAAGATCAAGCTGCAGCACATACTGCTGTTTCACCCGCTCTCCTGCCTGGTACTGCATCTGCAGCTTCCAAAACCATTTCATGTGACACGCAGTTAACCATATGCTTCACAATTTCTTCATTGTTTCAAAGCAGATATGGGAATTTAAGATGGGAAGCGTTAATGTAACCATATTTTCCTGTGGCTATATAGCTATTCAGATCAGAAACAGTATGGAAGATCCAAGACAGCAGGATGAAGATGGTTGAGCAATCAATACTGACACACAGCCTGTAATTCAAATTCTCACCAAGGTGGATTAGTAACATGTACTTCTCAAGCTTTTATATTCAGAAATCTTTTACTTTTTGATTTGAAACACCACAACAAGTAGAGTCATTGCAATAAATGAGCCTGGAAATGTTTAGGATTAGAGCTTATAAGAGTTTGCTAATTAGAGCAAATGCAAAATGCCCTGGTCACAGGAAAGCAGAGATACACACGTTAAGCTTCCCTCACTCCTCCACTTCAGACCACGTGTGCTGAGCCCAGAGACTGCTGCAGTAAGGTAGTATCAATGAGTACTGGCAACGTATGCCTAGAAACCTCTAATAATATGATACAGGGAAAAAGCTGGAGGTTTTAGACCTTGTTAGAAAAAAATGAAATCTTTTTCAAATAAAACGTTGTAAATTATCTTTACTGATGGTACACAGTGAAACCAATACCTTCAGAACAATCATTTGTCAGATTTTCATAAGTTCTCTGGTCTAATTTTGTATTTGAATATTGTTACCAAATACTTCATTTGGTGCGAAGACTCCAGTATCCGACATGATAAATTGTACAGTACATTTATCCGAGTATGTAAAACCTGACCTTCTTCAGACTGTCTCTGATCTCCATAAAGCTTTCATAGAAGACCATCTTCCTTTTGTCAAGAGACATAACTCCCTAGTTTATTCCTACAATAGAAAAATCCAATTTATGTGAAATAAAGTGCTATGAAAAATATATTACATACCTACAAATTCCTACAACAGGAAAAAAAATCATTTTTCTGTTGAAAAATCTTCATTTTACAAATTTACATGTGTTTTCAAAACTTTTAGGCAAAACACAGATTAATTACATTTGATTAAAGCAGATACATGTGTGCTCATTTTTCCAGAAAGTATCAAAGTAAAATTATCTTGACTCCAAAAAACGATCTTTACTCCAGTGTAGAAACAAATGGAATTCCTGCTAACAATGGCTCAGGAATGAGCCATTAAAATTTAAAAAGCAAATGTTGTTTGTGCTCCTACGCGTAACTTTGAACACAGTAGAAGAAAAAAAAAAAACACAAACAACAACAACAACACAAAAGCAAACAAACACATAAACACACACACACACACACACACAAACTTTCTAAATCCAAACTTAATTTGAAAAATGGCTTGGACCAAATTTTTAATTTTTTTCTAGGTCAACACAAGGCAAGATTTCCAGATTTTAACAAGTACATATTTCAGCTTGGAATTATTAAAATAATTATAGTGTTAGTATAATTGTGGAAAAAAAAAAGTAGTCACGAAAATAACACATTCAAATAAAAATAAAGTTTCACTAAAAATATAAACGAAAAGAAAGTTGTCTACTTTTTGCTACTTGTTCTAGCTAAAATAAAAATTCAGCCTATCCTTCAAAAGAAGGATTTTCAGTATATTTGCCAGCTATAATCAAAAGGTTTCACAGCAAAATTCATTAAGGTGTGTATGGTTTGGTCAATTGGCCCTTCTTCCAGCAAAACTCAGTATCATGTCTTAAATAATAAAATCAGATTGCACTGTTAGAGTAACGAGTCCTACCTACCCCGCATTCATAGAACAATGATTACAGAGCGGTAAAATACAAAGAGCAACCAAGGTGAAGGAGAACCTTGTTTTACCTGATAAATGGGACAGTGAAAATTTATGGTAAGCCAATAAATAAAACCATAAGCAGAATACTATAAAGTCTAATAAGGGTAACTGCTTTTCTTTCTTGTAAAAACAGCCAGCTACTTCGATGTAGGTTTCAGACTCCATCCACCACCTCATCTAAGCCGCTTAAAATAGTAAGTCAACACTCTATCAGTCTCAGTTGAAAAAAGTTGTACATAAAAGCTGTCACGAAATAAGTAAAAACATTTTAGCAGCACCTTTCAGAAAAAAAAAAAAAATGGACATGTTTATGAATTGTAACACTGGAAATCAACAGTTTTAAAGGCAAGCATGAATTTACACACCTGGCTGTTGGGTAAAATTACTTGTCTGATACAACTGCATTTATAGAGAGAGGCTCTTGTTCATCACGTACACACCAAGTAGGATGCAGCCCTGCACAGATCACACAGCCTGGGACACAATGGGCTTCTTACTCTTACCTACTAAGAAATCACATACAGGCTACAGGGCTTTCCTCAGTGTCTGCTTTTTTTTCTTTTCCCTTTTTTTTTTTTTTTTTTAAGCTTTAAACTGCATGCCTCCTTCAGTACAACCCTGGAGAAGTTTTACCAGTTCCAGTCACACATTTCCAAGCACACTACTGGTTCCTATTACCACATTTTTTTTCAAGGAACACAAAAATAGAAACTCATTCTTTCATTAGCAATATCCTCCTCTCTAAGATTGGCTCTGTTTTTCTTTTAAACTCCTAGTCCCACTTGTTCATCAACAGCTCCAAGTATAAGTCTCAAATATCTTATATGCAGAAAAACAGAGCCAACAGAGTCTGGAAATAAATAAATCATAGTATGCTAAAGCTGGGAAATTTTCCCTAAAACGCAATAGAAATCCCTAGTGTAGAGAATCAAACAGTCTTCAGAGCACATCTGCTCACATCCAACCTCTGCAAGCCATACCAGTGTAATTCCAAAGAAGAGTTTTCTCGAGCTACTCGGTTTAACTTCTCTTAGTAAGTAAGATGTCCTAGAGCATGGGAATCTGCAATTCCTAAGGGAATAATAAAAAGGGGAGATGGGAAGGGAAAGAAAAGATCAGTTACATACATTATATTTTGTAAATCTCACAACCTGGGTTTTATTTGCTAAAAATGGAAAGCTGAAGCTGCCTTTGAGACTGTTATAAAAATATAATGTATCAGTTTCCCTTGGCTCTCTTGTTCATTAAAGTTTTCTTTTTCTCCATCTCCTTTAAGAAAACTGCCCTGCTGCAAAGGGCATTAGAAATAAGGATTGTATTTCAACTGAAGACAGAGTGAGCAAAAAAGCTTTCCTAATTATGTTGCTGATTACTTGAACAGTCCTCCATTTGACAATACAATTATACTGAACGAGAAGAGAATGTCTTTATTACACTGGAAAGAGGAGAAAGTGGTGTGGTTTTTTTTTTCTGCTTTAAAATTTATGGACTATGAGCTGGACATATAAACTTCACTTGAACTCCAAAAGGTCAGATAAACTTTCTAAAAATACCAGTTTTTCCCCTGCACAAATATCTGTGCTACATTATTCATACTTTATGTTCTTTCCAGTAGCTCCTTCACCTACCAGGGACAAGCTAACCTCAAACCCTAGCAGTAACAGGGTGTTTCAGCCTCTCTTACTGGTTCTACTTCAATGTCTGCTCTACTCTATTTTTTTTTTTTTAATTACACAAAAGTCAGCAAAAAGTCATAATGATCCTGACACATCTGGCAGTGCCAGAGGTGCAATATAGCTCAATATCATAGGAACACTTAATTAGCTTTAAAAAAAAGGGGAAGGATGGTGGTGTGATGTGTTAAACTGTCAGAGCAAGCCCTGTCTGCAAAAGGTAATGCCATTGAGTGACAATGCTAAGGGCAGAACGGCGACGATTGCTATGCAGAAAGTTATCATCTTCCTAGGTTTAACCTTCTAAGTAGTGTAAACATTCATTCTTCAACTACTTTTTAACATGGTTTTCCAAATGGGTGGCTTAAGAAGGCTGCACATCAGTCCTTCCCTTTCCTGATGGCGGTGGAAAACCCCAGCTGGCTTTAGTTACAAAGCTAACTGGGTTCAGCTGGCTGTCAAGCACACCCAGTTGGCTACAGACAGGACTCAGGACCCCGCTCTTGAACTGATACCATCCCCAGACACTTTCCAGTGTCTGGCCACATTTGGGTACATTCCTGGGAGCTGAACATGAGACAATAGCTGTGTTTTAAATACCAAATGGGAAACAGGGAAAGGTTACCAGGAAACAGCAGTTTCCCCATAGTACCAAGTACTGCTCTTCCAGTGCAGCACAGCTCTTAACTGACAGCCCTGTGTATTAAGCCACAGTCATCAGCTCAGTTACATTTGTGAGTTTGAGGTTTATCTGGTTTCATGGAGCATGAAGTTGCTGTCCTTACACAGAAAGCCCATTTGCTCTGTGCCACGTAGGCCTGCTCCACCAAGGCACAGTCAGATTTTCTTCACAGCTCCCCTCTCAGCTGCAGACATGGTCGGGGCCCAGCTGCAGGCACCCCAACAGCACCCCAGCCCCAGGTCCTGCAACCCAGCCATCCCACCAGGCTTCCTAGTGAAACTTGTTCCTTTTACACCCCTCGGTCCCACTAACCATGCTATGTGATGCAAATGAAACAGAAAAAGAGAGTACAACTCAGATACTCGAAGACACCTTATTCAATGAACACTGACTTAAACTTTGATTTGAACCAGCAATAGACACACCCTTAACAAAGCAGCTACCTAAACATACCATTCACATGTTTAACTATGTCCTTTTCACGGTAATTTGAGTATTTCAAGATGAAGAAAGCTCAACAATTAGCTGCCATTTAACAACTGGAATTAAGTTAATAGTATTTTACACACAATGGCACATATGAGTAGTGGGACTCAGGTACAATTAAAGTTGCTCATTATAGAGCACTGCGAGCTTGTTTACTGTAACTGCAGTAGGTAATTTTTCCCTTCTGCTTTAAAAAATAAAAAGCCTCATTTACACCATCCCCAATGGTTCAATTTCAACCACAGATTTTAAGGGCAAGGTTTTGAAAAAGAAAGCAAGAATTGTACTAGTAGTCATTTAACTTATTACAGGAATAACCTGAGCATCTCTCTGTAACAGGATAGGCACGTTTCCACCGTAATTGCTATCAACAGCACAAATAATCTTACCTCAGGAAAATATCATTTGGATTTCTTTTTCTATGGTAGGCCTAAATTTATCAAGAAAAGAAAGCTCAAGTTCCACTGTCTAGCCCTCTTAAGTAGCTCAGAGCAGTAAGCACAAGTAGCTCAGCCCTACAGCTGGGAAACTTCTCCTCGAGTTGCACTCCATTACACAGCATCACTTATATAACCCTATATCATCCTCTTATGTATACAAGCGCGTATATATAATCAAAAGATATATATGCATATAAGGACACCACCGTATTAGAGAGCAAGGAAAGACATTTTTATTACTTAAGAAATAACTCCTAGAACAACCTACCTGCTCCCATTCAACCCCTTATTCATGAGCAAACTTCCACCAGAGCACCCACAAAGCTCTTTTAACAAGCACACCCCTTCCCACCAGGTGTGCCTCACCAGCCGCTGCTCTCACCCTCCCTTCACTTGTAAGGTAGTGGGAAAGAGGGAACAGGTGCTGACTTCAACACGATTAAATGCAAAAATCTAAGTTCTAAAAAATCTAAGCTGCCACACTGAGGAGGAACTCAAATTCTGGCCTACGGTTTTACACTGACATTTTATTAATCGGTACCTTACAAATTTCTTCTAACAATTTTGATAGTGCTAAGCAAGATCCCGCACTTAAATTCAATGGCATTTCTCTGCCTACAACCTGACTTGGCATGATCACTACTCCTCTGTTGCCCAATCTCTTGAGCCAACAAAGCAACGAAGTGATATTTAATAGAATACCTCATCAGATTATGCAGCAGTGAGAGAATGGGAGCCTGGAAAGAAGCTGGAACATCCATTACATTTTAAATATTTCAAAGGCATTCTACAATTTATCACGCTTCAAAAGTTTTTGACGTATTTTTCTGTGCCATGTTGCAGGTTCTTAATTCTAAAATCTACCTACACATTTTGTCATGTTCCTTTTACAATAAACTAAAATATAACTGTTTTTTTTTTAATTGCATGAACAAGCATGATCTGAAATTATTTTAGAGAATTCTGAAGTTCATTAGTAAAAGTACACTTCTTCCGTAGCTGACTCTTCAAGCTCACGCTTGCTAATGCATTGCACAAATCTGCTCTGTTTTCAGCACTTACCAAGATGATTTTAAATCCATACCATGAATATGAACAAATGTTTGCAAGATGAGGCTTTACAGCTTCCTGTTTTCAAATGGAAATTTCATTTTCTTTTGGTTTTTAATTCTTTCAAATATTTAAATTGTAAATTCAAATGGTAAAGATATATAGCATATGAAATACACAGTAATGCAGCGGGTAGTTGAGACTTTATCGGATCTCATTTGGCCGAGCTCCATAATTCAGATAGTTACATATGAAAAACCTGATTAGATAGATTTTCATCAAAAGAACAATAAATAACCTATTTCATTTTGTGGTAATTTGTATGTAAGCAGCTTACAGTTTATTCCTATTATTATTAGTTGAATATATTCTTAGCAATTTTCTTAGCAATATTCTTAGCAATATTCTTAGCAATATTCTTATTTATTCCTACAAAGCCTTTATTTCCTTTGCTAAGTTTCATTACTTCCAACATAAGAAATAATATCTGCAGAAACGTAGGCCACAGAATCAAGTCCTGGATACACCAGACACCACCACGAACTTCAGATTTACTTTCTCTGAGAGTTCACTGCTAGATAACAGCCAGGAACTCCACAAAAATCTGCCAATCCGATAGATTTCAAAACTACAGACAGGCAGCAATGAAAGCCCTAGGAGAGGTGAAAAATTCCATCTCCTCAAAACATACTGATGTTTACATAAAACCGAACATGTTTGCCAGAAAGTTAATATAAATAGGCACTAAAAGCATGTATATTTTTCTCCCAGGCAAATGACCCCAGAATTACTGGCGGCAGCCCCTAAGGGCGAGAGTGCAGGCAGAAATCCCCAGGCTGAATCAGGGCCTTTTCTTTGCTCTGCTTTCAGCACCGGGAAATTAGGTGCTGGGACTGTTTGGTGGCTCTTGGACCACAAGTGGGAGGTGGGAGAGGTGCGATGAAGCAGCTTTATGGTTGTTTTATGTACTCCTTGCTGGCCTCTGAACTGCGAGGGCTCTGCTGAATGGCTCCCTTGGTCCCCTTCAGGCCTGTTCCTGGGAATCAGCGCTGCAAGAGTCATCGAGGCTTTGGATTTCTCAACTTACTGCCGCACTGCTGGATACTGAAGTGGCTGGTGACTATAATATTACAGTTCTTGTAATGCCCCCTCCCCCAGATGAGGAGAAATCTGGTTTACATTACAGCATGCCTTCTAACCCCGGCACATTCCTCGCCCACAGAGCTGCCTCCTCCCGGCGCTCCCGTCTGCACGGCCGGGGCCAGGAAGCTCCTTACACGGCCCTAATAAGTTCAAGGCTGCGAGCTCAGCCCGACCGCGGGTGTGTGAATCACAGGCAAACTTTTGAACTGTGTGTTTCTTATTGGAGCTCACACCTGCTATTTGTTTAGCTATGGAAGATACTGACTGAATTCGAACAGAAGAAAAACACTTCTCCTTTGAAGACGCTGTTGTAATTTATTTGGCTATTTCTGGCCAGTTCCTGAGGAACATGATACATGTCTGAAGGATTTAAATAAGCTTGTTCCAATTTATATTATTTTCCATTATGAAGTATGGCACACAATGAGCAGGATTTCCAATGTATTATGCTAGAAAAAGCAGCCTCCTGTGCTAATGTTACCAGTCAGTAGGGGCCGTTAGCAGCCCTGCCACTGGAACTGAAGGGATGGGGTTATTAATGTTCCCAAAATATCTCACTAAAGATATTAACATCCATAAATTATGCCTACTCTTTCAATGCCAGCAGTAGGTCTGGTTGAGGTTCTCTGTTGCTGCTAGCCCAGCAACTTTACCTACACACTGTGCTATTGGAGCCACAAAAAGACATCTACCAGTAAAATTTGAGGTGTCTGAGTTCTGAGTGTCTAAATGTTGTGAATTTGCAGCCTTCTATAGAAAAAGTAAAAAATAAAAAAATAGAGCTGGATGAGAATGAAGATGCTTCCAGCTTGGAAGATACATACATGAGCTATGGTCTTGCAAATGGTTTCAAAAGGTGAAAATCCTGGTGATAAAATTAACTATCAAAAGATAAAAAAAACACACACATTTGCCCTCCAATATTTTCAAATACCTCTGAACAGCTACGTTGACAGATAAATCTCTAAGCAGAGTGCCAGCTCTTCTTTTAGCATGTGTGTGTGGAAGGGGTATTCAAAAAAAAAAAAAAAACAGAACCAAAACCAATGGTTCAAACACATACACAAACAGGAACGGCTTCAGAACACACTTTTTTAATGGAAGTAATTTTGCAGAAAATAAAATTAAAACAAAACAAAATAAAATAGGCATCTTCAAAGACCTAATTTTGGATGCAGACTTCAAGTTCTTCCCCTGGGAACTGGCACAAAGAATCCCTGCAGCTTTGCAGTGTGTCCCATTGAAAAAGGTAGCACTTCAGCAGGAAAATCTGTGTTTATATTACAAGTAGGTCAGGGAGGCACATCTTTTTACTAACTTTCCTCTGTGTATTTAAAAGCGGTCTTCCATTAGCATTTAGGGAGGATTTCTCTACTTTGAAAATAATTAATTTTTATTAAGTTTGACACCCATGATCAGAGAAATCTCTTTTATAGGCTTAAGATACTGATATATGGTTACATTTCTGTAGAAGATAAACTGATAAAAACTAAGGAAATTACTGCAAAGTCTGCTTTCACAAAACTCACTGCTGGTTGAAATGATTAGTCAGTAGCGTCCTTTCTCACATATTAATGACAAAGGATACAAAGTCTAGATAGAGCATTCTGTTTGGGGTCAAATGCAGATTGTATATTTCAATTCCTTTGATTAATTGCTTTGTTGCAAAATTCACCCTAAGAAAATACTTTCTTTATCAGTTGGCTCCACTTCAATTTAGTATCAAATCCACTCATTCTTTTTTTTTTTTTTTTTAATTTGTCTTTTGTCTGGACCAAGTTATTTCTAATTTATTGCTGTGTATCATTTGCAATAGGATCCTTCAAGTTTCCTCTCTTAATTCATGACACCTGGTTTTTGTTATTTTTAAGACAGACAAGGACACTAGGGCATTCACTCCACACATTGTAAAAACAACCCTTTAAAAGGGTGGCAGACACATGCATATAAACAGAAACAACCCCCCCTACGTTCCTGAAAACTTGAGAGTTCATTAGAGTTGGAGCAGCATTCCGGCTTCATATGGAAGAGGCTTTTTTATTGTTCAGCTCTGTGGTAAAATGTCACAACTGAACAGGGCTAGCTCGTGCATACAGAACAAATTCATTCCAGTTGAGCTCAGGAGGCCAGGCAGGGCCTGCGGGCCTCCCCTCCGCAGCTGGGAGCCATCACTGCCCCCAGCACTGATGCCTCAGGACCCAGAGTGCTTCATCGTGTGCAGGGAATTCGAAACCCCACTGAAATTAGCGGGGACACTCAGTTTTTCTGTGATTTTAAGGTGAAAGTTTAAAAGGCTTAAAAGTATTTATTGATTTATGAATCTATTTCAAACAAATATTGGGATTGATAATGTCCTTTGTTTTACATTTTTTGCCTATTCACGGTAATGTCACATAACCAGTCCAAAGGACTGACCTGAGTCTATGCAAGGAAATCCAAGTTCCAGCACAGAAAGAGCTGTTAGGTTAAACATACAAAAAATATTTCATTTCTCGTCCAATTTTACACCACATCTTCTTTTTTATTATTTTTTATTTTTTCTTCTCATTTTAAAGCACTCTGTAGTTCATCTTGAGCTCATTTTAATGTGTTAGTGTATTAAAATTAGTGAGAGGAAAGTTGCCTAGCTGGTACGCTATTCCCCATACACCACTGACGGCCATTTTGCAATGTAACACCATTCTGCCTGAATTTTTAAAATGAACAATGCCAGAAGGCATGCAATAACATTATGAATGTGTGTGGTTTTTGTCTGACAACAATAAACAGAGAAGCCTGTCATGGGCAGATAGAACATTTTGAAAAATTGAAGACATCTAATTACAGTGTTATAGACTTTGAAGAATTATTATAACAAAATACTCTGTGGCAATAAATCATACTTTGCTCACATACACAATACCCTATTGAACCTCAATAAGTAATATGAAACACTATTGTACAAAAATCTGAAGTTAAAGATTTAATATTTTCAGCTGTATATTTACAACTGGTCACGTAGCGTTGTTCTGTTGTACCACGAACATCTTTCCAAGGCTTTTACAATCTTTTGCTGGCTTTACCATAGAGCAGCACTGCCTGCATAGCAAGGTAGTAACAACAAAAATACATGATTTCAAGGTCATTTGTTTTCTCTTTTTAGTAATTCTTAAGTAACTCATACTAAGTAGGATCACTAATGGAGTAAGGAGTAAGACTCCTTTTCTTTAGGGAGGTCCTTAGGAAAAGCCTTGAAGAAGGGAAAGTAATATGCAATTCAGATATAAGAGCATACAGGATTTGACAGAGTTAGGTCTGTTACTTTCTTTCTCTGTGTGACCATGGTTTTACCCATCCCTTACAACATGCTGAGCTCCTATTATTAAAATGCACTGTCATGTTCTGAGAATCTTAATCTCATTTCATGAGCACTACAGCATTGATATAATATCACTTGTGTTAATTTTCCCTTCAATAGTCAGTCACTACCTAAAACATATGGCCATTATTTTCACAGACAATAATCAAAGGAGATAGAATTTGAAATTCTTGTTTAGGTATTTAAGAACTTTAAAGTGTGTTTTAACTTCAAAGATGATTAGTAGGCCCATTGACTTCAGTGAGTGACTGAAAAATCAAACTGGCTATATCAGGAATCAAGTTTTAGAAGCCAATTTTCCAAATAGTGTTCTTCAGAGAGCAATACACTTGTATTAAAATGGCAATTTGGACAATAGCCAAAGCCTCAGCTATTCTAAGTTCCATGAAAACATTCATTTATGCAAATCTCCAATAGCTTCAGTGCAGGGATGCAAAATTATATTAGCAGGAAAGAAGTGCTAGATATAACTTAAGACTTGTACTGTTACTGTGTTATCCAGGATGTTTCTCTTAAAGTTCTTAAGCAAGGGATACTACCTGCATCCATAGTATGGGACTGGACTGCTGATACAAAGACTTTGAAAAGCAAAGAGATGAAGATGACCATTAAAGATATTTTACAAGCCCAAGCAATTTCCTGTACATGTCCTTATTTCTGCACAAGAAGTATCACATTGTATAAAACTAAGACACCTTCAAAACACGGGTTATGTAGAAAAAAAAAAAAAAAAAAAAAAAAAAAAAAATAAAAAACACGGGTTTTATAAAAAAAAAAAAAAAAAAAAAAAAAAAAGAAGATCCATGAGTCTGACATGTTAAAACTGCTATGAGACATACTATGAAAGGCATAAGCATAAAGAGAAAACTTTAAAGATAATGGTAATTCATTTTTCCTTTAAAGCCCTCAAAACAAACATTGCTGACAACATTCTGCAAAATATATACTGGGGTAATAAAAATAAATTTTACGATTCACAGAAAAGACAATCTCAAAAAATTGTTGTGATTTGAAGAACTGAATTCATGACTCATTAAACACTCTGATTTTCACAAGCTGTTCATCACCCATGCACTGAAAATCAGGCTGCTAAAAGAATTTTAAAGATTTTTCTGAAAACCCAAAGCACCCAAACTCACAGGTGACTTGAGAATCTACATGACATACAATTACCATATAGAATCTGTATTTTTTTTTTATCATTATTATTCCTTTGCCACTAGTAAAACTTGAAAGAGTACTAGGTGCATTCTGCAATAAACTGAAAACCAGAATTCATTATAGAACTAGGAGTGGCTAAACAATTTATTCACTGAATTTTGCCCTCTTCCCTCAAACTAACTATTCACAAAGAGATTTTAATATCAAGATAGCTTTTATTATTCATATTGTTCTCTAAATCATTTATAAAAACTTATTTCAGCAAAGGTTTTTTAATGACATAGCTGCTATGTAAATGTCCAATTCACTGCAAACTTCACATGGACTTTTTAGACTTCCTAATTGGCAGTTTGAAAATTTTAGTGGGAAAATGAAAGAAATGAAAAAAGCTGGAAAAGTCTCCTATGAACCTTAAATTTTCCCCAAAAAATCTACAATATTTCATCATTGGCTGTCATTTTTTTGCCAAGGGCCATCATCTACATATGAAGGTTTTATGAAATAAAAATAAATAATAAAACATACAGTTTTGCAATCATGGTCTATGTTTGAGTCCAGAGGGCTGGTAGGATAAGTCCTTTGCACTTAGTATTCACTGGAGCAAACTCAGGTCCAAAAACTAGTGCTGAAACCTGCAGTATGCAAAGTGATCTTGTGACGTGATCAATATTTGCATTAGGATGAAAAAGAAAGCCACAGAAACCATAAAACTCTGAACAACTCTGAGACAAGATTATAAGCAAATGAAAAGGTTGAAGGAACTTGAGCTTTTGAAAGAAACTCCAACAAATGAAAAATAATCAATGAAGAGATGGTAAGAAAGAGAAATTTGAGAATTATTTTAACTTGACCTCATGAATTGCACAAGATAGCAAACTACAAAGGGAAGAAACAGTAGCATTTTGTAAAAGTCCTGTATTGAATGAACAAAACAAAAATAACAGCTTTATGATAAGCAGAATCTGAAGAATTCATATGAAACCCAAAGTTCTACATGTAGAATTAACCTCCATCACCTCTCTCTTCTGTAACAGTTCACACAAAAGACATCCATTGTCACTGACTTGAACAAAGATGAAGAAAGAAAGAAACCTATGCAGATCTCTACTTATCCAGCCAAGCTGCAGAGAAGCCATCACAACACACCTCCAAATTAAAATGGAATTATGCAGATGAAATGCTTCCTTTCAAACTGAGATGACATAAAAGTACCAGAAGGTTGAAATAAATCAGTAGGCTAAGATTGGCTCCAATGGGTGATACATACAGTGCAGAGACCTCTGCTTCAGCCAAGGAATACTGACTTTGAAAGTAAGGGGATTACGACCTGCACAAGGCTGTGTGTTTTTAAGGCAGAGGGAATATTTTGACCTTAAAACACAGAGTAAATTGGTTCTTCCGTTGTCTTTAATGCAGACAGGATACATCAAAGTATCTCAATTTCTGCTGCAAGTAGGATTATTATTATAGAAAAAGTTCAAGAACAGAGTCCTCAGGTGTGTGTTGGAAAAACAAATAATCAAGTGAGAGTGGAAGTGAACCAGTGCTTTACTCCTGGAAAAAGTAAATAAATTATTTCATTTTTGCAAGGATCAGAATTAAAAATTATTTTTCCTATTAAAAAAAACACAACAACAAATGAACAAAACAAAACATAGCTCTATGTTTAGAAAGGTTTGGTATTCAACAGTTTGACAACTTCAAATGACAACGAAATACTTTCTCTGGCATGATGCTGAATCTGTGTGAGATAATGACCCATATGGTATTTGACATGTATGCCTCAAGATCTTGATTTAGCCAAGAATGCTACAAAGAATATTTATGCACTTTTCTTGTAAGCAGAACAGTAAAATATACTATTTTCTTTTTCCTATATAAAATGATAGTTGCTGATGAGTGGCATAACATAAAACTGAGCCCTCACAGAGGAGGTGCTCAGTGCAGACATTCTCTTCTACAGACATACAAAAATATCTGTTTGTTTTGCAGTTTTCATTTCCCAGAACAAAATATTTGTGAGATGTTTGTGTTGGTTTCTAAATAGCTTACGAAGTCCAAGCCTTGAAGGTTTCCAAATGGAACAGCAAAGTTTGTCAGTGATATTAACATTTGGTTTACTTTTCTTCTAAATTCTTTTTTGTGTGTGTGTCCTAAAACAACATTTGGAGAGAAAGACTACAATGCTTGTGGTTTGGGTTTTGTGTGTGTGTGTTTGAATACCAAATTCTTTCAGAAATAGGGTAAGATCAGACACAACTAAAGAAAATATCCAGCTTGTTCCAGAATCAGCCAGAACTATCAAAATAATTGCAGTCACTGGATGATAATCTACATTTGGTCCAGCATGTGAAAGAAAGCATCAAGCGTTTCATATTCAACAGCACTATTAAAACAAAAATCAGCCAATGACCTCAAGATGTATAATACATGTAACCATACAAATCTGTATCTCCTAAGCACGTCTGAAGTAGAAAAGAGATCACACTGGACTCTGAGACAAAAGGCCTGTAAATGGTTGGGTTTTGTTAGATAATCCTTGCCACTGTCATTTCAGATTTTCATGGCTGTGATGCAGCAGAGGAAACTGAAAGGATATTAAACAGACAAAGAGCAATGAGAAACCCAAATGTCAAGTGTGTTCTCTGAATTTAGTAAGACACAATGGATTTACCTACCACATGCCTGACTTGAACCACGTTAAGTTTTTAAGCAACCAGAACATCCTGTGGTAAGAAGCTCAAGAAGCTCTGCACAAATTAACTAACTACACATAGTGTGAACAAGTGCCTGTTTGCTCCAGTCCTTTTCTAACTTCTTTCCTATTTCCTGTTCATAAAAAGCACTGAACAATCAATCTCTGTACCGTGCAATCTATGGGACTCACTCTCATTTGCCTCCTCAGCACCCCTTCTTTCTCTAGGCTGGAGTGCCCTGGCCTACATAATTGTTCACAGTCCAAAAGCCATCTCATGCTTTTGATCATCCCTGTTGCCTTTCCCTGACCCTTTTCCAATTCTGTGATATCTTCTTTGATGTGGCAGAACCACACGCAGCATTCAAGATGCAGATGCATCACAGACTTATACAGCTGTGTTTATAACAGACTTATACAGTCTGTTCCTTTCTCAATTCTTCCTAATATCTGATTTTCTCTTTACTGTAGATTAAGCTAACACTTTTCTTAAGCTTTAATTTCTAGCTCTAGTTTTCCTAGAACTACCTCGTTAACTGAGTTGTATTGGTCAATGTTATCCATTCATTCTTTCATATATACAGGTTTTACTCCTGCTAATCATATTTATCTGCATTTAATTTTGTGTGCTATTTCAAAGCCAAGTCACAGAGGAACTTCTAAGGTCTTCCTGTAACTGTTTGAAACCAGCCCTTGTTAAGCAGTAGTAAGTATCTTCCAGGATTTAGCAAAGACTTGAAAGGGTTTTAACAAAAAGATTCAAAATGATAGCTGTTACAGCTAACTTAAAAATCAGAATGATAGAGGTTAATAAAGATAGCTTAAGGATGTTCACCAGGGAAAAAAAAGGCAGTTTATGCATAGAAATTCAGGAAAAAATATTTCACCTTGCTTGCATTCCTTAAAGTTGTTCTTACATTTGTTAAGGCAAAAAAAGTCATTAGTGAACTAATACACTGTTTATTGAATTGCTTTTGGGGGTCTTGGTTTTTCACCCTAGTTTTAGAGTGACCACCCCTTTCAGTTTATGTCCTTGTTACAACTACTGTTAAAGATACTACAGGTAATTTAAGCTATATATGATAGAACAAACAACAACAACAACAAACAACCCCCACACCCTTAGATTAAGGTAGATTCCAAAGTTTAAAAACTAACACACTTTACAAAGCAGCAGCAAGCAATTCTCATTGCTAACTCTGTATCAGCTTTAAGAACAACCTACCAAGATTCAACAGAAAATCCCAGAGCATTTATGAAGAAAGCAAACATCATTCTTATGAGAAATTACTATGACTTTTTTCTGCAAGACTGGTAAATTTAAAATGAATAATCAATTAATATATACTGGCTATGATGACTGGAACAGTAGCACAGCACTCTTTCAGAAACACACATCTAACAATATTTTAAAGATTTTTTCTATTTAACTTCACCCCAGAACTTGGTTTTTAACCTTCACACCATCAGCACCAAAGCAGCTCTCTTGGGTTCACACAGGGAAATTTTCAACAGACTAAGGAGAGTCAACTTGAAGCACAGCCACGTATTGTGTAACAAACATTTAATTTTGGCTTTCATAAGAGGTATGTTTATCAAATACCACGTTGCAATAAAATCTACCTTCCTACCTAGTTACTGATGTTTCATATGTTACATTCCTTGAGCCAACATAATGCAATCAAAGGATATTAATGTTGTAACATGACTAATTTAATAAGCCACGTCTGCCATCAGCATTGCTAGGGAACACTGACATTACGTGGCTTGAGTCAAGGGAAGGTTTACAGAGAACTCTCCTGAGGTGTGTTTGGATGTATTCCAGATGATTGTATCTGACATTTTCCCAGATATAGTTTATTTAATGAAATATCTCCTATATATGGTCAAGCAGGTAAAAATATGTGGATGCAGTTAGAGGAATGGAAAACAGAGAAATCTTTTTATAGCAAAATTCATCTAGAGGCAAATGTCATATTGAAATAGAACAGAGTTTTCTTCAGACAGTGGGCACAATTCTGCTTTCATTAAACAGACAGAAACTAAACATCTCTAGCTAAAATTGAGATAATTGTCTCATGCAGCATACCTTCTCACTGGAGTCTTCAGGTTGGCAAAAATGTGACCAATAACCAGGCATCAAGTTGTATTTGGACTACAAATATTAGTATATTTTGCAACCTTAAATAATGTTGCTAGATAGATGAAGGTGGAAAATGTAGAGTCAAAACCACTTGTGAACGATCTGGCATCATCCAAAATGTTTAAAAGGATACTAATGACAAATGTTTTCATTAGTTAAATTAGTTGAATGTACCAAGGACATCTTATGCATGATTTTGTTGCCGATAACCAAACAGCAGTTTGACTGACAACCTCTTACTAAATTAAGTAAAAAAACAACACACAAAAGACAGCCTCTGAGGGCAATAAAGATGACTGTCTGATAAAGAAGAGAGAGAAGAAAAACAAACAAACAAACAAACAAACAAAAAAAAAACACTCAAAAACAAATAAGACAGGCGAGAGTCCAGAGGGAGACTGTATGTCCTTAACGCTGACCTTTGAAAGGAAATAATTTTGTATTATATGTATGTATGTATCTAAATCAGTCTCCTCCATTTTTTAGCAGTATGTAACTTCTGTTAAACATACATTGTAAAGCAGTCAGTTATTGTGCTTGCTGCATGATCCCAAGTCACATAAGAGGCAGGAAAAAAAGTTCAGCAGGCCTGCTCCTGACCAAGGGAAGAAGTGAAAAGGAAAGGCAGCAGCTGGAGCTTTCACCCCAAACACTGTCTAACTGACTCAAGCTGTGCCACTGGTAGAGAGTTAGTATTCGCTTCCTGCGCCAGCCAAAGAGCTGAGCAGCACAGTGTTTTGGGGCACTCTTCCAGGAATAAGACAATGTTCCCTCCCATAAAAAGGTAAAGAGGCAGAAACTCAATATAAAATCCTCATTTCATCAAGACCTTAATTGGAGCCGAGATTCTAGTACCAAACGGACAGGAACTAAAGCATAGGATGAAGGAATGATTTCTTCATTATCTTTTTATAAGTGTGTATTTGTGTGTCTATATGTAAACACACAAGTACACTACAAATATATATACACAAGTACATATATTAAGTACTATATGCAAATCACTAATCCATGGATCTTTAGAAATATGTAAAATAATAAAAATTACTCACATATTGTTTATCCAATTTGCTTTCAGTAAGTTTCTCCTACACAGTTTTTGCTTTTTCCTATGAGAAAAACAGAAATGAGGTTACTGCAATGCTGTGACTGTACTGCCTGAACTGCCCTGCTGGGCTGTTATAGCATAGATTTGCCAATTAAGAAGAGCAGTTTAAAAGTTCTTAAAAAGATTGCACTATTAACAGTATACTGAGAATGGATTAATTTTGTACTATTTCCTGTCCTCATTAAACTGTTTATTAAACAGTCGCACTTTCTATTCATGATCTTGTACAATAAAAAGTCATCACAATTCTAATTAGTAATATATATGAGAAATTGTGACAGTACTTCTGGTATGCTTTATAATGTAATTGTTCTACCTTATCATGATCATAGTGCACAAGTTCTCTTCACCAAGAAATCACTATCAATTTAATCGTTCTGAAGTTACAGAACATTACTTCAGCCCACTGAAAAATATCTGTCTTGACTCTGAGTGCAGACAGTCTGGATAAGATATCAGAGATACCTGAAGAGAACAGTGTAGCAGCAGTGTTTACAATGGCTGGGACAAGAGCTAGCAGTAATTCTAGCTTGTATATCAAACCTGTATGAAGTATGCTAGGAAATCAGGAATTTTCTGTAATGCCATCAGGAGTGTTTGGAAATTACTCTTCTGCAGTTCTGAGCTGAATTATTTTATATACACATAAGTATACATTGAATAATTGTTTGTTCCAAACACGAAAATCCACAAAAAGTGACCTACTCTTAGGAATAAACTTTAAATGGACATGGATGCATGGGCAACCGTGTCGTCAAAGAAAATTAAGTAATTAAGGGTGCTGAAATTCTAAGTAAATTTTTTAAAAATTGAACAGCAGGAGGGTACAAGCTGCCATAATACAACCTTTGCAATGAAAAAAAAAAAAATAATAATAAAATAAAAGAAAAGAAAAAAAGTACCCATTGACAAATCTGCTTCCTTGCAGAGTAATAAAGAAAGATTACGCCAATTGCGTTACCTTGTTTTGGTACCAAATTCAGTCACACTGAGGATTTTGGTAGGTTTTAAGATGTTATAAATTTCACATTCCCTACAACCTAACTTCAGAAAAAATAGCCTTGCCATTGGCAAACACCGACCACTGCAAGTGTTCAAAGCAACTCACCTTAACATCTTCGTGAACATCTTCTGAGGAGTAAACTGATTAAAGTCTTTATATCACCCAAACTGCCTTTATTAGGTCCCTACCTTTCAAAAGCTTGCCTGAATGTTAGTCATGCACAAAGTTTTGGGGGGTTAATTAGGCTGATCATTAGCTATTCTATATGATCTGTAGACACAGATTTGCTTCTCAGACACAGTTGCTTCAGCAGTTACGAAGTGTGTGTTCGGAATGCTAAGGTATCTAGGTAAGAGCTGCGATTAATGGTGCAGATTTGTATTGCAACACTTGGCTGATGCCTACTTCATGATCTATCATCTACATCAGCTAATAGCAACACAGTGAAATTATAACTCTGAGTTGAGCGTGCAGCATTTGGTGGGCAATCTTATCTCCTACTCTATTGTTTGATCATATGCACTGCTGTTAAATCTGTCTATTAATCAGACAATTCCCATTTTTCTTTTAATCTTCTCATTAGTTACACTCAGTGATGTAGTTAATGCATATAAAAATAAAGTGCTGCCTACAGGTAACTTCACTTAGAGGCTATTACACATCTAAGATCACATTTACCTGGCTGGAATTTTTCTTCTACCAGAATATCAGGACTTCAGCCATTTGACCAGGATTACCAAACGGAAAATCACTGCAGAGAAACTCTCCAAAAAAGGCACAGTAAGAGTGCCATGTCTAGAAAGCACTAGATTACACAGATGAGGTGCAACTCCACTATGTCAGTCTTGTGTAGTACACAGGTTTTATGGCAATCCTAGGCAGAAATTCGGGAGCCTCCCCTAGTGCATACTGAGCAATGTGGTATCTGTATTCCAGTACAGGTGGCACATCTCGCACATGTGATAGCTGTCACATCAGCCTGTCAGTCCTTTCAAACACACCTGAATTGAGTGCTGATGAAAAACTCTGAATTGAGTGTGTTGAAGATAATGCTGCTACTCAGCAGCCTGTAGGGACTCTGGTAATGCAGCTGCCAGCATACCTTAGACCCATTATTGGAAGAGAATCTTCTAATAATTCATATCCATTCATTCAACGCCACGCTGCTAGCAACACAACTTAGTTTTCCAAAGAACATGCAGGAGGAAGGAGGCTGAAAGAACACCCCTATCCTATACGTTGCCAACTTACCAAGTGATGGTAACTTACAATTTTACTGTAAACACAAGAGGCTAAAAATACTCAGTCTTACTGTGCAATTGTCTGGTTATTTCTATAAGGAAAAGTTTACACCTACACTAAAATAAAACAGTTTCAGACATAAATAGTGACGGAGCAGATGTCTAGATTATATCAAGAAGCAACTCCCCAACCAACGTTTTACCCTTTTTTGGAGATGAACTTGCCCTAAACTTTTAACAGCTGGATAGGCTTTACCTATATCTCATTTATACATAATTCCTGAGGCCATAGCACCAAGGCAGATCTATTCTTAGCAAGTGGTATTTTTGTTTGCAAATAGGGAAACGAACATATTATTTTCCTGACCACCATTTCCCTGACAGAAGTCTTCACTGCACTTGTCCTCACTTCCTCCAGACCCTCTCCCTCATTCCTGCTCCTGGCCCTGATGACCTAAGCCCTAATCCTGACTCCAAACGCTGGTTCTTCCAGCAGTTTAGATTCACCTCAAGAGTCTAAACTTAACTGAGAATATATAACCATCTTCAAAGAATCAGCACAGGAGGTATAAGCCAAGAGTAGTTCGGAAAACAGTAATAACACTGACTACAGCAACGCTGTGAACCCAGACAGGAAGAATTCAGGACCTCAGAAAGATATTTGACTGCAATCCTAGAACCACAGGATATCCAGAGTTGGAAGGGGCCCGCAAGGATCATTTAGTCCAACTGCTGGCTCCTCACAGGACCACTCAGAATCAAACCCTACCTCTTACTGCATGGTCCAAACGCTTCTTGAACTCTGACAGCATTGGTGCCATGACCACTGCCATGGGGAGCCTGTGCCAGTGCCCAAATAAGTGTGATAACACCCAGCTGCATGTAGGCATATACATTTCTTCTATGTGATTAGGAATTTCTTCAACATAAATGCAAATACATCTTTACGAGAAAGACTACTTCATAACCAGAATTTTTTGATTTTGCTTTACTGCAATCAAGCAGTATGAAATTATTTTTAAAATGTCAGAGTAAAAAATCAAGCCAGAAACTTCTGTGCTGGGCATTGCATACATATGTTCAACACCTTTTTGCGCATTCAAGCTTAACTGAGAAGTGATCAAGTTCTTGTTGCCATCATAAAATCGTTCTTACAGCTTTAAATAAAACGGTTGATTTCAGTAGCCTGTAAATGAAACTAGCAATTTCCCACAGAATGAAGCCATAGATGTGACAATTTTCTCTACATCTCAAAAGCTTATTGATATAAAGTAGTGGGAAGAAATTTTGAACTCTAAAAGACACTACTTGCTAAATACAGAAGCTAAACTCACATGAAATACAGTTCTTTCTCAGAAAAAGTTGAACTTGAGGACTGAAATTTCACTGTGTCCTTGTAAATAGCATGATGAAAAGCTTTAAGAAGCAAAATAGGTTTTAAACTAAATAATCTTAAGAAATTTTCAAAACTATTTTTAACCGCCCAAGGTACAACTGGAACATCATTCTATGTGATGAAGTAAACTTCAAATATTACAGTCCGAATTAGACCTACATGGACTCAGAAAACTGATTAATACACTGAATTCACAAGAAGGTGATAGATGGCTGGATGGTACAGTTAACTTCCCCAGTCAGATAACCTTCAAACAATTATTATTATTATTATTACTATTATAAACATGATTACAAAGCCATTGTCATGATTGCTGGAACATTTGATTTTACAATCAATTTTACATGCCAGGAAGTTTCATTCAGCTTGTTCCACCCAAAGAGATTCCCTTAATAATATTTTTTCTATTTGCAGTGTAGATGAAATTAGGAAGGAAAAAAAAAAAAAAGTAACCAAGTGGAGCTGCAGACTGTGCACAAACTTTATTTGAGCTGAACAACAACTGGTTAGCAGATTAACAGGTGACTGAATCCTCTTGCACTGTGTGATACAAAGGAAACACTAAGGGATGCTCTTTCAGATTTTAATTCTATAAACGTTGTGTTAAGACATGTCTGATAAAGGACCTTGGGCTTCACTGCATGTAATTGTCCTCCTTAAAAGACACAAACTTTATTAATGGTTGCATATAAAACACTTGGAGAAAGCAATTTCACGCAACTGACAGGGTCCACAGGCTTCCAATAAGTATTCACTCCTTAACTGCCATTGGAAACTTCCCAAGGTTCTCTGTTTTAATTTTGACTACTGCTGTCCCCTTACTGGGACATTTTTGAAGAGTATCACATTCTCACTATAAAAGTACATAAAATCTTAGAAATTCTTTTCAGATGCTGCAACCTCTCTTTCTGCTTCACATATAATAGTTTTAACTGAAGTAGTGTAAAACATTAATTTTACATTAATATTAATTCCTTGTACTGATATAATTATCCCAATATAAATACGCAGTGGATTAATGACATCAGCAGTTGTTAATATTATTGTTACTGATAACTGAAGTTACCGCTTTGCTGGAGCCTAAAAACACATTTTTAAAGAATTAGGAAAGAAATGACATCATACCACACATGAGTCAGCTTTTCATAAGACACTTTTTAGTATTCGGTGATTTATCACTCTGCAAGAGGCATGTTCTCATAAACTAGTCATCAAAACTCCTTAGAAGTGTTCTGATTCAAACCACATATATGTATAAGTTAAATGCCTGCCATTTAGAAGCAGAAAGTGATAGCATGAGGCATTAACAGACTGTAGGAGAAAAAAAAAAAAAAAAAAGGAAAAAAAAAAAAAAAAGACCAAAACATTTTTAGTCTCATGTTGGCACACTCTCATATCTGTGATCTCCCCGATACTTCCCGGCTTCCCTACCTGCTTTCATGACTTGGGTCACTGCAAGGCCTTGAAAACTGTCCAATTCCTGCATTGTTTCAGTACAAAGTTACACCCCGCTGTGACACTGCTACTCACTCCACATAAATCAACCAAAGGCTTTGCTTGACAGAAGCTCAGATCATCTTGTCTTCTACAGTAATTTTTATTAGCACTACCTGTACCTGTGGGCAAGCGGATGAGTATGGCTGTACTCAGATGCCCTATTTATTGCTTAGTGCACTTTGCCTAGAGAACACGAGCTTGCTTCCTTGTCCTCAGTGTATAAAAGGATGAACTTTCTATATCTGACACGTGCCTGCTCTGCCAGAGTGAAAAATCTGCAGTGGCAGGCCAAATACCTTTGCCAAGGATAAATAAGAGTTGGTTATGTTGCTGCCACATCTGAGAGCTGCTGAAAGAGACATCACTTCTACCGTTTTTACACCCTTTAGTTAAATCTCTGTAACCTCCCTTAGTGCCCTCCCTTATCTCTGAAATATCTGCTGCTACAAAAAGTTAAATAGTCATTCTTGGGTTATTTTGTGTGTGTGTGTTTTTCCCCGATGCTTTCAATAGCTTTGGTGGTGAACAGTCAGCACAGCACGTCTTTGGAAACCTACAGCACTGTCTCACAAGTAACAAAGGCACACATTCACCTTGGCTCTGCTTTTCTTTCATGCACAGGTTATGTTTCTGCATCCAAGCCATATGAATTTGGAGGAAAAATACAGCTCCTTCATATTTAAAGTTGGCAGCTCTTGCTGACATCCTGGGTTCACTGCTAGGGATAACCACTGCAGCCATGTGGGGCAGTGTTACCTCCTGTGTGGCTGTTAAGTCCTTTGGGCAGTGCTTCTGAGACTGAGAAGCACTATCCATACTAATATGAATAATGCTTTTTTGTATTTAAAGCATTGCACTTGTATTTCCTGAGCCATTAGTCGTAGTTGTGGAAATGTCTTGGGACTGCAAGACACTTCGCAGCCCCAGTGCAGCTCATATCAAACAGCTGCACAGGCAAAAGTAGTTCCCGATTTAAACAGCTTAAGTATTTTCCTCAGCCAAACAGGGATCCGCAAGTTGGATGGGGTTTCACTGAAAATACTTGTCTCACAACAGAGCAGATATAAACATATGTTGTTTGTCTGCAGCTAATTTATACTTTCACTTCTCTAATGTTCTTGGTTCCCACTGGGGTAGGAGCAGCCGGGGAAAAGTTAAATCATAATCACATGAGTAAATTATCAGTGACACCTAAAAGCAGTTGCAAACTGCCTTATCATTGCAATTAAACTGGGAACTCAGCTGGTTTATGTCTGTATTAGTCAAGCGGTACCAATCAGCAAATTATTACAGAGGCAAACACCATAAATCTTCATTGACTAACAACGATGAGGAATTTCCTGCAACTTCCTCTAATTGATCCTTACCCTGGGCTTTTCGTACCCTCCTGACAGGAGGCGCAGCGCTGCAATGGCACGGTCCGTGCTTGTGTATTTCACGCTCCATGGAAATCCATCATCCCATTGCTGTCTCTTTTAATGTCAACACACAGACAGAACCTAACATATGCATGAAGTATTAATAGCAATAATTTCCAAGAAATGCCCAACACCTTTACAATGCTGATCAATTCAGGTTTACAGAGCTTATCCACCGAGACTGAAAAGCGCTGGCCAAACGTGTTACGGGAAGACAGTAAAATACTAGTAATCCAGGTTCAGATGCCTGCCGTTCAAAAAACACACCCCATGTGACAGGAAGAACAACTAACCATATTTAACACAGCTTAACACTAGTTCTTAGCACATTTTTAGCAACGTTTGATGGTACAGTCTCTGGTGGGAATTTGTTCAGACTCCTCAACGTAGTTTTGGACAGCATGAAATTATACATCAGAATAGGGAGATATAACCTGATCTACCACCGTTTGTTGCATCAGAAGATTTATCCGAGTATCTAGTGCTGAAATGGTGAGTCTGCCCTTACTCACAAGGCACCTAATAATATAATATAATATTTAATTTTAAAAGTACATACTATTCATAGGGTTAGGTTTGTTTACCAAATATGCATTTTCAAAGGCTCTTACTAGGGACAAGTAATTCCCAACTCTCCTACTATAGCCTGATACATAATGTATAAGGTTATAGAAAATGTGTATTCATGAGACTTGTTTGGCTTTTGTCAAAAAAGAACTGTGAAAAATTATGATGGAACAATTTTCATTTCTGACACATTGTTTTTATAGTTCATTCATGACTGGGAATTGAGGGATTTAGAATTTTGTCTGCTGCAGATGTCGCAGAGAGGAGAGGAGCTACAGAGCTTCTTATTTGGTGCTTTGTTGCTGACAGTGACAGGAGACCTAAAGGAAATACTTCTCTTGACATTAAACATGATGAGTAAATCCCTAGGCTACTCTCCTACCTCGCTGCATTAGAAAAACCACTGTGCGAGGCATTTGGGAGCACACAAAAACAAGGATGTTTTATAACCCAAACTGGCCTGTGGCAAGAAACTTTGAGTTTCGATACAGGACGGTGGGATTGTTTATAATAATAAAAACTGAAAATCTAGGTAAAACCTCATAAATCTTAGTAAACTGTCAGACCAAAGAAATATTTTGGTTTTGGATAAAACTTGTGTTTAATTGCTTCCAATACACACATTGACTCTTTTGACTATATTTCATAGATTCCTTCTTCCAGACATTTTTTTCTGAGGTTGTAACTGCCAGTGTGACAAATTCAGTGCCAATTACGGAAGCCAGAATCTTAAAAATAAATAAATAAATAAATAAATCCAACTCCTCCATTACAAGAAGAAAAAAACAGAGACCCTATTTAAATTCACAGCTGCACTTAGTTGTCAGGTAACTCAATTAACTTTGATCCCTTTGGGAGGATGAAAGTTCTGGAGAACAGCAACAGCATAGGAAACCTTTCAGGTTGCCTTTCTGCCTGAGCCATCCATGCACATGGTGGAGCTCATGTATATATCCTTATATCCTTCCCCCATAGGATTTACAGAGATTGCAGTAACCAGATACATTTGCCTAAAAGATGGAAATATCCCTCCCTTTATCTTTAAATATACGGCATATCTCCAATATTTATTATTGTAATTATTTCCCTTACTCCTGCTATTTATTTTGATTTTAGCATGTGAAAAACATTCCCACCAAGCTCCAGTGCCACAGGAGAGCTGCACGAAGCGCAGACCAGCAGGTTTTGTTCACGCAGAGCACTCCGCTCAGCCGAAGCCCCCTGCAGAATGCTAGTCAGCATCCAGCCTCAGTCGTACCTTTCCTGTTCCACTGAAATCACAGCTGGCTCTGACACGTGATCCAAAGGCCCCAGACTTGCCTCCTTCTGCCTGTCTGGATGAAAAAGAGGATGCTGTGCAGGGACTGCTTGGCTTGGTCTCAAAACACTGTTAATAGACCAAACACACATTACTCTTTGGTGTGGCAAAACCCATTTGCCTTCCTCTTGTTTGGAGCAGAAGCTCCAAACAGACTGTGGAGCACCAAGATACTCAAATACTCAAACGAACCAGGCTACACCAGAAGCACCAGACATTCCTAGGTCTGTACGCCTAAAATCATACTTACTGTGCTCACTCAGAGCAGTAGCTCTGCTCCATGACTGCAGACACCATCACTCTCCCTTCAGACAAATCCTTCCCAAAAACACTGGATTTTGTGCATGCCCTGTGCAGTTGATTCATATAGGCTTTGTGTATATATCCAAAATTCACTAAACTGCTGTCCACTACTACCCTGTGTACCTCAATGAACTCTGCGTGTACACAGAACAACCACATCCATTTTCAGCAGTTCTTTGGCTCAATTAAAAAAAAAAAAAAAAAAAAAAAAAAGTTGCATAGCTCAAGTGTCCTCCTCAAATAGGCATTCCTCGTCCTAGATAAAAATACTTTTAAAATACGAAACAAGATATTTTATATAGCAAGTAACATTGTATTGGTGCCTTTTGCATGAGCACCAAATCTCTCTCCTGGTAATACTAACCCCAGCACAAGAGGACTTGCCAGTCTGATCTGGTGCATCCCACCAGCACACCCAACTGCTCCACCTCCATCCCTTCCCCTGAAGCACCCCATGCAAAGCAGAAATTCTGTTGTTCTATTACAAGTGCACAACCCTGCTAATTTTATTGTTAATTTGATCCCTTTAATTGTTACTCGCCAGACAAACAGCTCTTCCCACACAATGCTCCAATTCTCCTCTCTGTTATGATTTCTGTTTTGTCATCACCAGTTCTCTTGGCCACACTCCCACTTCAAGAAGATATTTGTGTGATCCTCAAACCTTTCTTTCAAGAACTGTGCGACCGCTCTCCTTTTCTGCAGACGGTTCTCCCTGGCTCATGCTCTCAGCTGCCTCCTCACCAGTTCCCTGTTTCACAAGGCATCATCTTAAATCCCATTTTTCCATAGAGCACACCAGATCAGCTTTTTGGACCTACACACATCAGAATTTTACATCTAGGAAGCATCTACCTTAACTAAGAGATAGATGTCTAGCTTAAATTGGTTTTCATTGCTTTTTATGCCACTTTCCTTTATCTCCATTTTTCCCCACTAATTGCAGTTTCTTCAGTGTTTTTTCTTTAACAACATGCAGTCGTCCGATCCCTCTGATACAGCATATTAAATTATCCCGCTTATTTTACATCACATATGGCAATATCTGTATCTTTATACACAGTACTACTAAATCTTTCACTTTGCTGTCCAAGTTCTATATTATCTACTACCCTCCCTACTGGAAGCCCAGAAGAATACTCAGTTTGTTTTCTCTTGCTTTTTTCTTTGCCTGCCTCTTGCCAAAGCAAATCCCTGCCTGATTACGGCTAGGAGAAAACACATTTCAGGATTCAGTTTCCTAGACTGATAAAGAAATATCTTATAAACACCCTTCTAGAATCAAACAGCAATACCCGCTATTAGACTCTCTTCAAACATGGATCTGAAGAGCAAGTCATATATTTGCTTCCTTCTGTTTCCCAGAACATTATCTTTCATTTAAAGTTGAGAGGTTAATAAAGGAGGACTGGTTTTTCTTGCACTTCTCATGGCTGAGGGGGGTCTTTTTATCTCTGAATTTTTAAAACGTGAAAGAGACATAGCAATGCAAGAACTTTGAGACAGATTACTGTGCCATTTTTTGCCCATCTGCTGCTTCAGGCACTGAGATATTTATAAAGCAAGAAACAAAACTGAAAATATTAAGTTTCAAGAGAGCAGTGACAAAGCATAAGAACTATTTCTATAACAGGCATGGTTCATGAGGCATAAATATATTGACTCTTAATTAAATGGAAATCTAGAGATTCAAAAACACCCTAATTAAAAGTTCAGCGTAAATAGTGCAATTATTAACCTTCACAAGAAATAGGCAATAAACTCAGGTGTTATATATATGCATGCTAAATGGCTATAAGTTTTTCCTTCACAAGGCCAAGGGCAGAATCTTACAAAAAATTATGTGGAAACATTCTGGTCTGCACAACTGAGACTTGCTTTATTTCTTTAATCTTTCAGGAATTAATTTTTAAATGAAGAAGTTCAAAAAATGTTTAAAGCTTTGCTTTGTTAGAGGCAGAGAACAAAAGTAACCACTATTCCACTGCCATTTTCCATGTTCTAAGCTCATATTTTCAATTTATGTGGATAATTAATATATGATCATTTAATTCCTTTAAATTTGAATAGAAGTGTTTAAAATGTGCCTTCCTCAATGACCATTTCATTTTATAGCCTCCATCCTCTGTTGCTTTACTTTCTGCTACCAATCTTTGACTCTCCTGCTGATTCTCCCAATACCTTTTTCATATTCAATAACTTTAAATTTTACAACCAGTTTTTCATCAAGCTTAAAGACCATTCCTTTTTTTATTTTTCACGACTTCATAAGCCTACATCATTCCTGTAAGCAATACGTAATACAAAGCTACAGATGTAACCTGTGTAGAAATCCAGTGGCATCCAGATTACTTGTCTCACTCTAAAATAACCCATTTTCATCTCTCTTATCAATTGTTTTGATCTCCAGTTACAACTCACATAGATTTTAGGAAAGCGTTCTGACAAATTTCAGCAGCGATTGCACTGCTAATTGCAAAGTTCAAAACCATAAACCTCAAATTACTGCTCTTTCATTGGCTGTGATGGAGCACAAGGAATCAGCAGCAGCTCACAGTCTGGCAAATAAAACAGACTATTTCATTTAAAAATACATCTGAACTGCTCCTGAAAGTCTTGCACTATTATATACATATCTTATCAGTTTTTATGTGCATATATACACACATATTTTTCAAGACTTTAGATTACTATTTGCCAAAGTGGTATATCATCACTGGAGGGATGCAAATGTCATTTATAACATTGGCCAGTTTTGCTCCAGAACAGAAAGTAAGTGCATTAGGGAACAGGGAGCTACATAAAAGCAACATAAAGCTATTACCGCACTTTCTATCATCACTCTCAGCTGTCTCTGATAGTCTGTGACATCTGCGACATCTGTGATGTAGCCTGGAAAAATTCCCCATGTCCCTTTTTAACTTGATGGCTTTTTTTTTTTTTTCCAGTGAACATTATTAAGCAGGAAAAAAAATCCAGAAACAAGCCTGACAACATTAATTGAAGCCTAGTGATTTATGTTTGTTTTCTTCCATCCAGACCAATTCAATACCATTCTGAATCTTTTATGATGCTTGTTATAGGCTTTACACCTGATTTATTTCACCTACTATCTTCTGAATCATCCCAAATGCAGATGTATTTATTTTAAAATATTTTGCTGAGTCTTGGAAACATGTTCCCTTTTCTTTAAAGGGTATGTAAGCATCCTCTTGAATTATTTTTTGCAGCAGTATGTCATGACTTCTGCTATGACAGAATTCAGGTTAATTTTTATCTGCCCACATGATAGTTAAGGGAGAAAGTACAAAGCATCTCCTCTTTCTCCCACTTAGGAAGACTGTGGGGACACACAAACTACCTTGGCACTCCAGTGGAGCACGGCTAGGAAATAATAACTGAGAGAAGACCAAGGACAGAGGAGTCTCTGGAGATGATGTGATAGCAGACATTCTTACATCTGAATCAGAAGAATGTTACATATTGCTGCAAGATCCGTTTGTGTTACACTTTCTGAAACTTCCCTCCCAAAACATAGGTAAGTAGACGTTTATGGATAACTGATTTCTTTTTTTTCATGGGCAATTCTAAAAGAATGAGAGGTTATTTCTCAAGAGGAGAAAAAAAAATGCACCAAACTATTTCACTAATTCTAAAGCCAAACTATCACGTTTGATGAGTGTCTTGTTAAATTTCTTTGTGGTTATTTAAGTAAAGTAAGTGTAAAAAAGCTTTCAAATAGGAAAAAAAAATGTTGCAAGTTCTCAAAACATATTTCCCCCAGCATCAACTGCCTCATCAGCAGTACGACTAGGAATTAGGAGGCGTTTCTTGCATTAGTTTGGTGCTTCCAAGGACACAGGTTGTCTACTTTAGAGCTGCTTATTCGAGAAGCAAAGTTTTTGGTTTGTTTTTAACAATCTCTCCATTTTACAGTAAGAACTGTATAATATAAAGTTAAAGCATAGCTTACTATACTAGATTCTGTGTACTATCAGCAGAAGAAACAACATGAAATGCATGAACATAAAATAAATTAGACCCATGTTTCATTTCTATTGTGTAGAGGAGGTAAAAATTACCAACTTTAGTCCTTTTGTAATCAAAAAATCTGACAAGGAGCAGCTTCTCAGGATAAGCTGGCTGAAGTAAGACAAAAGTTCAAATTAGTCTATAACATGATAGTTTATCAATTAGTTTGTCTAAATTACTTATTTGCTTTATCCATTTTTTTAAACCAAGTGGTTAATGTTACGGAACGTAGAAATGCTGTTCCCAAGCAAGCAGGCAGCCCAGGATGGCTCAGGGCAGTACCGCTCTGGTTCGTGCTGCTCCTCCTGACATGAGATCTGATCTGAAGTACCCTGTGCATGCAGGTTGGCTCCATGGCACAAGCCTACATGGCAGTACCCTAAAATAAAAACCAGAGAAACAGTCCAAAAGACTGTTACCCAGGTCGGTAGCAAGAAGTTCAAAATCCTGCACTTTGGCACCAGCAGTTAACTGCACAAACCCAGAACGAGGAACATGCACTTGGACAGCAGTGCTGCAGCAGAGAATACAGGGCGATAGCACAGGAACAAAAACGATGCTGCTATCAAGGCCTAAACAGCAGGAGCAGATGTAACCCCAGTGTTGCTCTTGCCCAGCACTTGCAAGGTCTCAGCTGTAATACCTTGATCAGTTTCGGGCATCACCAACCAAATACAAGGAATACAATGAGGATTATCTACATATTTGGAAGAAGTGATGCATGTATTTATTACACTTCTAATCAGAAATTAGTGTTAAGATTATTTCTCACAGTAGACTGAACCGTTGCTATGAAATGTGAAAAGGAATGCCCATTACTGCTACATTTCAGAACACAACCATTTTTTTAAATGATAGGCTTTCAACAACACGCTTGGCATTTCAGACATTTAATGCACTGGACAAGTGGAAAAGCCAAAGAGCATAACAGAATGCCCAGCACTTTGCAAAATGCCTGAAAATTTTAGTGATTTCATAAAACACTGTTTCCCAATATCACTAATGTATGTGGACACACAGGTAGTGCATTGCAATGCAAAGTTAGATTAAAATTTCCCGTGCTGAACAAAAACGTATTCCCCTTCCCCCCCAAAAGGATTATAATCAAAAAATAATCAGAGAATGAAAGTGTTATGTTAGTAAGATTTGCGAAGATGCTTCTCACATCTATAATGAGGAAAAACAGCTGGAGAGAGCAGACAGGAAGCAGAAATTCTAAAACATCCAGAGCTCCTTTTGTTCCTTTTTGTAAAATCTCTGCATTTTTTCAAGCCATCTTTGTCTACATTAATTCAAACAATTTAAGTATATCTGAGTATTTCTTCTTCCTAAACTTTGAAGTTTTTCATACGACATGTCCTATCATCATGAGTCATGAAATGCAATCAGCAAAGCAGTGTTGGTGGCTCAGATGTTGAACATTCCTCAGCATTAGCTTTCGTGGATACAGGGTTCAAACAATTTAAGTGTGTTGGGTTTTTTTGCATGCCCACATTTTGCTCCTGCAATCCCTTCCAGAAAAAGAAAAACAGTGCATGACATCATCTCTGAACTTTCTAATACTTTTTGCTAGGAAAGGTGAGCAAATATCTCCATAGCCTTCAAAGACATAATTAAGATGAATAACCTGCACTCGCAGCTTGCACAGTGGGTGCAGGCACGTACTTCCACAGCTCCCACACGTGTTTTCATATGTACTTACCAACAGGCAGACCGGGAGAACAAAAGTAATAATAATTAAAAATAATTTATAAGATTTTCAAATACAAATGTAAACCAATCCGTATAAAAGAAACAGTGCTCCTTTTGTTTTCCTCATCAAAATAACGTATTTTCACATTATGCCTCCAAACTATACACAGTTGGTGTGTAAAATATACTGAATATAACCACGGAACATGTAGTTCGCGATAAAAACCATCTTAGGTGTAAATTAGCTCAATATTTATCTCATCTAATATGCAAATTAAGTCAATGTATTCTCATTAACATCAGCTCCATTTCCTTTAAGCTAAACTAAATCTTCAGCCAATGCAGGAAAAAAAAAAAAAAAAAAAAAAAAAAAAAGTATATCTGTAGTTCTCTTTGAAGCTAATGAGGGTGTGATTAGCCTCCTGCTTTGTTATGAAGTGGCACACTCAGGAGAACTTACCCTGGATAAAGCACAGCATAAACCTACACAACCCCAAAACCAGACAGGCTGAGTATGGAACCATAGCATTAATAAAATACAACTCAAGAAAGGGTAAATTCCAGATAGCTTCTGAAATTTAAATGTGCAATAAAACAGAAAAGCATTTTCTCCAGGCATGTATTTAACAGCACCAGATATGACACAGACCTTACTGACAATCTGCAAGGCAGCAAGAGGATTTTTCAGGAGATAGTATATGTGAAATATATCACTTACTGCAAACCAGTGCATCTGCTGGGTGGAATCTATGTTAGTATCAACTTGGTTGAGAAGTGCTTTGTTTTCTGTTTAGGATGGAAAAACAAATAATAATAATAATAAAATAAAATGGTGCTTCTAATGGATGGTGCTGCCCCCCCCAGCCTCCAAAGATTAATGCGATGACTTTGTTGCTCTGCTAAAGAGGACAGCATAATGTTATTTATTAAACCAGTTTTAATCCATCATTGTCCAGAACGATTGTTTCTGATTAGCAGTTTGAATTCTTGCATGCACTACCTATATTCAGCTGAAGCAATGGCTTCCAGCAGCCTGAGGGGACTGCAAGGTAGAAAATGATGCAATTCAGGATTGTTCTTAATTTCCATATGTTGCTAAGCACTTCGAGTGTCACCAGCATGGTGAATTGAGAGCAAATAAAAATATGCAGGGAAAGCAGAGGTCACGCTACAAAATAAAGAGAAGAAAGTTGTTCACTGAAGCAAAGGGAAGATCCCCTTCTCAACCAGCTCCTCCACAGAGATCTGACTGTAGCAAATCTGACAGCAGTCGGGCCCACAACCTCATTAAGGGCCACAGATACAGGCAATGGCTGGGTAAAGACAGCAGCCGGGGCTTCTGCTGCTGAGCTGCACCTCAGCACAGGGAGGCAGAGAGCAGGGCAGCTCTTCTTTCCAAACTGTGCAACCCCACAGACTTGAAAAGCCTTCAACGGAGCTCCAGCAGTTTGGCAAACAGCTCGTCCCAGGACCAAGTCTGTGTCAGGACTTACCCCAGTGCCTGGTGTGTTCAGCATCACAGGTGGATACACCAGCCTGGTCAGAGAAGCAGACATGCTGTAACTTACTGGATCTCCATTTAAATTCCACTTTTAAACAGCCACAAAACCAAACAGCCTGCACTGCGGTGGCACTGACTGGTCTGATCTCCTCCAGCTCCCAGCACGAGGGCTCGGGGCAGCCTGAGGAGTGCACCCTGCTGCCAGCCCCGCTTCCTCGGCCAACACAGAGCACAAGGAGGCTCGGTGGGACCCCTCTGCCAGCAGAACACCACAGCTCCCTCTGATCATGGCTCTTTTTCATGCCTGCTCCATATCAGAAATGACTGTGACACAACTGGGCAAATCAACCAAGCAGCCAGCTCTCCTCTGTTCTATGGAAGTTATCTTGCTAACTTCATACCATGCGTTGCTTTTTTTTTAATTATTCAAGACAGGTTTGAAGTTCAGGTTCTGGGTTCATTCAGCCCTCTTCTCTTCCAGAGGTGAGAAGCTAAGAAAACCTGTCCACAAGAAATGCGTCTAGCCAGCCTGTTTCAGATTGTCCATGCAGTAACAGTACCTTCTACATCCTTCAGTGTGAGATTTAACCAGAGCTAGGTTTTGCTAGAGTCTCCTAAGAACAAGGCCATTTAAATTCGTCCAATCCAACCTGTTCAGTCACTCCAACCCATAGCCAAGGAGGAGCCCAAAGCCCTCTCAGGGGTGTCACGCTGAGGACCAACACTCGCTGTTGCTTCAGGCACTGTCAGGACCACGAGTACCAGAAACAACAAGGCCTAAGAAAAAGCCACACACAACTTTAAAGCTAGCAGAGTGCTAGCATTTTAAAAACCTGACAGTGCTTTCATGGTTTATAAATCCATTTTGTTTTATTTTGCTTCATCCTATTTGTGGCAGACTCATGTAAAAATTCTTTTCAACTCTAATGCTTTCCCTTTGCAGTATAATCTTGGAGAAAAAAAAAAAATCACTGTTAATATAACTGAAAAGACATCTAGGTTGTTTTATAGTCTCCAGAACCTGAGAAAAAATAACAATTGAGAAATACGACATTTTGGGTAGAACATGAAGGCAATCTCTAAATGAGATTTGAACTCTTAGGCAGCTTTATCATGCTCCAATACTAATCTAGATCAGATCTCACTTCCAAGAGTGATGTGAATTCAGAGCTTGGGCCATTTTCCATTTAAAACAAGGTAAAGGGCTGCTTTTTCCAGGTAACCGGAGGATATGCGCCTGTCCTGACCCTCCAGGTTAAGCTTTTAACTAGATACCTCCATTCAGATCCGTTTCTTTCAATGCGCTTAACCAAGTCCTCCTTCATCCCCCACCTCTGTAATGCTCAGGGCTCCTTCAGGATCGCCGGCCCCTGCCCTATCGCTCTTGGAGCTGGGGCTTCGTCCCTGAAGCCTTACTGCATCTGGTATTATCAGTGCCAGAAGTGCTTTGCCAGGCACCTTTCTCGGACATGGCAGGCTGGTCAGCAATGCCTAACTGTCTCTGACACTGTGGAAAATAGGCTATGCACTGTTGCAGTGTCTCCCAGTAAATCTCTGGGGAGCTCAGCAGCCCCACCTAACCCCCCATCACCACCCAGCCCTGCAGTCCTCTGAAAAAGCGTGTGCTATCTTTCTTTGTTCCTGAGAAATAAAACATGCTGACATAAAAACATCACCTTTTTATACGTTGCTTTAGCATCTGGAAACTCATGCAAGTTTAAAGCCAACCCTATTTGGAGAGGGAGCCTGTTATTTGGCTGGGCCACTCCTTTCAGTTAACAACCCTGTATTAGAAGACCTGAGCCTTGAAAACACAGATGAGCTGAACAGAAAAAGCCAACAATGCTTATTTTCTGGAAGATGAAACCTGGCCACACTAACACCAGCAGACGGAACTGCTAGAGGGCAAGCAGTTACCTAACAACCTATCACAGAAGTTTGGAAGCAACAGGAGCGTACAGTTTGGTGTCCTGGGGACTGACGACAGCATGGGGGAAAAGCCCAACCATGAGGTTCCTCAGTTCAGCCCAGTTCAAAAACAAAAACAAACAAACAAACAAAAAATGATTTCTTGAGGTAACTGAAATTTTGAAAGATCTTTTTGTTCTGATGTCAAAGGAAAAGCTGGAAATCTGTCTGTCTCACAAAGCCACGCATCTGTTCTCACATTTTCATAGTACCCAGCTGCATTTGATCTGTGAACTTTGCAGAAGCCAATATCCCAGTACAAATGGCACTTCTATTTGAAGAAAATGATCACAAAGTAGAAATTTACTGGAGAGGCGTAACAACCACCCAGCACTGTTCCACTCTCTGCTTACGTGGTGCACAACACTTAGAGTTAGAAAGAGCACCAGAAGAGCATTTATTTCACTTATATCCCTTTGTAGCACATGCAGTTCTACACCATTAAGTGACAAGATGGAAATAGATGTAAACATCTAGATACAAAGCCTACTTAGAGATCCGCATTCGGGCATCAGTCTCCACTGGGCTGAAAACAAGCACCCCTACACAGTTTGGGCACTCCTGGAAGCCCTGGCTGTGCCAGGGATCATGCACTGCCTTCAGGGGGTGCGATATGTTGCTCTGCAATTCTGCTATCTTTCCAGTGTCTATTTCCAGAAGCACAACTTCTAATGTACTTTGGAGATGATATTTTTTAATATTAAAATCATCACCTCTGAGTAGCAACATCCAAGTAGGAAGATTCTTTTTTTAAAAAAAAAAATTGACAGACATGATGGAAACCAGCACTTGATATGCGTATAACATTATGTATTCTAGCATTAAAGAAACCCAGATCAGCAAGCATTTGTATACACACAATCATACTCCTTGCTTTGTAATAATGACAGGTAAACAATGGAGACCTCCCTTTTCCTGATCACAAAAATCGCAGGTATCGCAGAAGACAATATCTCTCTTGAATTCTTTTTATTTGTAGAATGACTGGAAAAATAGCTTGCAAGAAATAGACCAATCAAGCTATTTGCGTACAAACAAGATTTTCCTGTATAATAACCAGAACAGTCTCCTATGCCCAGACATCACCCTATTAAATGTGACATGAAATGCAACCAATAAACAATTAAGCTTCTAATTAGATATAAATAATATATATATATATAACATTTTAAGAACCACACTCAATCAATTATCAATATTACCTAGTAATTACTGAATGTTCAGCATATTAAAGAAATTAAACTAGAAGTGCAAAGAGAAAAAAATCTGTTTGGAAAGGCTACGAATAAGAAATTTCTTGGATCTTGTGCAATCTGTACATTGTATCCCATATAGGTCATTCCTATATAAGCATTTGTTGCTTGGCTAAATTGATGACACACTGCATGTTAAGATTTACATGATGGAAGTTATTCACGTCTCCAAAATCCTTGCTCAAAGAATGCTCTTTACAGCAGTCAACATTTCAGTGCATAACAATATTTTTCAATATTGAAAGTGGTTCATTTCTTATTAATTGTTCCTGTCACAATACCACCAACAGCACTGACATGTTTTCCTGAATAAACACCGTTTGACAGACAGGCTAGAGATATTTTAAATACTCCCTCTCTGTTGGTCACAAAGGCATTTCTCATAAGAGCTGTAAGCCACTGCTTATTATGTGTTTCTAGGAATTCACACTAGCAAGGTTCAGTATCTAGAGTTTATTTCAATGAGGCAGAACACACGGAGAAATCTTCACTGCTGAGTGCCCACATGATAGTTAATGCATCGTGTCACTCGCGGCAGCCAACCTGTATTCCGCTGTTCTGGAAAGGGGGTTCCAGGAGCTGGTAGATCAGGGAGTACGGACATCTACAACGTGTTGGGTGGAAAAAAAAAACATACCAGTCTGTGCATTTTGTACTGCAAGAAAACTGATGATGCAATGCATCGAGTAGTTGTATAATATGCTTGTTCAACCAACAGAACAGATTCAATAACAATGTACCTTTGACTTCTATTATTAGATATCATACATTAAGAAACCTTAAGCCAAGCAAGGCTATTTAGATCTGCTTATGATGTATTAATACAAAACCAACCTCTCCCCACGCACACACAATCATTTTCTATCCTTCCATACTTCTACAGCTAAAAGGTAAAATAAAGAAATCTAAAGATGCAAAAATATGATACACAGAGTCAAGCCAAATTAGTATGTTGCCTGCCATGTTCCACAACTAAAAAATATGGCTTAAGAAAGGTAAAAGCATCAGCCACAGTAGAATTTCATGTAAGAGGGTCTATGTGCACACGACTTGAATGCTACATATATTATTTCTGTATAAAGAATCTTGGTTGTTTTCAGGAAGACAGATTCTTTTCTTTCAGTCGTTGAAGTGAATGCAGGACAGCAACAACCACTATTGTACATCCACGTTAACGGACACTATGTACTAGTAAGCTACAACATAACTGAATTGATTTCAGCTGTATCTGATACGTAACTATCAGTATGCCACATAATTATCTAAATCACATTACCAAAATCAATGAAGAAGGAACAGCAACTTTTAGACAAAATAAATATACACACACCACACAGTGCGACTCATCATTCTTTCATCTGAGGGCATGACCTAATTAATTCAGTTTTAATGGCAGAAAATATTTCCTCTAAGAAAAAAACATCTTGGCAAATTAAGATGTTGTTAGACTTTGCATTCCTACTAGCAGACACAAAAATGACCCATAAAGGCAGCTGGATTTTCAGTGCTGCCATGAAGAGTCAACATCCACTCATGCATTGACTAAATGTTTTTTCCTTAATTTTATTTATTGATCCTGGTATCCAAAGGTTATGATGCTATGTACAGCATATGTAAAATACAGTCTTCCTTAGTGCTATTTCCGCACACTACTGTGAAGCAGAACTAATACATTTAACTGATAAATACATCAAAGGGAGCATGTCTAAAGCAATAAGCATCTCCTGTGGTGGTGATGTTTATGCTCTGCAGGAGACGTTCTGCTGAGTACGTATGTCCCTTTGATGCAGTTATCATTATTATAATGAAAGCATTAGTTGATTTTATTGCTTTTTAAACACCACTGTTGTCCACCATAGCGCCATTAAATGTAGCTGTGTTCATTAATAAAGAAAAGTGAATGGAGAGGTTTTCATTTAGGTCTGGATGATTGTTGGTAGAATGGCTACCACAGCATAAATCCAGTTCTTCTTCCTCGTGGTCTCCTTGTTTTAAGGTTGCCACTGGGAACCAACCTACTTGTGCTTATATAGAGATCCATATTTCACTTAAATCAGGAGACTGACCATGAAAGTTCTTGTAATTCTGGAAGATTCACAGAACTGGATTAATCAGCTTACACACAGAAACTTATTCGGGATTCAAGTTTTTATCTCTCTGAAAGAATTCCCATAAAGTTTCCACTTCTGTTTTTTAAAGCTCACCATAAATACAAGCTTTGTAACAGGCTTCTGATTAATCAAAGATAAACACTGAATGTTGCAAAATAGCCTTACCACAATAATATATGCAGTAAGTACATGTACCCAAAAACACATGCCCATGCATAACGTTTTGTCATCAAGTATTTATGCTTAGACTTCTAAAATTCAAGTGTTATGCTCATAATCAGGAATTTCACCTTCAGAGGAAATAAATTTTGACCTAGAAAGCTTTTTTTTTATTTTTTTTTATTTTATTTTTTTCTACAATTGTTCCCTAGGTTTTTCTTAGTGTAAAAGTCCTGAGTGGTAGCACGAGCAACCTTCTAACTCTGCAATGAACACCAGATCCTCTGACCTGAAGGACCCTAATAATCTGGATTTTCAGTACTGGAACAGGTTGTTCAGCAGCTGAATATCCAACTGTGGAAGTTTAAGAGCCAAAGACTAGATAAAGCCATCCTTGGCCTGGTCTAGTGTTTGTAATGGTTCCCTTTCAAGCCAGAGATTCCTGGAGGACCTACTGTGTCTCTGTGCTAAAGGTGTAACAGCTTTATGTAAGCTCTGATGCTACCTTCTTTAAGGAAAAAAAATATTTTAATGTGTGTAATGGTGTAAGTTGGCTTCAGAGGATGCTCTAGGAATGTCTTGATTGTATTAGTTTTGTTTGTTTTTTAATAAGCACATGTTAAAAACTACAAAAAGGTGATCTGCAGAACCAACGCAACACAGACAGGAAAAGACACAAGCGCAGAATTAAGGAAATCCACCCAAGCAGATACCCTGGGCATGTACCAAAAAAACTTTGTAAAACCATTGCTTGGAGAGGTCAACTTTGCAGAGGCAACTGTAATTTCAATATATCTCTACAGAGATAAATACAATACAGATAGCGTAAGACATTTTTGGCAAAAACAATGCTATCCATCACAGAGTTTGGAAATTACTTTTGTTAGGTTAGAAACAAAGTAGAGTTATAATTAATACTTACTGTTGGAAATTGGTGATCGACTGCAGCATAAACATAAGCTTAATTCACTTCCACAGAGAAGTTCCAAATACTTAGCATTGCAAAGCAGAGCACCTGAAAACAGTATGTAAAAAGTATTATTTTTTTTTTACCCTCAAAGAAATTACAAGCACCCAACAGGCAATATAATCATCCTGATGTACCTGCCCAAGTGAATTTACAAGCATATTGTGTAAAATAAATTTATATGGATAGTAACACAAATAACTCCATATTTACAGTGAGATAATTGAAGAAGGTACAAAGAATTCTGAATATTTTTAGATTAAACATTCTATGTTAAAGAACTGGGAGGGAGGGCTAATGCAGTCCAGGCAATATCCCTACAAACCTAGCTTTGAGACATTTTATTCTCCTTTTGTGTGTTCCTGAGAAGCTAATCAGGGGTTTCTTATTACACTCAATTACAAAAGTGCTGCTCTAGACGGGTAGTTTTCAAGTAAAGTTTGCCAGAAATTCTCTAGGCAGCTTCTAACTGCTCTGGAAATGGGAAGAGTGTTAGAAACACATCAAGTGCCAATATCACATGCTTCCTTGCTGCATGTTTTAAACAAACGTCACCACCTGATGTTTGCCAGAAAATCTCGGGTCAGTTATGGTGTATCAATCCAGTACCTAAATCCACCTGTTTTCCATTAAGCTATTTCTTGGTGAACACAGAAAATATCTCATGAAACATAGCTGAATAGTAACTCAGTTATTCAGTCTTCCAAATAACAACAACAACAACAAAAAGTAACCAACTATTTGCAATTGCCCTGATTTCTGTCCTGCAGATGAAGGAAGCATTACAGGAAACTGCACTAATCCATGGATCCAGTGAAATGCTGCCAGAGACAGTGGCTATTCAGCGAATTAAAACATGGTGTTAGAAAAGGAAGATGTCAAATTAAGCTGCGAATTAGAGTCAAAATAGGGCAAGGTCAGCAATGTAGAATGTAGAAGTCTATTGTTTGGTCAGGTTCCAGGCTTGCCCAGGTTTTGCAGACTGGTCACAGAGTGCCCTCAAGTCTCATGAGATGCAGAAGTTAGATGAAAAGGCGGACGAGAAATATATGGTCCTAATGATCCCTGTAAGAAAATACTGCAGCACTATCCATCATGCTCAGACTGCTGAATCAACACAGAAGGAATTCTTACTCAATGCAGGGCAGGACCTCCACTATTGCTCAGTAGCAACCTCTGCCAGGGGTGCAGGGCACGGTGCCAACCTCAACGTGTGAAGGAGCAAAGGGGGAGATATAAAAGCGCTGGGCACGCTTTGAGCCACCATGATGTCTCTCACACTTCAATCTAGGACTTAATCCAAGTTATTTAAAAACTTGACAGAAGAATGGGGCAGTTCAGCTTGTATGTGATATGCTATATATCTCCCCACATTGCTCAGTGTCATGAAAAAAAAATTGTGTAAGTGAAGGAATGTGAATTTTCCTTCTTTAGTGTTTCAGCTGCTCGGTGGGTTTTATACCTAAGACCCAAAGAAGAGTATCTAGGGTATGTCCAATTAAGAACTCTCCCAAAAGGAATTCTATCCATGATAAAAAGCCTAGCTTCTTCCATCAAAATATTTCAGAGTAATATGCTGGTTTTAACCACATTTCTATCAAAAAATGTTTTTCTGCTCCATACTGGAATTTTCAGAAAAAAAAAAAAAAAAAAAAAAAATCATCCCAGGGCTACAGGCATTAAGCTCCAGCCCAGGAGCGGAGCAGGCTGTGAGCACAGGCAGGCCAGTTTTAAGAGCGTCGCACCGTCACACTTGCACAGAAATCTCTGCTGGGAGCTCTGTGGGCTTGTGCAATGCTGCACGTAAAAACCCATGGCAGGATGTGGTTGCACAATTGGAGTAATGCTTGCTGGCTGCTTTGTTGTGGTTGCTTTAATACATTAATCTTCTCTAGCCAACTGTGTCTTGCATTATCAATCTTTCATTAACATATCCCCTTCTTTCTGAAATTTTTTTAATACAAGGATTAGTGCAGCTGTGTCTCATCAGACCTCTTGTGTCTTTTTCTGGGACTTTGTAAGGGACCCTGATTAAAGACTGCCTCAGCTGCTGTTCTCTTCTGCATTTTTCCTTCCATGTTGCCACTGAATATTAAGAATCTCATTGTTCCCTTTTGTAATTATGTTAGCACTTGGGCACTTTAAAGAAAAAAAATAAAATGCATTCTTTACTGAAAGCTTTTTTCCGCCGCTCCTCCCCCTACCCGGCTCCCCTACTTTGAAATGAAAACCAATTGCAAATGCAGCAGCATGTTTGCAGAAAGCCTCAGCAGAGGATGTGGTTCTGGGTTCTCTGTTCACATCTGCTGGTCTCAGTGTTTTCATAGATTAATCTTCCCTAATTGAGTTGTACATTTTAAAAGAGCTTCCACCCGGGAAAAAATAAATAAATAAATAAATAAGCACACCTTTTGCTGTGGTGTCTTTTATGCCTGCAGATGCAAGAGAACATAAGCTTTCAATTCTGAACAAGTTGTAAGATAAAAACATTTAGCTTCCTCTGATGAATAAAACAATTGGCCAGTTAAATAAAATATACCTTGCGAAGAAGCCATCTAAAAAGGTCCAAATTTTTTCCTATTCTGTTGCAGTCTGATTTTTAATGTAAATTTTGACTTACAGCCTTCACCCGCTAGCTACAATTATCTAACAGGAAGGTACTGAAGGTATATTAGACTCTGAAACTTCTTAACTTTCTGGACTTTTCATTTTTTTTTAATTGGTACTTGCATGATGAAGTACCCCCCAAACTGAACAATTTTATGCAGTGCAGTTTTTAAAAGCCTCTGAAGCACTGCAGTTTAGGGATCTTTTTCCATTACTATCTACAGACCATCTGAACAGTACTTCAGAGCTCCAAAACAAAACTTCCCTTTTTTGTAACTAACTATTAGCAGAATGTGGATATTTTAGTTCAATGTCATTACAGAATGCCTTACAATTATAGCAAAGAAAATTAGAAGATATATTTGTAATACAAACTGCTAACTACTTTCAGCTGGCAACAACACGTCCTTGCATGAAAATTATGCTATTATATTCTATGACTGTGCATCAAATGTATAGATCATGGCTGCTATAAGAGACAAAAAGAAGGAAAAAAATATAAAAATGATTGGAGTTGCCACAGAAAATGCGGCTAAAATTTGCTTTCTTTGATCTTTCTGTCTCTCTACATCAAGGAAGAATGCAAAATTGTACTTTGCCTTTGCAGATATTCCTGTTTGTCCAGCCTCTCTCAGATGATTCCTAGAAAGATATTTTAATGTAAAAAAAAAAAAAATGTAAAAAAAAAAAAAAGAACAAGAGATCACATAAAGAAGGATGAAAACAGGGTTAATTTTCACTGTAGAGATGAGAACACGTTAGTGTCAGCGAGCATTTAGCAGTGCATCCGGTCCTATGCAGAAATACCAATTCCACAGAATTCTATCCAGGAATTTTAACAATTAAGTAGGATCAGATTTTGAATGGACGGCAGTAAACAGATTTTCAGCTGCTCCAACAGCTGATGTATAATGTCTTACCAGCTACTTTCTTCCACCACTGTGGCCAGATTATATCCTCAAATGTGAGAAATGTAGAAAAGAATTTTCAGTGAAGATGTATACATCCTTAAGTGTGGAAAGTGCACCGCCTTCTCCATGTGGAAATTAGTTGCTCTTTCAATATATAACAAAACATCCCTAAAAGAATCTGGCAGCTTTTTTGAACAAGATGATGACTTACACACTTGACCTTTTCTAAACCAGGTTAAGCAAATCTTTAATATATAAAATTTGTTTTGGAGATCTCTCCTGTGCACACGCCAAACAATAAGTTTTACTTGTAAATGAACATTGGTGTGCCATTATTATTAAACAGCAAAAGAAACCCCAAGAAAACAAACTGCATTAACTAGGAGAGAATATGGCAGCTGTGATCTTCTGTGAAATTCTGCAGATAATGAGCCAAGGGCAAACTGGAAAAATTTTGCTGGAAAATGGTTTTATTCACTTGCATCTCTTCCACATTCTACCTCTGTTAGTACACCCTGCTTTATATTTCTCTTCGTTTTCCACTGAATAATTACTTTACGGGCCACCTACTGCCCTTCATGTCAGAGGGAGTTGTGTGCACAAATTGAAGACAATGTATGGCTCTTTATATCTACAATTATTTTTTCCAACTGCATAAGAAGCCATTTTCTAGACTTTGCTATAAATTCATGGAAAAAAAAGAACACTGAAATTTACTATCTTGTCCTGAGATACCCATGAAATGTATGATAGTTTTTACAATTCATAAAGTAAAATAAGGATGATTTACAGCATTCTGCAATGGCCGACGACAACCAAGGACATTTGCAACACACTGTTCTTGTACAATTGGCCATAAAAAATGCTGAGAGGCATCATTTACCAGCCTACCTTGCAGGTCCTCCCAGGCAAGGAATCAAGCCACCCCAGCATCCCTGTGGCTGTGGGAGCTGTCCCTGGGAGGAGGAGATGGGTTTTAATCTCAGCAGCTATTAGTATTCCTGCATCTCACAGCTTAAGAACTAGCACACTTTTCAGAAGTCAAGTATTTACTGCCTGCTCTCTCTATGCTTCTAAACAGTACCACAGCGTGACCAGATTTGCAGCTACATCTGCAGTTTAAGGGTTTTTCTGGTATTACCCAAGAAAAGTTTCAGAACCTAAGTACTGCTGTCACACTGTCACTGGTGAATTCAGATTCACTGCCAGGTTCAAGAGAAGAGACCCTATTAGGAGAAGGAACTGCTTAACAGTCCGATATACTCCCAGACATGTCACAAGGGATTTTAGGATTATTACATCTACTGCCTTCTCAAAGCTGTACTTCTTTCCTCATATTAGAACGAAGCATCTACTATTTTACCAGAGAAATAATTTGTATGAGGGAATATGACAGCAATTATTTATGTTTTATTAGATCTGAACTATCATAATAGGGCCTGGTCACATTATTGGTATGATCAGAGGAATAAACTCTTTGTATTTCTATGATGTTACCTACAGAGCTATACAAGCCAAAGATAATGCTTTCCTGGCATTTCTCCATCTTACTGCTGGTAGCTGGGAGACTAATCCAACCAGAGACTGAGTTTTGTCCTCTTCTTCCCATACAGCACTGTGATGTGAAAGGGCAACACAGCAACATCAACTTTTTAAGGCATCTGCAAATCAACCTTCCCATAGCAGCAAAAGAAGACAGCTACAAGGTGTTCCTCCTGCTTTGTGAGGGATTCCCCTGGAGCAGGGCTGCTTCTCAGGGTAATACCTGGAGGGGGAACCACTCCTGCGTTAAGCAGAACATCTTTTACTAACTGTTCACTAGATACACCACCTTCTTACCGCATTATGTCCTCTGCTGGGCCTTACAAGCACCAGCTGACATCTGTAACCACCATTTCTAAAATGCTTTTTATTTATTCTTTTACTTCCATGATGTCTTTAGGGCCTCACCCTTTCTTTTAGGTAGCTATTTCCAACCTTGTAAGAAGATTCTGCACTTCAACTCCTTAAATTCTTTTTTAAAATTTTGCTTCAGACATACCGCAAAATCATCACAACTAACTGACAGCAATTTATAAAGCCAGTACCAGACCTGTGCCTCAAGAACTCAATTCGCTACACCTCAATATGGTTGAATTTTCAACCAACAAAAGAAGCCAAAGAAACTCCTTGCTGAGAACGATTGACAGGTCTTCCTCATACAGGAAGGTGGCAGGCACAGTAACGGGAAGGTACGGTTGGTTACTCAAGGAATTAGAGCTCAGCCTCTCAACCTCACTAAGTGAAGTAACAATTCTTTTTATTCATTGTCTTCCCCGTCTCAAGGAAGGGAAGACCAGCCTCATGAATGATACTTCAGAATTTATCTTAAGTGAGATTACCATGATGGCCTGTTCTTAACTCTTCTATAGACAAAGCGAGCTACCCAACACATCTCCTCTTTTTCTCCATTTGTACACTCCCCTCCTCTCACACACACTGAATTAAATGCTTACACTTAAAAGACTCACAAATTAAGTAATGTAAGGGTTAAATATCTAATATTTTACTGAGCTTTGAAAACAATATCTGACAATCTAATGCTCTCTTTCCTCGACAGATGGCTTAGAAGAAATCTGGGAAGCCTTACCCATGGAAAAAATTACTAGCCTTAAGAACAATTCATATAACAGATATCTGAACACATGGCTGCCTTTCAACACTTATGCTTAAACTAGGAACAGGATTCAAAAGCCAACATCCTCTAGAAAGTTTTCTCCTTGCAGTGATCCCACATTACATCTTCCTTCTCCCTCTCCTCAACTGCAGCCTTGCCATACTAATTACCGAGCTGTTATTTAAGTGACTACAATAAAAGCAACATCTATATTACTTTAAAACTGAGTAGTACTTTAGCATTTTATAAAGATAAAAACTTACTAATGTGAACAAATAGTCTCAAAATATTAGGATTGTTAGCAGATTAGATAATCTCTTTTAAACAAAATCCACTTGGGCAAAAACATAATGCCTCCACTCAATATGCTCAAAAAAGTCAAACTTTCGCCATGCCTTGAAACATTTAATTCAAAATGAAATTCAAGTATATGTTTAAATAAAGTTATTGCAATATAAACAGTAAAAATAAAAATAAAAAAATCTGTTTATTCTACCTGATTCAATGCTAAACAAAATCCTTTTTCAATATCTCAGATCTATAAAACAATAAAATAGATGGTAGTTTGCCCAGTGATAAAGCATTTGGGCAGGTATTTTCAGTAACCCAAGCCTTATCCTCCTGTTGCCTTACTCTTAAATTATCCCAGTCTTTCAGTCACTGCCCTGTGCCCACTCCCCAGGCATGGTGCAATCTTTGCCTTCCACCTCATGTCCCACACCCCCTATCGATACTTAAATCCCCTTAAAATGACAGTTATAAAGCCATAATATTTGCAGTAAAAACTAACTGCTGTTTTTCCCTAACTGGTCTGCTGATGTTGGATGGCCATTTGAGTGGAAACCACCTTCTTCAAGTCATCAAAAAATATCTAGCACATGACTACTGTTTCTGTAAATAACAATTGGTGTCTTAAAGAAATCCACCACTGTTCTGGCAAGAGCATCTAGAGGCAGTACTGATAAGGGGTCAGGCCTGTGCCAGAGGCAGTTCACTACAATCAGCTGTTAAAATCATGGCTCATTGCTGCTCCTAATGGCCCCAGCAAGTCTCTGTACACACTCCTTTCTCTGCACTTTTGGCTCGGAGGGCTCCTCATGCCGCAGGCTCTGTGCTTGTTTTCCAGCCTCAGTGAGTTCCTGAAGCCCCAGAAGCATGCAGCAGCCTCTTCATCCATGACCTCTGGAAGACCTTGAAGTCCACCTGGCCTCTGTCCACTGGCATCAGCAGTGAAGTATGTGTCCCTGGTTGACCGTGCTGACCTCAGGGAAGGCACAACCCATGCAAGGAAGAGCTCCAGGTTCTGCCAGGTGGCCTCTGGACCCACCTGCCATGCAGCCCAAAACCCAGCATCACCATAAGCTGAGTAGGACAGACAGTCAGTTCTACTCCCCCAGCTGCTAGTTCACTTCCAGCTCTGACCTATTATAATTGGGATGAACCTACTGTGCTTGATTTATATTTCTCTCCTCCTCATCTCTTGTTTTCATGCTTTTGCCCTAAAGTGTTGGTATCATTTGGACACTCACACCAAATCTCAACTTCTTAAAGACTACCTAAGGTGGTCTGTAGCTGTGCACATCACAACAGCTTGTAAGGCAGAGCATCTGGGGGGTATCAGCTAAATGCGTACAACAAAGATGAAAATCTTCAGTTTCCTTTAGGAAAAGAAATATTAAGTCACAAGACAGAAGACCTCCATGAGAGCTTATGTATGTGTCTGCCTGCAAATGAATGAAATGATGATAAAATACCTTTAGTGGCTGCTTTACTCCCCCTAGAGCCCTTTCTGATGTGCCAGAAAAACAGAAGATTCCTTTTCTAAACTGTGCTGTTCCCTGGCAAGGCTAATAACAAACCCTGTAGCAGGTGCTGATTATTATAATAAATGACGTGAAATGATGCATGTAGTATAGAGGAGACCTGTCAGTATTACCTGCATTGGAAATACTGTTCCCTCTTTCCATGTTCTAAAGCAAAAACAATTCTCATTGCCCAGGAGATCATCTTACTGCATTAGCTTCCTTTATCTGCGCTTATTCCCATCTTTTCCTCCCTCCCCCCCCCAACATATCAATATGCACTGCCACCTTCTTCTTTTCAATATCCTAAATTCCCAAAAGTTTGGTCTGAGCCTAATTTATTTTAATTCCCAAGCATCACTCTCAGCCAGCAGATAACAAGCCAAGGGAATTACTGCCTAGAAGCTGAAGGACAGAAAAACCCTCCATCAAGCCACGCTGTACACAGAGCACCGAATGACAGTTAAATATGCATTGTAAGTAGACTTTTTCCCTTCTGCTACCCCTGCACAGGATGATAAAAACCATCAAGGAATGGGTGGACTAGAAATATATAGTTAACTATACCATGGGACATCTCTTAGGAAAAGCTATCCGGGCAACATTCTTCCATGATAATCAGTAGCACAAACAAAGGTTTGGCTGCCATGCCACCTCCTTGTCTTATTCAAAGTCAAGGTCCATTTTTCTGTTTAGAACTTTGATGTTTGGCTTGCAGTGTTTCTGAGTGGCTTGAGGACACAAAACAACTTCTCATAAACATTGTAAATGCTCTAAGACTAATCTCTGTTGACAACTGGTTTGTCAAAGAATTCCAGAAAACACACAGTTCTTGGTACGTAACCAAGGTACCAAGAGACCTGTGAATGCCTGCTCTGTTGGAGCACCTGTAGATCCCATGCATATTCAAGTCTGATGACATGGGCAGATGCAATATGGCATGGTCTCAGCAGAAGAAGCAGTGCCTCTGTGTGGGGGCAGTTGGGGATCTGTAGGTTTTCTCTCTTTAGAAGTTTTCTAACAGAAAAAAAAAAAAAAAAATGATGTGAATTATTTCTAACAACTCAACCAGCTACATCACCACCAGCCTTTGCAGGAAAAGCAGCATAAGCACTGCTTGTTCTGCATTCTCCTGTGATGATCCTTTATCAGAAAATCATTCATCGTTATTTTGATATTTGCAATTGAAAAAAGAATAAAAGGACAACATCACAAGGAGAACAATGGCATCAAGAAAGGACTGACCAGCATTAAAACTGAATCCCTGATTTAATTACATGTGAGGCTTATCAAAATGAATTGTCACTTGTTCCCAATGTTGCTATTTCTTAAGAGAGCCATGAACAAAAACAAGGGGAAAAAAATCTGATTTGTCAGCTCTGTACATCCAAGAAACAGAAAACAGGCACTACTGTAGGGACCTCGAACAATAAATACTTAATACCAGAGGGAAAAATGGAGACATACAAATTCAGAGAATAAACAATCCACTGCCCTTAGGTTATTCCCCTAACTGCTCCGTATTCTGAAAAATCTCTCTGCCCTCTGACATGTGGATTAAATCAGTAAGAATCCCTGAAGTGTAAAACAGGGTATTCACTGCTAATCTCACCGAGATGGACATACAACATGACATCGCTAATCTATGGTGGAAACAAAGCAACAGCTGTATTAAGCAACTGAGGGAATGCAGAAATCATTTATTTAGCAGACATGGACTTCTAATAAATTGAGAGCCAAACTCTACTTAATGGGTTTAGCGTGAATTACAAAAAAAAAAAAAAAAGTTGCTTAAGAGGACTGGTCTATTGAGCAGATTTCCTTATAGCTAAAGATTTGTAAATCACTGGGAAGGCAGAAAAATAAAACTGCTATGTGAAGTCAAGGTGTCAAATTATCTTGTAAAACAAAACACATTGTATTTTATGTTTACGTGACATATTAAATTTCTCTTAGGCTTATCAGGAGCCTACAACAATCTTTTCATTAAATAATGCTGTACGTCTCCTTTACTATGATGTGCCTGATTAAAATGCCACGATGTATATATATTTTTTTCTTTTCCTTAGAGGCCTAATCCCATAATACTTTATAAAGATCTTATTATGTAGAGATTGAGCTCTTTTTTCCCCAAACCATGCATCTTACTCGGTTTGATTAGGGTCACAGGGCCAGGCTCACCCCTGGTCTAATTCCACTGTAGTCAAAAGAGCTACACCACTGATCACACTAGACCACATAAGCAAACATTTGGTGCCCTACATCTGGCAATACAAAAGGGTAATATTGTATTTATTCAGTTTGCAGTCTGAACCATACTTTGATATATCATTCCAGATGCTAATGAGACGAACAACCATTTACAAGAATAGATCTCCAAGTATACCAAGCTACTCAAACTGACTCTCTAGTCTTTGTACTTTGGGCAAATCTTCCAACCATATGAGTAAATACGTTGGATATGATGTGCTACTCAGGCTCTCAGAGTGGAAAAATCCCATGCAACCTATTTTAATCTATTTTGGGTCTCAGTGACTAGAATTTCCCTGTCTGCTTAAGAACCAGTGTACACCAGTATCATCTGAAAGATCCTTATCTTCAGTACCTTTCAGTACCTAAGGAAAGATCCTTATCAGTACCTTTAAAGTAAATTACAACTAGCTAAAATTGTCTTGTTCTACACGTACCAAACTCCATTAAATGTTGTTGAAAACAATGTCATTTAAGGACAAAAAACACTGAACTCTGAAAGATCACAGATTTTTTATCTTCCTGCCCAAGAGATTCCAACAGTCCTAAGTTCTGCCTTGTTCAACAAGTGTGTGTTGTACACAGGGACTGCACCGAGTAACCCGCAACTCTTACTCATTTGGAAGAAAAATGAAGAAATGGAAAGGAAACCCCTTTAAAGCAAAAGGGGATATGAAAACTGCATTGGAACCCTCTGTGTCTGAACTGCAAATATTTACAATTTTTATCTCATCATATAAAACTTGGACTTTTCCATTCTATTTAATATCCACTTCTAGGCGGTCGATAGTCCCCATTCACTTCACATTCTTCACGTTTACTGCTTTCTCATTCTGTTAATAATAAAAAGGTGCCACAGATAATTAAAAACAAACTCAGTCCCAGCATTCATTAAGGAGGAAAATATGATCTTCTGAAAAGCTGTCACATGTAATAAAGCAGTGTTATCTGCCTAGAGTTAGTGATTTCAAATGGATAAGTCCAGAGGAAGAAACCCACCAAAACGCAGTTAAATTAATTGCTGTTTTACGAGGGGGAGCTTAAAAATGCAGTAATTAATTGACCTACTGTTTGAGACAATTTCCCTATAGTTAACAATCACTCCTGCAAGAAATGAAAAGACATCTTTCTTTCATTTGAAAGAAAGGCTAATGAAATCAGCACAAACTAACATGGCCAATTTTTTTGGTATATATGAAGGGTAGAGTAGAAACATCCATGGGATGGGATAAACCATGCAACTTCACTGCAGCTAGTAGCATTATTTCAAATTAGGAGGGAGATTCTCCCAGCACCCTGAGATTTTGAATATTTAGCCCTAGGTCTATGGTTACCTGGGTAGAGAACAGTATAATTTGAAGTTAATTGCAAAAATCATTTTAGTGTTAGAGACTAGGAAAAATGTATGGGTTTTATTCACTGTAAGAACATTTCACTTGTTCTAAACTCTGAATTTACATGTATATTCCTGCAGATACATATAGGTATCATGTGCAAACACTGCCACTACTGCTTGTGCAACATACAAAGCTTTCAGGCACAACATAAACATAGAACCGCTAAGATTTGAAAGGAGAAAGTAATCATCATGCAACTCCAGCAGACACAAAACAAATTCACCTAAGAGAAGTGAACATTTCCCTGGTGTCCTGGTTTGAGTTAGGACTGAGTTAATTTTCCTCCCAGTAGCTGGTAGGGTGCTATGTTTTGGATTTTGGATGAGACTAACGTTGATAACACACTGATGTTTTAATTGCTGCAGAGCAGTGCTTACTTTAATTTGCTTACAGCAATTAAAGCCAAGGACTTTTCAGCTTCTCGTTCTGTCCTGCCAGTGGGCAGGCTGGGGGTGCAGCAAGAGCTGGGAGGGGACAGACCCAGGACAGCTGACCCAAACTGGCCAAAGGGGTATTCCATACCATCTGACGGCATGCTGAACAATAGATAGGGGTGGCTAGCTGCGGTGCGGGGGGCAGCTGCTCGGGAATCGGCTGGGCATTGGTCAGTGGGTGGTGAGCAATTGGATTGTGCCTCACTTGTTTTGTACATATTATTATTATTTTATTTTCTGTCCTAATAAACCGTCTCTATCTCAACCCACAGGCTTAAGTTTTTCTTGTTTCTCTCCCCCATCCCAGAGGGGGGAGGGTGAGTGAACGGCTGTGTGGTGTTTAGCTGCCGGCCAGGTTAAACCACAACACCTGGCAGATCAAATTTATGCATCTGCTTAGTGATTTTATTCTTTAGATGAACTCTACCACCTTATTGTGGATGGAAGTTGTGCTTATCAGCCCACTGTCCCTTGCGCTCCACTGGCAGCTTCGGAGTGCATTCAGGACTGGAATAAACACAGACAGAAATTCTGATTTTGAGCCAGCCTTGACAGAAAACTTACGAGATATGGGTTTTGCACAAGGCCGCCTGTTATAGAAAGTACGAGAAGACTAACATTTGTTGTTACAGAAAAGCAAGTATGGGAAGACTAACATTTGTTTGTGCGATTTTTCTTAAAGTTTATAAGCACCTCAAGATTTAAGATCAAGAGTAGATCCCGGTGAAGAATGCAAATTTCACAGCTGTTAGAAAAATGCCAAGTGTGACCAGCTTATAAATTTTGGCGAAGTTCTCCAAAAGCTGTGGTTTTCTCCTTTAGAGATGGCCCTAACTCCATACACAAGTAGACATACATTAAAAAAACATCCAGTTTCTACAAGGCTTTTTAAAGCTGTAGTAAGGATTTTTATAGTAGTCTGATTCAGTGGTTAAGAAAGATCAATGTATATTATTTAGCAATTTAATTGCATTTATTTAAATAGTATGGGGCTATTAATATTAGAGATCATAAAATACTTTTTAAATAAATGCAATTTGGTTTTGGTGGATGTTTGGTGTTATTTTCTTGTTGTTGTTATACAAGTCAACAAATACACACAAAAAAGAGAAATGCCAATACACTATAATTATATTGTTAAATTTAAATATTCTATTAATTGTTCTCTTCCACATACAGTATAAATTCAAAAAAATATGTCAATGGGTTTATTAAAATATGTAGATAGCAGCTAATGTCTTTTTGGTGGGAAATAACTGGTATATGCACTACCGGATCAGATCCTTTAATCAAACAAAAAACATCAGAGATTCTTCCAGCTAAGGATTAATTGAGCCAACTTAAGCCAGACAAAATATATTTTGGCATTGCTTCTGACAGATGAAAATAAAACAAACATTAGGGATCAGCTTGCAGCTAACAATATGCAAAATTAAAGAATATAAAAATTTTAAACTTTTATGGGAGTGCTGATTAGCTTTTGTTCTTAAAGCTGCATAGAACAGACTTTGCTGGTAATCTTGTTACACTTCCACTTAACAAACAGAAATAAGGATCCTTAAAAACCCTGCTATTCAAACAAGATAATAGACACTGAATGAATACTATGTATTAGTGGCCTATGCAAAAAAAAAAAAAAAAAAAAAAAAAAAAAAGCCTTTTTTGTATTGAACAGAAGTAAAACAGTAAAAAGCTCAAATTATCTCTGAAGTCATGTATGACTATAAGCTGATTATAATAAAGTATATGGCCCATGCATTTTTCATTTGAAGGTTAAATTCTCAATTAATTTTTCAGCATGTTGCCATCTCCACCGAGCGCGGTTGCTAATTGCAGTAAAACAATAGCTTTCACTGGGTGAATTTGCATGTTGCATTCAAGGCACTGTCAGAGAGCTAATAGGCTCAAGAGTACTGAAGCCCAGACCAGAATTATAGCAGAAAATCAAAATCCAAACATTAACCAGTTTTCAGATATTTTAAATTCTCAAGGTTAAAAACAAGGAACTAAACAAAACAAAACAAAAAAACTTGCTATTCTTGATTACTTTTACTCCAAATTTTTCAGACTAACTTCTTTTTTTCATGTAAGCAAAACATTTCAGTAGCTGACATCCTAAATGCTCTTCAGTTACATGCACGAGGAACGGACAAATGCATGTAGACAAATTTTAAAGTTTAGTGTTTGAGTCTTGTATGCAAACAATATGCTAATATGCTCTAAAATATAATTTATTGTTAAATGAGAATTAAATAGCATACTACTATAAAGAGTATTTCAGGACATACTTTGCTTTATTAAAAGCCATTTCTTGGAATTTTGTATGGCTCTTAATGATTAAAAGAGACCAAATTGTATACATGACTCTTAGCCATCCATTTCCTCAATGCCTCAGAAGAACGCTGACACAATAACCACCTATCCCTCCTTTCATAAAGTGTTTAGGCAACATGGATCCCAAACTGCTTGTCGTGTGTCACTCTCACCTACCCTCCAAAAACACCATGAAAATTGTTTTAAACTGGAAAGAAAATTAAGAACGCATGCAAGTTCCACTTTTGTTAATTTAAGAACTAAGCTCACGTTTAGCTGAAGGCTCACTCTGAGAAAATTTACACATATTATAATAAAAATTTACTACATATTATGCATGCACAGTGTCCAAACTTATAAAATCACTCAATAAATACGATTTTAAGAATAAGCCAACAAATCACAAAACTGTTTTCTTTTCTTTGTTCTCATTAAACTTAAATAGATCTATAGGGAATAATGGCCAGCCCTGTTTCAGACAGGAACAATTCTCAGGTATGATACTTCATGCTCTTCCTCACCAAAAATGGAACCTTGACATGAATTGAAAGGGAAGATTCCTGTGTTCCAAGAGACTGAAACAGCACACTTTATTGAATGAAACATAACGATAGCTCATCTGAAGTACTATTTTTGGCCATTTCTACTACAAGATGTTGGTTTTCCCTTTGAGTTCCAGATTGCTGGAGCTGGAGTCCATGCAGCATCATCCTGTTTAGGAGAAGAGCACCAAAAGCACAGTCTCAATCCATGGCTGTAATATTTTCCGTGAAGTTTGTACATGATATAGACGTTCACCATATATAACGGTGCAGTATAATGTTTTCTTGAGACTCAGATTGACTTGGGTAACTTGTGACTACACCAGAAGTAATGTTGCCATCTTTTATTCACGTCTAAATTACTCCATCTCATCATAATCTGCCGTCCTAACATGCACATAACTTGTCAGTTTACCCAAAGTACACAATTGCCTTTGACTGACAATTAAAATGTCATTACTATTTTCATTAGCGTCATTGTTCACCCTCTCCTTTCCATCATAAATGAGCAAATTGTGTTTGAATTGCTACACTTTCACAGCACTTTTTTTTTTTTAACACTGGTGTTTATTTAAAAAAATCCAAGTACATTTAAAAATATCTAGATTCTCTGCTAGAGACTCTCTCTCGTTTTTACTCTACATTTTGCCTAGGGTACAAGCAGCTCTTGATCACGAGAACTTCACTACATCATATGTCCCTCTCACTGTTTTTGCTAAACTGGTCTAAATGCATTGGTTCATAAATGACAAACAAGTAACGTTTGTGTGAAAGCAGCTTTCAAGTAGTTGTAAATTCTAAGAAGAAAGATTGAGACAGGACAAATTCTGCTGGAAGCTTTCTGCTCCAGGTTTGAGCCCTGAAGAAATAAAAGATTTTGTCTCTGTTCACCAGAGCACCTGAGATCAATGGTTATTTATCCATCTCTCAGAAATACTACACAAGTAGATAAAATAGAGAAATTATGGTACAGAATGCCTTCGCTTAAGGCTGATCAAAATTGAAATCATTACCTGAGCAAAGATGTAGACACACTCTCTTGGCTTGCAGTTCATCGCTCCATCCCACAGAGTCCCTGAAAAGGCACTGGTCCAGCTCCGAGCCAAGTCAGCCAAATCTCCACAAAGATTAATCTCAGCTACCCCACTTCAGAATCACCAGCAGATGCAAAGAAATTACAGAAGAAAGAGTAATAACAGAAACGAGTACTGGGCTGTTAATTAACATAGGCTCCCTCTACTTCAGCTACGTGTTTTTACAGGTCTGTTCCTCTAGTTTCCTTACATATAGACAACGCGGGTCAAATTCCATTGCTAACTCCCCAGTGTTAATGAGAAAAGACATTCACGCTTTTTTGGAAGCTGACATCCTTATTACCCTCTGATACTCTCTTTACTCAAATACACTGAGGAGGCAAAAAATCATGAGTATTAAAGAGTGCAGACTGGAAAAATCTACTAGATAGGAAAACTCTAAGATTGCAAGGTAGTAACAGTAGAAAAAAATAAAAGCAGTATCATGTGAGCTAGGCGTTATGTCCAAAGGTAGATTCTAATTGGATTTTGCACCACTTCAGCTCAGAACTTGCTTTTACAACCTACCTGCTTCTGTGTATAGCTATGGAAAGGCTCCTCTATGTCAGGCCATTAACCCTATAACTCTTAAAATGTTTCTTTGTTTAAAACTATGAAGAAAGACCTTCACTCAAGCACAGTTGCAATCAACAGAGAAAACATTAATCACTTGAGAAGTAGTGTTTTGAGACTCATGAAATTGAAATGAATCACAATATAAAAAATGCAATTATTTTTAAGGGCTTTGTTTTGTTAACATTCACTCATTCAGTCTGCTCTTTGCCTCTGTGTTCTTCAGGGGGAGAAGTGTTTAACTGGTGTTTTGGCTCAGTGCACGCTCCTTCCATTCTTGGGCCTGCCTCCCTTGACGCCGCACCACAGGCTACCTCAGACATGCCTTGCAAAAACCATCACAAGAGATACTGCAGTCCTAACAACATCATGACAGTGATCTCCTTCCAACTGTTACCTTTCAATCCAGCATCTCAGTTCAATCCTGCACTCAAATAAGCCTAATTTCCCTGTGGCATGACACAATGATTATCTTTTATGGCTTCTGTTTGCTTGTTTGAAAATGTTTTGCTGTCAGACGCTGACTACAAGACAAATTCAACCCTGTAATAAGTAATGAATTTACTTGCTAAGTGTTTATGACCTATTAGCTTTGAACAGCCTGTTTATCTGATAGGTGTGATCCCACAAGAAACTCAATAAATTGGTGTGCAGACTAACGTTTCAGTGAACCAGCTCGCTAGTACAATCTGGGAAACAAAAATAAAGGCTAGCTGATGATTTCAGCACATCCTCTTCCCAGGTAAAGAGAGCTTGGGCTAGGTGGAAAATCAAGATGCATGCATTGACTTGCTGGCTGCTTGACCAACCTATCACGTGGTATCAGAGAAATGTATTGAAGACTCAACTTTGACAAATGCAAGGTTATCAGAGCTACAAAAATGCATCTCCTCAACAGACGTAGTTGAAAACTGTTTTCAGAAATTGACTTTTTTAAAAAAAAAAAAAAAAAAAAGTTTTACTTATGGTAAATTACAGCAAGTTTTACACAAACTGAGGAATCAATTCTTTTGAATAAATTATTGGTCTATGTTCCGGTAAGTCACTAACCGGAGGGCAAGGTACACCACGAAACGTGTTGTTTTCCAGTGCAGAAATACCAGGTTCCAGTCAGAAAAGAGCAGTTCAGTTTTCTGTTGTGACAATGACTTTGCTTGCAAAAGAAGATTACTGACAGGCTGGCTTTCCTCACCAAGAACAGTCACGTGCACTCCTGATGGGGCTGTGCTTTCCTTTTAAGCAATAGCAAAGCTCTGGGTTCTTTTCCAGGTGGCAGAAGATATCCCTGAGATTCTTCACATGAGAAGGGATTTCAATGGATAGAACCTGTCCTTACTTAATTGGGAGGGAGCTTTGCCATGAAAGCACAGAACCAGTACTCCTGCCCACAGGTACCTATGGACAGGCCCTAGAGCACTAGTGCATCTCAATAGCTCTTTCAGGAACAGTCCCGTTAATATCTTTGAGACACACCACATGAACAATAAACTCTGCTTGTGCTAAAGGATTACGGTCTATTTCCTAATAAGAAAAATAGCCCTATCAGAAGAAATACCTAGATTGCAAACACAGATTGAGTGAGCGATGCCCTCAGCTGGAGGCACTAAAGCCTGCTATACAGCACAGTGGCAACAAATTAAAAATACAATGCCTCTAGCTACAGGTAGCCTGATGCAGGCATGTCTCATCAGAAACCTGAGATTTCAAAGAATGCTAATCCATCAGAGAGCTTTAGCAATTGCCTATTTAAAAATAAATAAATAAAAACAGCCACAAAATGAACTTTGACCTTCTTGGTTGCTGCAAGGAAAAGAATGGGGAATTTTGTGACGTATCTACAACCCCCCC